>NW_027518686.1:0-600000 GCF_043159265.1 Tasmannia lanceolata | reverse complement strand
CTATGTGGCTGTTCTCTCATGCAAAAGTCATCCGCTGAGAAATTGCCTAGCAAATCCCTAATTACAAACTAAAGGTTTTGGGGATTTGCTTTCTCGGCTTACTTTTGCAGGAGAGAACAACCACCTTTGATGAATTAAATGAATATGGCAATCTGCTAAAACGTGAGCATGTGTGGCTGTTCTCTCCTGCAAAAGTAAGCCGAAAAATTGTCTTCGAGGAAATTGCCTACCAAATCACAAAGTTTTTTTTTTTTTTTTTTTTTTAAGATTAAAAGGTTTGATGCCATTAAAATACAAAGTTTCATGGATGGTAATTTACTAAAAATTTCCAAAGTAAAAAACAGTGACACAATTTCATATTAATAAAATAAAGGGTTTTGCTAACGAGTGCCCGTTAAGGTGCATTGGGAATGATATTTTCCAATCATTTTACACATTGTTTGATAAAAATACTCATTTTCTGTATATTCATTATCAAAAGATGTGTAAAATATCATTTCCTGTGCACCTTAACAAGTGCCCTTAGGGCACTCGTTAGCAAAACCCGGTTTTTTATTCTTGACACGATCATGCAGTTTCGGCTTGTGGACCCTACCATGGATTGTCGGTGAGCCCAAGATCTCACTCATCTGTGAGATGTTTTCCATGAGATCAATGACTAACAATTTCCAAGAGTCTACATTCAAAGGAATTTACCAGGCACATGGCATCTGACTCACTGGTGTTGGGACTTCGGACTATATAAGCAGAGAATTTATATGGTGGCCGACCGCGATAATTACAAGGGCATGGTGTCAAAACCCTGCCCATTTGATTTTTGATTAGATCAAAAATCAAATGGCCCTGCCCTTTTAATTTTCACGGTCAGGCATCATATAAAAACTCATATAAGCAAACCCTCAACAGAGCCTTTCTAATTGGTGGGTCCCATATGCTAAACATGGGCGCCATTAATTTCCAAGGTAGAAAACTTGTAGCAATCCAGTCATTAACTTAAAGAAAAAAAAAAAAAAAAAACTAAAACCATAACCATCTCATGTTTCTAAGAACAACTTTAGAAATTCAGTTTAATGCTTGTTTTTCACACTTCTCTATATAAACATTCGTTCATGAACCTAACCCACATATGGTGCAGGGTAGTTCCACATAATAACCAATATGATTTCAATTGAAGATGACCCAAGGAAACACGAATAATCCGTGAGAGAGAAAAGCCTCATTTTTAGTTGAATGGATATCTACTCATCTTCACTATCTCCAACCACAAATAACCATGTTGTATTCAGTCCGGATTGTTCCCATTTTAACCAGCCTCTCCTTCATGGATCAGACCATCAATCCCACAATCCAAAAGCTGAGAAAATGGAGAATCAACAACACCCACAGTCAGGCACTACCTTTATCAGAACTCTCCTCAATGGAGTCAATGCATTGTCAGGTGTCTCTCTCACCCTCTCTATAAATATATAGCAATACATCATAGATATCTTAATTTTTTAACACACTTTTCTTTTGTTTTCATTTTGCTCAGTGTTTCATATTTTATGTGGGGAACGATGCTCTTAGAATCCTTGATTTCAAAAGCCCCTCATCCTTTAGTGGTTTCTTCTTAGGGTTTCCCCTCCTTTTGGCTCTCTTGGCTAGACCTTATCTTGAGATTATATTACCAAAAGTTTCATTTTACAGTTAAGAAAATTTGAGTTCTATAATGGAATGATTGGATTATGGATCCAGATCACGTTGACCTCTTGTGGGTAGGCCCAAATTAAGCTTCTCATGCATTAATCTAATAGAAGTTTTGTGATGTCCTTTATCACACTGGACGTTGATGATTCTCATCCTCATCCCAAACCCACGTGAGGTTGATGATTCTCATCCTCATACCAAACCCTAGCATTGCCTACCATTCCCAAATCAATCTAATCTAATCTAATCTACTATATATAAAGGCGGAATCGTGGGTTAAGTTCTTCCACCCTTTGCCAAAAATCTCATCTATATTATGCCTATTCTCTTTAATAAAAAGTTATGATATTAACTACTTTCTTTAGGGTAAAATCGTAATCTACATACGAAAAGTACCGACACGGGTTCTTGTCTATGATGACAATTACAGAAAAAAAAAATACCAAGAAGTGGTAAATACATATGACAATGACGAAACAACTACTTTATATTAATCATGCAGGACACTTGCAAAATATTGACGGATTCGGGGCACCACAAGAGGAACAACAATTATGGAAACATCTATTGATTGGAGGGCTAGGATCAGCCTATATCGATTGGAGGGCTAGGATAATATTAAATAATATTAATAATTATTTAATATTATTCCGAAATTTCGGTCAAAATTCTATACGAGAAAAATAGTCATTCATTGATTTAGTCAGATTTCAGGCGAAATCCACGGAATCCATAAAAATCAATTTAAAAGATACTTTAACTCGGTCAAAATTTCAGTAGTTTTGGCCGAAATTTCAGGATAATATTAAACAACGGATAAAATCCATATTTTTTTGGGATATTCCTTAAATTTCGGAACGGGATTTTGGGGGGAAATGAAATTTCGATCGAAATTTTGAAAATTCGGTTAAATTTCGAGGGAAAACGAAATTTCGTTCCATTTCGGGTTGACCGGATTTGGATTTCGGTCCAAATTTCAAACCATGCTTAAGAGCAAGATTTTAAATTTCAATTTAAGTTTCGATCGTCTTGGAAATGTGGACGTTTCGGTTTCAGATGAAAATTTCGGTAAAAGGTAAAGTAATACTGTTTTCCCTATTATATGAATAGATCCTAGGTAGTTGTTCCTTTTAATCAACTCCAATATTAGATTGCAACTTCATTTTTCACTATTTGAACTGATATTTGGGTCCCGCACGTGCATTTTTCCTAGTAAAATAAAAAGGAGAAAGAAGAAAAGGAATTGCAATCAAGAAACCTACCATGTTGGAGATTCGAAAGCATTGAGTGCTACAAAAACTCCAAAACATTTTATAGTGGGGATTACACCTGACTCCCATACTCTCTCAATGCTTCCTTCATTTAATTATTTGCTTTAATGCTTCCATTTCCACAACAGTACTACCCGACACTATAAAAAGCCATGAGTCCATTCTCAGAAAAAAAAAAGTGTTTTGTCGAACTTACTTTCTAGACTGACCATGAAAGATGAGAGAATGGGCCACACCAGATGAATAAAATGAATAAGCAACTGTTAAAAAGTAAGCCTATGTGGCTGTTCTCTCATGCAAAAGTCATCCACTGAGAAATTGCTTAGCAAATACCTAATAACAAACCATGGGGTTTTGGGATTTGCTAGGCAATTTCGCCCAAAGCTATTTCTCGGCTTACTTTTGCAGGAGAGAACAACCACCCCAGATGAATTAAATGAATAAGACAAAATCTGCTAAAAAGTGACTCTGTGTGGCTGTTCTCTCTCGCAAAAGTAAGCCACAAGATTGTCTTCCACGAAATTGCATCACCAAGTTTTTTTAAAGATTAACAGGGATGATGCTATTAAAATACCAAGTTTCATGGATGATAATCTACAAAGAATTTCCAAAGAAAAAAAACTGTGGCACAATTTCATATTTATCTTTATAAAACCTTAAATTAATTTTTTTAAAAAGACTCGACCTCACTCTAACGAACTGGTTTTTTATTCTTAACACAATTATGCAGTTTGGGCCTGTGGACCCCACCATGGATTGTCAGTGACCCCAAGATCTCACTCTTCTGTGAGATGTTCTCCATGAGATCAATGACTAACAATTTCCAAGAGTAGTCCACATTCAAAGGAATTGATTAGGCACATGGTATCTGACTAACTGGTGTTGGGACTATATAAGAAAACCCTCAACATAGCCTATCTAATTGGTGTGCCCCATATGCTAAACATGGGCCACATTAATTTCCAAGGTAGAAAACTTTTAACAACCCAATCATTAACTTACAGAGAAAAAAAAAAAAAAAAAAAACTAAAACCATACCTATCTCATGTTAGTAAGAACAACTTTAAAAATTCAGTTTAATGCCTGCTTCTCACACTTGCTATATATTAACATTTGTTCCACCAGCCTCACCCACATATGGTGCACTAGGTTCACATAATAACCGATTTGACCTCAAAAGTAACACGATAGATCCGTGACAAAGAAAAGCCTCATTTTTAGTTGAATGGCTATCTACTCATCTTCACTATCTCCCTCCACCAACAACAACCATGTTGTACTTAGTGCGGATTGTTTCTATTTTAACAAACCTCTCCTCCGTGGATCAGACCATCAATCCCACAACCCAAAAGCTGAGAAAATGGAGAATCAACAACACCTACAGCGAGGCACTACCTTTATCAGAACTGTCCTTAATGGAGTCAATGCATTGTCAGGTGTCTCTCTCTTCCTCTCTCTTAATATAGAGCACTACATCATAGATATCTTCATTTTTTTATACTTTTTTTGTTTTCATTTTGCTCAGTGTTTCATATTTTGTGTGGGGAATGATACTATTAGAATCCTTGATTTGAAAAGCCCCTCTTCCTTTCGTGGTTTCTTTTTGGGGTTTCCCCTCCTTTTGGCCATGGTGTCGAGGCCTTATCTTGAGATCATATTACCAAAAGTTTCATTTTACAGATTATCCCAACTATTTGATTAATGACTTGGAAACATGCAGTTAAGAAAAATTGAGTTCTATGATGGAATGATTGCATGAAGGATCCAGATCATGTTAACATCTTGTGGGTAGGCCCAAATTAAGCTTCTTATGCATTAATCTAATATAATATTTGATATTTCCGTTATCTTTTTTTTTTCTTTCTTTGATTTTTTAAACTTCATTCCATTCTTACTAGTTTATATATTTTTAGATGACTATTTAAATCACATAAGCCCTATTTATTTTGGATTTTGAGAATTGATTTTGGGTCTCTCAAAATCAATTCTCAAAATCCAAAACAAACTGAGCCTATGTGGTTTAAATAGTCATCGAATATGGTCCACCATGGATGGATCCCTGGAAACCCACACTGACAGGAAAATCCTAGCCATCTGATCAATGGGTTGCAAAAGGAGAATTGAAACAGTAATTGCTAATTACTCACATTTGATGGGAAAAAGTCCATTGATCAATTAGTTCTGATCATCCTAATCATTGGACATTGGCCAATCCATTGTTGGCCCCATTGGTTGGCCAATTTCAATAACCTTACATTTGCCACATGTTTTTTTTTTTGCTCATTGATAACCAAACAAAATAGCCCCCACCATGCGGTGTGCCCCTTTTTGACATAAAACTTTGACCATTCTAGCTAAGTCAAACCCGAGTTAACTCAGCTTCCTAAGCTCAAAGTATGAGTCAACCCCAAGAAATCATGAGCTGAATCAAGTGAAGTCAGCCACATCCTAGTTTGGTAACTACATTTGGTGATTGTATAGATGTGACAAAGCAGTGATTTAAAACTTTCCAGCTCAACTCAAGACTGAACTAAGTCAACATGGTTTTCTGCCCCGCTTAGAATGACTACTAGTATTTGACGGTATTCAGAAACTTTCACTAGGATAGTCAACAAGAAACATGGTCTAGTAGAATTCCCCATGCCTTTGATTAAATTAAGTGGTCTCAACTTTGAACATAGCCATGATCCTTAATATCATTGTTCTATTTTTCAGGAGTTGGAATACTATCAATTCCTTTTGCACTCTCAGAAGGAGGATGGTTGAGCTTGATACTTCTTTTCCTTACAGCAATCATTTGTTTCTACACAGGGATACTCCTAAGGCAATGTATGGATACACATCCATTGATTAAAACCTACCCCGACATCGGCGAACTTGCTTTCGGATGTAAGGGGAGAGTAACAGTTGCTCTTTTTATGTATCTTGAGCTTTATCTAGTCGCAATCGAGTTCTTGATATTGGAAGGTGATAACTTACATAAGTTATTTCCAAATGCAAGTTTCAAAATTATGGGGATAAGACTTGGAGGGAAAACAGCATTTGTTTTGCTATCTGCACTTATAATTTTGCCTACTACATGGTTAAAAAGTTTGAGTTTGCTTGCTTATGTCTCTGCTGGAGGAGTTCTTGCTTCTATTATTGTTGTGGGTTCTGTTTTTTGGGGTGGTGCAGTTGATGGTGTTGGGTTTCATGAAAGAGGAAGACTCTTAAATTTGAGTGGAATGCCAACTGCTGTAAGTTTATATGCCTTTTGTTACTGTGGGCATGCAATATTCCCCACCATATATACTTCTATGAAAGATAGAAGTCAGTTCTCTAAGGTAAAGAAACATAAGTTCTCTACACCCATTTTAGATAGCAAGAAAAATATTTTGGACCAAAAATTGTCTTAGAATTTTTTTTTCTTTCCACAATTTAGAGGGAAATAATGTAATTATGGTTAATTTATAGGGATATTATCACAAATTGAAGGTCCCCTTGAGTAAAAATCGAATAGGGTTGTTCAAATTATCTTTTTTCATGTGTAAAAAAATAGAAACTTTTAGAATTATTTTCTATTTTCAAACTTTTCTCAAAAATTCTTGCAATCCAAACAGGGCATAAGGTAAAGAAAAATATGGATGTATAATATTTCTCCAACTTTGTTCTTCCATTATATTTGTCAGTCACATCTCATAGTTTTTACCAATGTCTTTGTCAAGAGATTTTTTATGGTGTAAGCTCTTATAATCCCGTGTTTTTCAAAAAGTACTCTATGGACCACATCATGGGATGATCCTATGATATGCTCCGTATAGTTCTTTTTGAAAAATAAGGGACTATAAGGGCTTACACCATATAAAAACTCCTTTATCAATACTACTGATCTTTCCCCTGTGTTTTCTTTCATTACAGGTATTGCTCCTTTGCTTTGTTCTTTGCAGTTTCAATTATGGAACAATGGCAATTCAAGGCTATCTCATGTATGGGGACGATGTAAAATCTCAAGTGACATTGAATCTCTCTATTGGGAAGTTGAGCTCAAAGATAGCAATTTACACCACCTTGATCAATCCATTTACTAAATATGCATTGGTGATTTCACCAATCTCCATTGCCATTGAAGAATGGTTTTCGATCTATAACAATAGAGCTATTAGCCTTCTTATTAGAACTCTATTAGTGATCAGCACTGTAGTTGTAGCCTTGACGGTTCCACTGTTTGGATACATAATGGCACTTACTGGGTCATTTCTAAGTAGCACAGTTTCAATGTTATTTCCATGCATGTGCTATTTGAAGATTTCTACAGCTTCTAGGAAGTGTGGTTTTGAGTTGGTGACTATTTTGGGGATTTTAGTGTTGGGTTTTTTAGTTGCAATTATAGGTACTTACACCTCTATGCGTGAAATTGTAAACCATTTGTAAGCAGATTCTCATTGACTTAAATATTGATTAGTCCTCTCTTGATCTATATTATACCTTTTTAGAGGTTGCAAATTTACTTTTGAACTTATTAAGTGGAGGGTTTCAGTACGAAAAATTCTTATAATCCACTCATTTATTGTAAGAATACATACATGTATGTCACACCACCATTGTCTCGCCTACCCACTTCCCTAGGTGGGGTCCACTTAACGATGTATCTGCGACAAGTTAACATGGCGAACATCGACACCACTCTTCCCACAAATGGATCAATTAAAAACTTTATACTAAAATAAAATTACTTAATAAAATCATGAATGTAGTATGTGCTTGTACTAAGTGTCAATTAGTCTTACAACAAAGGTTATCTACTCGTTCGTCACCACTAGCAAATCGAGGAAAGATGGTTAAAGGATCCTATAGTTCTCTAGAATATTTCAGCAAGGTTATTGATTAGCATTTCAAAATTTGATACTTGTACTGGAAAAACTACAAGAAATTATCATAGAAATAAAAGTGCATGTAACATTTATCTATAATATAGTCGCAAACTTGGGTGGCCATGAGAAGCCCCTCTTTAGAGCTTTATAAATGTAAATGTCCAGGTAACTAATAAATTCCTTTTATATGTTGTTGGAAAGTTGCCTTATTTCCCACCCACATGACTTGCTTGGGTGGGAAGGCAAGAAGGCAAAAAGGGAAAGTATCTTATTTCTCTTGTTTTATTCTCTTTTGGTTAATATGCCAAAATAGTAAGTGTTGCTTTTAGGTTTCTTAGAAAACCTAAGTATAAAAGTGAAGACGTGAGTGTCTCTTGTGTGGCTAAATAAAAAGAGATGAGAGAGAAAAAGAAGAGAAAGTGGGCTTTTCTTCTTGGGTTTTTTCTCTTGGGTTTTCTTCTTGGGTTTTCTCTTGGGTTTTTCTCTTGTACGATCTTAGTTTGGGAAGCAAGGAAAGAGTTGCAGGTTTTGGTTTAAATCCATTGTAATCCTTGTATATTGTTTTCTCATAGTGGAAGATCGTGTTTCATGCCCATGGAGTAGGCTTGGCCGAACCACATAAAATCTTGGTGTTCATCTTGTGGCTTGTTTGTTTATTTTACTTTTCCATTTAATTTGTGCACGATCGGATCGGATGGCCCGTCGGATTTTCTCAACAAGTGGTATCAGAGCTCAGGTGGAGCGATCGTCGAGGCAGGGTGGAGTGATCGTGGGTGTTGTGGTCGGATCGCGGTTAGAGCGATTTTTGGGGTAGAAAGATTGTCCAAGAAAGATTCTTGTTCGAGGTGAAACGCTACACCGATAAGTGCAAAGTAATCTGAGACGGTGATAAAATCAAGTTCTACTCAGTTCAGCATCGACAGATTTGATGGAAATGACAGTTTCACCCTATGGCAGATGAGGGTGAAGGACATCCTAGTTCAACATGGCTTGGTTAAGGTGTTGAAGGGAAATGATGAGAAGTCGGAGAAGATGACGAATGGCGAGTGGGAAGACATTAAGTCGAAGGCGGTTAGCACGATTCGACTATGTCTGGCAGATAGCATTATGTTTAACGTTATGGAAGAGAAAGATGTGCCTGAATTATGGGAGAAGTTGGAAAAGCTTTACATGTCAAAAAGCTTGGCCAACCGGTTGTATCTGAAGCTAGAATTGTACGAGCTGAAGATTGTGGTGTTCAATGGGCTTGTGGATCAACTCCACAAGGTTGATGAAAAGTTGAAGGAAGAAGACAAGGTCATTTTGCTTCTTACTTCTTTTCCTGATTCGTATAACAATCTGGTGACAACTTTATTGTATGGTAAGGATACAATAAAGTTAAAGGAAGTCACTACGTTGCTCTTATCGAATGAGATGCGAAAGGAACCTGTTCTTGGTGGAAGTGAAGAGCATGGGTTGGTTGTTCATGGTGGGAATTAAAGAGGAAGGTCGTCTGACAGGGGATCTGGAAAAGGCAGGTCAAGATACAGGGTTAGCGGAAAGGGCGTGCAATGTTACCGTTGTAAGGAATATGGCCACATCAAGCGGGATTGTCTGAAGCGAGCTGACTAGGCGGACGATGGTGTTATGAATACTGTGGTGGAGGTAACGGATGAGTAGAGTGAAGAGTTTGGAGACGTTCTCACAGTCTACATAAGTAATCACACTTCTAATCATGATGGGTGGATTTTAGATTCATGGTGCTCTGTTCATGTATGCTCCGGGAGGGAATATTTTGATACGTTCTAGGAGACAAGGGCGGGTGTAGTGTCCTTGGGTGACGGGTCTACTTGTGACTTCATTGGAGTTGGAATGGTGAAGATCAAGATATTTGATGGAGTGGTTTGTACTTTGGATGGTGTGGCGTATGTCTCAAACATGCGAAGAAATCTAGTATCACTTGGCCGATTGGACTCCAGGGGTTGCAGACATTCAACTGCAGGTGGAGCCATGAAAATCACACACGACTGTATAGTTCTGATGAAAGGAGAGAAGTGTGGCGGATTATATCGTCTGATCAGGGACACGGTGACTAGTGTTCCTAAGATCTCGATGGCTAGTTGGAAACAGAGTGATAGCGCATGCACACGTAGGGTCTCTTTCGCAGTTGGTGAAGAGACGGGTTTCGAGGTTGCAGACGAGGGTGAGAGGATGACAGTACCTGCATTGGGGAGGATGGATCGAGATCCCTCTCCAAGGTTGATTGGGTGAGTCAACGGGTTGGCAACTACACATGTGCATTTGCCGTGTTGATCGAATCGGGAGGAGTCAGAACCAAGGTGATTCGAGGGTGTGTAGTCGGTACTTCAGAAGGCCAATGATGGTTTTCGATAATAGCAGACCTGTGACATCACCAACAAAAAAATTTCATGTGGCTGAGAAATAAGCCAAGGTGGAGATTGTTGGAAAGTTGCCTTATTTCCCACCCACATGACTTGCTTGGGTGCGAAGGCAAGAAGGCAAAAAGGAAAGTATCTTATTTCTCTTGTTTTATTCCCTTTTGGTTAATATACCAAAATAGCAAATGTTGCTTTTAGGTTTCTTAGAAAATATAAGTATAGAAGTGAAGACGTGAGTGTCTCTTGTGTGGCTAGAGAAAAAGAGAGGAGAGAGAGAAAGAAGAGAAAGTGGACTTTTCTTCTTGGGTTTTTTCTCTTGGGTTTTTCTCTTGTACGATCTTGGTTTGGGAAGTAAGGAAAGGGTTGCGGGTATTGAGTTTTGGTTTAAATCCATTGTAATCCTTGTATATTATTTTCTCACAGTGGAAGATCATGTTTCTCGCCCGTGAAGTAGGCTTGGCCTAACCATGTAAAATCTTGGTGTTCATCTTGTGGCTTGTTTGTTTATTTTACTTTTCCATTTAATTTGTGCACGATCAGATCAGATGTCCCAGCGGATTTTCTCAACATATGTAAACTTATTTATAGCCATTAAACATCTTATAAATGTAAGCTTCTGAATCGCTGATAAATAGCTTACATAAAAAGCAACTATAGTGGTAGAGTCTATATATTATAATACATTATATTTGAAGAAAACCTAGCGATGTAAAAAGAAAAAAAAACAAAAATATCCTCCGATCTAAATTAAGAACAGGAAAGACAACTTATAAAAAGTCAAAGACATTTTACTCACAGTTATCATCATTGGTACGAATTGAGGGGCCACATATGGCCCTGTTCCCGAATAAATAGTTTACAAGATAATAAATAGTCAATTGCCAATTGTTACCAATAAGTCAATAACACCTTACCTATTACTCTATTAGCTTTGAACCTAGGAAAAAACTGGGTTACATAAGGTGGAAAATATCATCCCCAAATTTAAATTCCACTCCCAATTAATTTGATTCAAGATCATGATGAATCAGAACATTCCGGCTCCCACGCTGTGTAGATTTGCAACTGAAATAGCACTGATTAAAAAGTCACACAGCAAGAAAATTTGCATCAACACAATCAACTATCTTTATGTGCAAGTTCAATCCATCTAACAAGCAGTAGATACTCTCACAATCAATGCGAGAATCATCCCCACATAAAAATCTATGAATCAAACCCCCCACCTCGACACAACTCTCCCCTGCCATCTTCTTTAATCCCCCATCTCTCATCACCCTTCGAACATTCGCTGCTTCCTCCCACAAACCAGCCTCTGCATACATATTAGCTACCATCACAAAATTGCCGCTCCTTTTGGGCTCTAACTCGAGCAACCTCTCCCTCACCTTCTCTCCAACACCACAACTATCACTAACATCATGGATGCCACATGCACTAAGCAATGTCCTCCATACAATTGCATCAGGCTCAATCGGCATACTAGTAATGAACTTATAAGCCTCTTCAAGACAACCCCTTCGACCTAATATATCAACCATGGCACCATAATGCGGCATCATGGGTTCAATCCCGTGCTCATGCACCATTTCACGGAAGAAATGAAACCCATCATCCACCAAACCGGCGTGGCTACAGGCAGACAAAACCCCAAGAAAAGTGACATAATTGGGCTTGATTGAACAGTTGCGCATTTGTAGAAATAGGTCAAGAGCTTCCTTTGCCAGTCCGTGTTGCGCTAAGCCCAAAATCATCGCACTCCAAGTCCATACGTTTCTCTTGGGAACTCTCTCAAAAACCTTTCGAGCGTAATCTATGGCCCCACATTTCGCGTGCATATCAACAAGAGCTGTACCCAATTGAATGTTTATGACCAACCCTTTCTCTATCACATAACAATGAACCCACCTCCCAAGACTAAGATTTCCAAGCTCGGTGCAAGCAGAGAGCAAGACCACCATCGTTGTCTCATCTGGCTCAAACCCACAACCTATCATTCTCGTAAAAACTGCAACGGATTCATCCAACCGCAAATTCTCAACGCAAGCAGAGATCATTGCATTCCAAGAAACAACAGTCCTAACAGACATTCTTTCAAACACTTGGCGTGCATCAGAAATTTCTCTACAAGACCCATAAAAATGTATCAAAGTGTTCTGAATGTAAACATCAGAATCAATCCCATTCTTCACAATCTCAACTTGGATTTGTCTCCCTCCTTGAAAATCCACAAGTTGAGCGCATGCCTTAAGGAGGAAGGGGAAAGTGAGCTTGTTGGGTTTAGTCCCCCAATTGCGCATCTCCATGAATATAGCTACAGCTTTGGTGGGACAATCCTTACAAGCAAAGCCTCTGATCAACATGTTCCATGAAAATGTTGAGGGATTTGGGTCACGGTTGAGAAGAAAATGCGCGTAATCTAAGCTTCCTGATGGGGATAAAGCGCAAAATCTTAGGATTTCGCTCATGAGAAAGCGGTCTTGATGGATGCCTAAGGTTTGGATGTGGGCATGAATTTGGTGTAGTTGTTTCATGGAGGAACAGAGCTTTAGAAGAGAGAGGCATTTTTGTGTTTTGGAAACAGAATTCAAATTACCGTTGGGATTTTTTGGCGGGTAATGAAGGTAGCTTGTTGGGCTTGGAAATCGAGCCATTCATGGGCTTTAGTTGAAAGTTCAGCCCCTTTATTTTGTAGATAGTTTCCATGCGATCACTCTTGGCACTACCATATCTTGATAATTGCACTAACTCATCTTGATTTTTTAGTCGTCTGATAGATTTTTGGGAACTGTAATAACCTTTGATAGCTGTTTAAATAATAAGGACAAGATAGGTTTGTGCAATTATTAAAGCATGCCAGTGAAAATTCCAATAGCATTTATAATTTATCTAAAACTGACATCACAGGGAGCATTAATTTAAGGCCCCCTTACGTTAAAGATTATGACAACCCCATTGCGAGTTGTCATAATCAAGGTTTTAAATTTCGGTTTCCGAATGCATTTCGGTGCTCACCAAAACCAAAATTTTTGCCGAAATTTCAAAATTTCGTTCTAAATTCAACAAAATCAATAAAGGTAATATTTTATCTCGCCCAAAATTCCAGGGAAATATTAAATAATGAATAAAATACAAATTTTAATGTGATCTCCCTAAATTTTGGACCAAAATTTCAGGAAAACGAATTTTGAAATGTTGGTCAAAATAAAGTAACGTTTCGGGTTTACCATATTTCGATTTCGGTATCCACCGAAACCCGAAATTGGACCGAAATTTCGGATTTCGGTCGAATTTAAAACCTTGGTCATAATCTGAAACAAAAGGGCATAAGTGTGAATTTGATCGCTATAATCTAATCCATTTTCTTAGAAAGCTCATTTTTTTCTCTTGGTAGTGTGGCATATGTCCCAAATGTAAGGTTTTTAGTGGCCTTACATAGTGTTTTGGCTTTGAGAAAACCAGATTGTAGAGAATGTTTGATTAGTAAAGAGTAGTCCGGATCGGCTCACAGATGGTCAGTGATCAATAAGGTTTGAGCTGGGAACACCTTAGCCGCGTGTGTTCACGTTAGAAATGGTATGGTAATGGGTTAATATTATGTGTGGGCCCGATGTAAGCCCGATAAGGTTGGTAGGCTTATTTGAGAAACGACAGTTGATAATGGGCAGACTCAACGGTTTCTTTTTACTTAATGTAAATATGGGGTTGGTCTCTACTCTCACATATACAAGGTGTTATTTTCTTCTCATTGGAATACACATAAGGAAACGTGGAGAGAATAGAAGACCACCATCAATTGTTCTTCGTTTTGCAGACACTTAAAGACATCAAAGGATCAATCTTTGTTAATTGTATTAAGCATCAAGAGGTATTTATATTTGATCATTTTTCATGTTTCAGTTCATCTAAATCACATGCTTATGATTTGAACACGCAAATAGTTTTTCTTACACCAAATATATGAAAGAATCTAGTATCTCTAAGCTAGTTGAACTCGAAAGTTGCACGTATTTAGTTACAGGTAGGGCAGTAAAAATCACATCCGAGTGCACAATTTTGTTGAAGGAAAAGAAGTGCGAAAGACTGTATTGTCTATTGGAGGACACAATAACAAATGGTGTTCCTAGACCTCAATGAATGATTGGAAATGAAATGTCATGGACACACATAGGGTCTCTTTCATAGTTGGTGTAGAGGCAGTTTTCCAGTTGCATACAATGTTCTGGTTATAGTTCTTCTTAGTAAAGATGATGGATCAAAGTTCCTCTCTAGAGTTGAATAGGCGAGTTGACTAAAGGAAGCTACAAATGTATTGGCTATGATGATCGAGTTAGGTAGAGTAATCCAGTAGAAGCTTTGATACCAACTAGTGCAGAGTAGCTATGGAAAGCAGAAGCTATGATAACAATTGACGCAGAGTAGGCAGAAGCTTGAAGGTTAAGGGAAAAGTCTTAAGGGTAAAGGAAAAGGGAAAGAAAGGATTAGGAAAAGTTACGTGGAAAAGGAAAAAAGGAAGGAAAATGAGTGGAAATGAGGAGGAAAAGTTAAAAAGGACATGTGAAACTGTTGAATAGTAGCCTAAAAGAACTAAAAAGACACAACTAGTAGAAATCTTTGATGTTGTTTGTGTAGGGATCTTATGAGAAAGTTAATGGGATGTTAATTCAAGGTGAAAAGGGTTGTTCTTGGGTTTCTTGAATCGGTTTCAAGATTATAGGTTATGGTAGTTAAAGTAGTTAGTGAAGTTGTAATTCTTGATTGGTTGTAAGAATTGGGTTTGAGTGGTTGAAGAGAATTAACAAGTAGGCTTTGGGTAGCAAAAAAGGAAAAGAAAGTGGCTAATTAAAAGAGGTGATGGTTAAAGCTGATGAAAATCAGTTAGTAAAAATTAGGTGCTTAGAAAGCAAGAAGGATTCTTGAAGTTGGTCGACTGAAGAATGCTAAAGGGTAAAAATTGACTAAATTTAAGGGATGGGCTTTCTTGGTTAAATTCAAGAATGGGTTACCGAAAAAGCGAGATATGAAAGATAGCCTTGGGAAGTGGTTGTCGACTAAAGAGAGGGGTGTATGGGATTCTCAGTTAACATGGGAATGGGTAGTTCAAGAAGTTGATTGGTTGTTAAGGGATGGAGGGCTTTCGGGTTGAAGCAGGTAGGCTTGTTGGGTGGCTTGTGATTAATACAAAAGGCTGGTTTCCACACCTAAAGATGAGAGACTTGGGAAGTCTTGGTAATGCTGGGAATGATAATATGTTGGGTTTGGGCGGGTTCGACCAAGAACTAAGACTCTGGAAAGGTGGGTTTCCTGATTTCATTTGTGCTCCTATCCTTGATTGATCTGGGACGATCAGTGTACGAAAATGCATTCCTCACCCATAGCATAGACTTGATCACCGATCTAGATCACCGGATTGTTGATCTGAGGGCCCCAAGGATATGAAAATCTTGGCATTGATTTTTGCGATCCGGTTGCACCTGCATCATAGTGTCAAGAGAAGAATGATTCGATGGGGTGAAGGTGGTGCTTTGGAAGCCCGATGGTAGTTTGCAGAGACAATGGACTAATGGGGAAACCAAAAGAAAATCTTTATAGTTACCTAAAAGATAAGCAAAGGTGAAGATTTTTGGGTTCTGGTTTCTTTCTTCCATCTCAGTCCAAGAGAAATGCCTCACTTTAATTATTGTTCTTGCCATCCTTCAGTTTTTTCCAAATTTCTTATCTTTTATGTAGCTTGCGCCAAGCATCTTTCCCTTTTCTTTATTTTTTCAATCGAGGGTATGCCCAACTTTAGATGAAACTCGGACCTACATGCTTCTAGGCTTCGCCCCATGTCTGACTCCATGTCTTTTTAAATGATCATTCGATTTTACATGGTGGTTTGCGCACTTTATCTTGCAAATGTTACTCTTCTTTCTATCCCCGACAAAGTTTTTTGCAATTTTGGGGGAGGTGAGGCCCTTGCATTATGACAAAAGCTTCACTTAACATTAATATGTGGGGCTCTGCATGTTATTTTTGCATGAGTGAGATGTTTAGGGGGAGAAATTATATGATGAATGGGCGTATGAACTAGTTATTTAGAAAAATGCAGGTTTAAAAACGCCTTGACTCGACAAGGAGCTCGCCCGAGTCGACTCCTTTTTACCTTGTCCGCGTTCCGCATTGCACCACATCTGCATTCTGCGTTTTGCCCTTGTCCGCGTTCCGCATTGACTCTCCCGAGTTATGACCACACACCCATGTCAGCCGTGTTCTTGGCTGCGTTCGCGCCGAGTTGGCAAGGATTTTTATTGGCCGCGTTCCGCGTCACATCCGCATTTTTAAACACTGGAAAAATGAGAAAAGCACCCACAAAGGAGTGTATATTATGCAAAGAGGGTAGAAAAATCATTCCCCTAGATATGTATATGTAGCGTTCATCCATCGCAGAAGGCATTTCACAGATGGGCTATTGCAAGAGAGAGCAGCAACCAAGGCTCACTTTTTGGCAGATTTTGTCTTCATTCATGAGGTGGCTGCTCTCACATGCAACAGTCCATCCGCTGCTATGAACGCTAGTAAATCCCATACGAAGGGAAAAACAAAAAAACAGACCATCCGCTGCTATGGACGCTAGTAAATCCCATATTGCATGGACGCAGTCAATCCCATATGAAGGGGAAAACAAAAAAGGTGTGTAGAGGCTCGAAAGGGTGGAAATATCATTCTCCAAGATATGTATATGTATATAGTGAAGCGGAGAACAAATTGGTCAAGGCTTTTGTTTTCAACCTCCATGAGTGGAGGTTCCATCCAGCTTCCCTGTCAAGAAAAACGGGGTGAAAATAAACGAGAAATACATGCATCACATCATATCATATAATATATTGTTGAGTTGGGTGTCTTGAATTCAAACCCATTTAGGGTCCGAAATATTGTGTGCGACCCGGATTAGGCCCGTTTATTCAGTCCGGGGGCTCGCCCCCGGCCGCTTGGCCCGGCCCGTTTTATGTGTTTTTCGGCCTGATAAGACTAACTTAAAGCCCGCTTTATATAAAGGAGTTTTTAGGGCTTATTTCGTAAGCAAGTCTTCAAAAGAGGGTTGAGAGCTATAAAGAAAGGGGAAAATGGTATGTTAGGGTTTCTAGTGGGTTTGGTGAGAGAGAGACCGATCTTCTCTTGTAATCTCTGAATCTTATAGTTGATTTTCTCGTCGCCTCTGCCGTGGAGTAGGCTTTTGCCGAACCACGTAAATCTTTGTATCCTTGTGTGATTGCTTGTGTTTATTCTTTTGTTTTACTTTGCCATTGAAATCACATATTGCTACTTGGAGTTTTTCACTATATATATATATATATATATATATATATATATATATATATATATATATATATATATATATATATATATATCTGTTGGTGAGCTTAGCTTGCCCAATCACATGGGTCCCACATTTTGGGGAGTGATCTAAACCATTCATTTGCAAGGCCTTATCATAGATAGGGTGTGTACCAAAAATCAGCTCCATAGGATCATCCTATGGAGCTGATTTTTGGTACACCCCCCATCTATGTAAGGGACTTTCAAATGAATGGTTTGGATCATCCTAACAAAGTGGGCCCCCATGTGATTGGGCAAGCTAGCTCACCATAAGTTTTGTGAGCTTAAGCTCACCAACAGTTTCCTCATATATATATATATATATATATATATATATATATATATATGAGGAAAGTGAAGCTACACCGCCGGTGTAGCTAACTTAGCTACACCGCCGGCTTAAAATACAATGGGCCGACATTGTTTTGGTGATCCAAAGAATTCATTTGATTGGCCCTCACATAGATAGGGTGTCCACCAAAAATCAGCTCCATAGCATCATCCCAACCCTACGATTTGTGGAGGCAAAAATGAACGTGTAAAAACCTTCACAAATTTGTTCATTTTTGCCTCCATAGTTTGAAGGGTTAGGATGATCCTATGGAGCTGATTTTTGGTGGACACCCTATCTATGTGAGGGCCAATCAAATGAATGGTTTGGATCACCAAAACAATGTGGGCCCATTGTATTTTAAGCGGGCGGTGTAGCTAAGTTAGCTACACCGGTGGTGTAGCTTCACTTTCCTCTATATATATATATATATATATATATATATATATATAGAGAGGAAAAGGATTGTGAGCTTGAGCGTTGGAACCTTATGGTGAGCTTGAGCTCTCAAACCAATGAGGCCCACATTGTTAGGATGATCCAAAGCATTCACTAGAAAGGGCCTTACATAGATAGGGTGTGTACAAAAAATCAGCTCCATAGGATCATCCTAACCCATCCATTTGTGGAGGTCAAAATGGACAGACCACAAATCTGCCCATTTTTGCCCTCCACTTTTGGAGGAGTTAGGATGATTCAATGGAGCTGATTTTTGGTACACACCCTATCTATGATAGGACCTTGCAAATGAATGGTTTGGATCCTCACAGAAATTGTGGGACCCATGTGAATGGTGCACTCAAGCGCACCATTTGGTTCCAACGCTCAAGCGCACGAACATATTCCTCATATGTGTGTGTGTGTATATATATATACATATATATACATATATATATATATATATATATAACGGAATCCTAGACAACGTGGTTGCGCCACGTGGCACCCCTTCTACGTTCTCTTCTCTTAGGAAGTACTCTTAGGGTGTGTTTGGCGTACCGTTTGAAATAGCGTTTAAAACACTGTTTTGCAAAACGCTGTTTTGGTTCAAAACGATGTTTTGCCAAACGGCGTTTTCATGTTTGGTTGGCCAGATCAAAACGGCGTTTTAAACGGCAAACGGAGGTATTGTATGTTTGGTTGCAAATGCCCCAAAACGGAGTTTTAGTGGTAAAATGACCAAAAATGGCATTATTTGGTTGGCTTCAATGTAACTCAACTACTCTCTCATTAGGCCCAATATTAAAAGGTTATTAGGATCTCATTCAAACACTATTAAAATTAAACATCATTGCCAAAAAAAAAAAAAAATGGCTATACCTTTGGGGTTCTTCTCCTTCTTCTTCTTAACAGCCGGATTTGACGAACGAGTGGAAGCGTTGAGGCAGTGAGGCGGACGAGTGGGTTTGTAACTTTGCAAAGTAGATGAAGAAAGTAAGAAACTAGGGTTTCTTTTAATTCTTTTGTCTTTAAAAAATCAAAATTAAGAGATCATATAATGATATCAGCAGCCCCTTGTTTTGAATTAAATATTAACAATTTAACAAATTTGTGTCCTCAAGAATGATATTAACACCCCAACTTTTTTGGTATTTGACGTAACGCATAAAGTCACACGCATATATGTAAAAATGGGTTTTGGTGAGGTCAAACACGTAAAAACCCACAGCCCAAAAATTCCGTTCAAAACGGCGTTTTGCAAACGGACCTCCCCCCCTCCGTTTGCAAAACGCTGTTTTGAGGGTTCAAAACGGTGTTTCAAATGGCGTTTCAAACGGTGGCTGCACACCCAAACACTCCCAAACGGCCGTTTGGCCCCAAAACGGTGTTTCAAACGCCAAACGGTGTTTTAAACGGTACGCCAAACACGCACTTAAAAGCTTTACCATTTCCAGTGGAATTTCACTCCATTTATTTTAAAGAATGCCTGCAAGAAGAGTGTGTCATGCTGAGTTTTTTAACCATGTTTTCCCTTGATTTAAAGGGAAATAATATGGATAAGGCTTACTTAGGGCGATACGATTGTAAATTGAAGGCACCTCTAATTAAAACTTGAACTAATGTGGTTTAGGTTATCCCTCATTTGCAATTGAACAAAGGAAAAGTAGCCCAACCAGCGCTGAATTTTAAAACTTCCGCCTGGCTGTAAAGAAATTTTTTGTAAGTTTCTTGATGCCAAGTCATTCTCATTAAGTGTGTCTTCTCTCATTATTGGTTTTCAACACCATCAATTATGTATATAATTTTTTAATCAATTAGTAATGTTATCAATTATTTAATTTCTCTATTATCAATTGTTTGAATCTTCCTTTTAAATAACCATCAATTTGCAATGTTGCTTTCTGTCTTTTGTCGCCCTCGTGCATCGCACATAGGGCTGCAACTCGGGTCGGGCGGGTCGGGTTTTGGAGAACTCAACCCTACCTGAGAAATATCTCGGGTCGGGTCGGGTCGGGTTTTTTTCCGGAAAACCCACGATTCCCAAACCCGGCCCTACCCATGATAAATCTCGGGTCGGGTCGGGTCGGGTTTTTTCACGTTGACGCAAATTTTTAAGGAAAATTCTTGTTTGGGAAGGCAACTCAACTCATAGAAGCAGAAATTGCACTCACATTACACTTGAATCAAACAATGATGTAATTACACTCACATCACACTTGAATCAAACAATGCTGTAATCAAACAATGTTGTAATTACAATCAAACAATGCTGAATCAAACACTTGAATCAACTCAACTCATAGAAGCAGAAATTACACTCACATACAGTAACAGTGGGTGCGTGGGTTTTCACTTTTAACTTTGGGATAATTACATTTACACCCCCTCTAGTTTCTGACACATCCACTTCCACCCCTATAGTTTAAAACGTGACAAATACACCCCTGTAGTTTCAATTTGTTTAAGGTTTGCCCTCTCAGCTGAAGGTTCGTCCATAGATTGAAGGGTTAGGATGATCCGACGGAGCTGATTTTTTGGGCACACCATATCTATGTCAGGACCCATCAAATGAACGCTTTGGATCATCCAAATAATGTGGGCCCCTACCCGAATCCAAACACTACCAAAAAATCATCCAAATAATGTGGGCCCACATTGTTTGGATGATCCAAAGCGTTCATTTGATGGGTCCTGACATAGATAGGGTGTGCCCAAAAAATCAGCTCCATCGGATCATCCTAACCCTTCAATCTATGGACGAACCTTCAGCTGAGGGGGCCTACCTTAAACAAATTGAAACTACAAGGGTGTATTTGTCACGTTTTAAACTATAGGGGTGGAAGTGGATGTGCAGAAACTAGAGGGGGTGTAAATGTAATTATCCCTTTAACTTTTAACTAACAATAGAAAAAAATGTACATACTATAGCTTATGTAACTCGGGTCGGGTCGGGTCGGGCCCCTTCAAACCCGGCTCGACCCGAGATTCATGCGGGTTTTTGAATGCTGAACCCGGCTCGACCCGAAACCCATGAAACCTGAACCCGACCCAGGCTATTTTCGGGTCGGGTCGATGCGGGTCGGGTAAAACCCGGCTCGAGTTGCAGCCCTAATCGCACAGGTCTGCAACACTAGTTAGGTACTATAGTTGGACATTTGGACGTACGACACCAGATGAATAAGATGTTTGAATTTATGATGGGGTCCACAGGATGATCACTTCAGACCATGTTGACATCACTTGGATGGTCCACATTTATCCATTTTTAAAAGGTAAATGTTATATTCACCCCTTTCTTGGGACAGCTCCTCTGGTGTACTTATGATTACTTCTTTATAGATGGGGCTGTCCCAAGTTAAAAAAGATCTAATAAATCATTTCCCTTTTTTCCAATCCAATTCTTTCAATAGTTTTTAGTGCTCTTTCAACAAACTAATGTGTTATTTTATCTCTCATTATGGGTCACTCTTGACTTTAGAAAGGGAGATTTTATATGGTGTAAAGGCTTACAACAATACGGTGGGTTATTTTATCTCTCATTATGGGTCACTTTTGACTTTAGAAAGGGAGATTTTATATGGTGTAAAGGCTTACAACAATACGGTGGGTTATTTTATCTCTCATTATAGGTCACTTTTGACTTTAGAAAGGGAGATTTTATATGGTGTAAGGGCTTACAACAACACGGTAGGGGTACCGCCCTTGATATTTGATCCAACAGCAACTCACTTTTTGAGGAGCTGCTGTTGGATTAGACAGGAAGGATGGTACTTCCACCTAGGGACGGAGCCAGGAATTTGCTCTAGAGGGGGCAAAGGATGGTGGTTTTAAAACAATTACTAAATTAATATAAAGTAAAAAAATATCAAAAGTTGACATAAATTTCAAATCAAAGTGCTTTTAATTTATAAAAAAAATATCAAAAGTTGACATAAATTTTAAATCAAATTGCTTTTAATTTTTAAAAAAAAGGAAAATTACATATAGACCCCCTGTGGTTTGGCCATATTCCACTTTAAACCCTGTGGTTTGAAAGTCATCAAACACACCCCCTCAACTTTCTAACATTTTAAAGTAGACCCCCTCCATTGACGGTCCGTTAGCTTAACCTAACGGAATGACTAAAACTAACCATGGTTAATATTTTGAGGACAAAAGTACCCTCATTTGTAGAGGATTAGGGTTACGCTATTGTCCGCCGCCGCAGTCGCACCTCCGGCCACCGCCCCCGTCGCCACTTTCGGCCACCGCCGTTGTCGCCATCTCCGGCCACCGCCGTCACCTCCACCCATGGCTACATCAAACCCACATTTCAAAAAAAAAAAAAAAAATTGATAAAAACATAAAAAAATTCCTAAAATATTAGGGTTTATGTGCAAATCATGATAATTATGTGAATGAAGACAAATAAAACTTTTAAATCGAGGGTTTATGTTGATAAATAAACAAGGTTTTGAATCAAACCCTAATTTTAAGTTTTAAAGTATGAAAACCCTAATTTCAGTTGGAGAAGATGAGGGCATAACAATCATTTACCCCTTTCAGTCTATTCCGTCACGTTAAAAAAACTCATGGAAACCACAGGGGGTGTGTTTGATGACTTTCAAACCACAGGATTTAAAGCGGAATATGGCCAAACCATGGGGATCTATATGTAGTTTTCCCTAAAAAAAAATTCATTCACATTTATCTCTCGACCTCAGTTAGTGATGAAAACACTCATTTTTCTCTTGTTTTTTTGTGTATTGTAATAATCAACTGGGGCTTCTATGTTCTGACATTTTTTTTTATAAAAAAAAATGGAATATGGAAATAGGATTCATGGATAGAACAAGGGGAGATTTTATACAGTGTTTGAGGTTTAAGTCCAGTATTTTTCAAAAAGTACAATGGGCCCACATCATAAGATGATTCAATCTATTTATTTGTTAGATGTGGCCACAATGTAAATAGGTTGTACCCTGTAAATCATCTCCATAGGATGATCCTAACCCTCGGATTTATAAATTTTAAATAATGTGCAGTCCCTCTACAAATTAGAGGGTTAGGGTCATCCTATGGAGATGATTTACAAGTACAATTTATTGAGGTTGTGGCCCAACAAATGAATGGTTTGGATCATCCTATGAAGTGGGCCAACTGTACTTTTTCTCCCCTTCCTTCCTACTCCAAATGTACCTTGCTTTTGGACCCTAGAGGCCTAGACATATTAGGTGTTGAAATTTAGAATGAAGGGTAGAGATAGAAGATCTTAAATGCTTTAAAATGGCACAAGAATAACTGTTTTTGGAGACAAGGTGATATTTCTTAAATACCTGATAAATTTTCTAAGAAAATGAGAGATTAGGAGAGATATCTTAGGAGAGACAAACTTGAAAGGAAATCATTTCCAAAACAGGATTTCGTTTGGATATTAAAGGTGGACATACTTTTCGGAAAAATCCAAATGGGCGGGCAAAATTTGCGCTCTCCCCCCCCCCTCCTCCCCCTGTCTCTGCTTACACCGTACAAAGGCCTTATGTAAGCCCTTGCACCATATAATTTCTCAAAGAAAGGATCTTTTGTTGATGTTTGCACTAACTCATCTTGTCTTTTATTATTTAAAGAGCTGTTGAGGGTATTACAGTTCCCAAAAAGCTCTCACACGCCAATTGAAAAGGTAAAGACAAGGTGGGTTTGTGCAATTAATAAAACATGGCTGTGCTGTTATCGTTTCCCCAATTAAAAGGAGAGTGTGTCGTATGAACTTCCTAGTATTATGTGGAGACAGTTGACGAGGACTTTGAAGTTTGTTTCTTCTCTGTGTCTTTAATGATGAAAATTATAAACCTTAAATTTATTTGAAATAACGGAAATGCCCTTTTGACATTTTTGAGTCTTTTGGCGTAAGGACAGTATTTGTTGGGTATATAATATAACCCATGTATGTTCTAATATAAGCCCAATAGGTAATGGACCAGGTGTAGTGGGCCCATTTGGGCTGGAGCACATTAACCTCTTATAACCCTAGTGTATCTCTATATATAGGGGCTGGTGGCAACAAACTTGGTATTCCAAATTAGATACCTTGGGTGTAATGCTTTAAGCATCCTTGCTTAAACCCTAATTACCCTAACAATCTTAAAGCATTAACGAACCCTAATTTCAATGGTTTTTGTGGTGGTTCTCTTCTCCTAATTTTTCCATCGTTGTTTGGACGGGGGTTAAGTCCAGTCGTCGGAATCAAGAAGAGGGTTGAGATTCGGCTGTGTTTTTCTTGTTTCACACGCCAGTGGAGGTCTTTCTCTTTTCGATTTTAGATTTTTACTACTTTGTGTGATTATCTTCCCAACGAACCACAAAAATCCTTGTTTCATTTTCAAGGTGTTTTGGGGATCTCGTCACTCTGTAGAGAGAGATCTCAGACCCTTTCCATTGTGTTTTTGGTTTAGCCCAATTTGAATAATTCGACAACAGCAGGAGGCTCGGTGGGTGATTACTTTTAAAGCTGACTCATCTTTTGGGGCAAAAACCCTTGTGTGCAATTTGATTTTCATCTTGGTGGCTGAAATAAACCAGTTGCACCTTCTCCCACCAAGCAACCTTGGGTTTTGGGCAACTTGCAGACAAGGAACCGAGCATCCCTCTCCATCCTTTGTTTGGCAACATGCTATTATACACCGAGCAACCCTCTCCATCTTGGGTTATTTCCATCAATTAAAGCCCACCCACTCCGTTTTGCTAAAGTTTCACACAGAAACACATCGTTTTGGGCGTAGGTTCCAAAGATCGTTTTGACGTGGGTTTTGACTCTTGAAGTGGGTTTTGAGCCACATACAAGTGGCTGCCTTTTTTGGTGATTTTTTTGGCGTGATTTACAGCCTACTCACAATCGATTTGGGGTTCCTCTCCTCTTCTTGGGAGAGTTCCTGAAACTGTTCTTGGTTAGGCTCTTGGAACGGTTCCTGGCACGATTCTTGGATTGGGTTCTCGCAATTTGCCAATCAGGTGCAATCTTTTCACTTTTTATTTCATATAAATAATACAATGGAAAAGAATAGTATGCCTTTTGAGATGGTCAAACTTCAATCCTTTGGTGGATCTGAGTTTAACTCATGGAAGCGAAAGACTCAATTCAGTCTAAAATATATGAATTGTTTTTACACTGTTTTGAGTACCTTTGCTGAGACGGATGAAGAAGTTGATGAATCTCAATGGCTTAGAGATGAGGATTTCTGCAAAGACTACCTGTTGAATTGTCTTTCAGATCGTCTTGTAGAAACCTATAGTAAATTTAACACTGCTAAAGCAATATGGGACAACTTAGATGCTCAATTCAAGGAGGAGGAGGAATTGTCCAAGACCCATCTTGTGGACAAATTCATGGATTTCAAGTTTCAAGAGGACAAAGAAATCACTCCTCAAGTGAATGATCTAGAGAATTTGAGATCTAAGTTGCATAATGAAAAAATAGTTGTCTGTGATTCGTTTCTTGTGGGTGCAATTATATATAAGTTACCATCTGCATGGCATTCTTTTAAAACCGAAATGTATCGAAAAAAGGTGCAAGTGGGACTGGATGATCTCAAACGATTTATTCGAATCGAAGATGAGAATCGAGCTAGGAATAACTTGGAGATGGTTAGACAGCAACAATCAGCTGCTAACGCGGTAATATATCCCAAGAAATTTCCTCAGAAATCCAAGTCACCTAAAAGTGAACATCCCAAGTTGGAGGCCAAAAAAACTATCTTTCAGAAAAAGAAGGGCAAGTGCCACAACTGTGGGAAATTGGGTCACTTTGCTGCAGAGTGTAAACAACCTAAGAAGGCTAAATCTGACACACCAAAAAAGGAAGCTCATATGATGGTGGGCAGTGCTGTGCCTAAGAGTTTTGTTGCCATGTTAGGCAATGGTAAGGCTAGTACTTCTTCAGCCTGGTGGTTAGATACAGGAGCCACCTGCCATGTTTGCAACTCGAAGAAACTACTTACGGATGTTGTTGGCGTGAAAGAGACCGTTACAGTGGCTAGTGGAGCTGAGGCAGAGGTGACTCACACTGGAACTGCGAACCTGGTTCTTTCTTCAGGTAAAATACTAACTTTAAAAAATGTTAAAGTAGTTCCTGCTATTCAAAAGAATTTAATTTTTATTAGTCTTTTAGACAATGCTGGAATGTGTTCATCCTTTTTGGGTGGTAGAGTAACTTTAACTGTTAACTCTTATTATTTTGGTTGTGCTTTCTTAATCGATGGTATGTATAGACTGAGTTTAGCAAATGAAACCGTTAGTCAGGTTAGTTCCACTTTGATTGATCCTAAGTTGTTACACACTAGATTGGGACATGTGAACTATAGGAAAATGGTCAAACTTGCTAAAACTTATAATATACATTTAGATACATCGATTAGATTTGACAAATGTGAAGTGTGTGCCCAAACCAAGATCACTAGAAAACCTTTTCGTTCGGTTTCCAGGAGCACACAACTTCTTGAATTAATACATTCTGACCTCTGTGACTTTAAAAGTTTCACTACTAGAGGTGGTCGGAAGTATTTAATCACATTTATAGACGATTTTTCTAGATATTGTCACATTTATCTCCTAAAATCGAAAGATGAAGCTTTTGATAAATTTAAAATTTTCAAGAATCGTGTTGAAAATCAATTGAACTTGAAAATTAAGCGATTTATGAGTGATAGAGGAGGCGAATACACTTTGACAGAGTTCAAGAACTTCTGTGCCTCTCAGGGCATAATACTTGAAACTACTGCTCCTTACTCACCTCAATCTAATGGCATAGCTGAACGTAAGAACCGGACGTTAACTGAAATGTTAAACTCTATGTTATTGACAGCTGGCATGCCTACTAGCTATTGGGGAGAAGCAGCTTTAACTGCAAATCACATCCTGAATAGAGTACCACACTCTAAGTTGACCACTACTCCTTATGAGTTATGGCATAAACATCCTTGTAGATATGACACTCTTAAGACTTGGGGCTGTATTGCTTATGTGAGGATACAAGACCCTAGGAGACCTAAGGTAGGACCTCGCACAAACACTTGTGTCTATCTAGGTGGTGCAGAAGATAGTGCTGCTGATCGGTTTTTGGATCTATCTACCAATTTATAGAATCTAGAGATGCAGTATTCTTTGAGAATAAATTTCTCAGAGATCATGGTTTGAACCTACGTGGCGATACTGGGATGGTTACAGAATCGCATGTAGAGTTTGAAAAGAATACTTCTGACACCTGTCCTACACTGATTTCTACATCAGAACCTTTAAGAGTTTCTACAAGAGATAGAGTACCCAAGAACTTTAGTGAGGACTTTGTGACCTACCACGTAGAGATTGATCCGTCAACCTATAAGGAAGCGATGAGATCTAGGGACTCTTTATTGTGGGCAGAAGCCATTGATGATGAAATGAGCTCTCTGTTACAAAATCAAACTTGGCAGCTAGTCGATTTGCCAAAAGGGGCTAAGACTGTGGGCTGTAAGTGGATTTTGAAGAAGAAACTTAATCCTGACGGATCCATAGCTCGGTATAAAGCACGTTTAGTAGCTAAGGGCTATACTCAAGTCAGTGGGATAAACTACTTTGATGTTTACTCACCGGTCTGTCATTTGGCAACGATAAGAATTCTTCTTGCTTTGGGATAAAGCAAGTCGATTTTTTCAAAAGGGGCTAAGACTGTGGGCTGTAAGTGGATTTTGAAGAAGAAACTTAATCCTGACGGATCCATAGCTCGGTATAAAGCACGTTTAGTAGCTAAGGGCTATACTCAAGTCAGTGGGATAAACTACTTTGATGTTTACTCACCGGTCTGTCATTTGGCAACGATAAGAATTCTTCTTGCTTTGGCTTCTATTGAGAAGTATGTTGTGCATCAAATGGATGTAAAAACGGCTTTCCTTAATGGAGACCTCACAGAGGAAATCTACATGAACCAACCTGAAGGGTTTGTCATGGAGGGTTTCGAGAACAAAATTTGTAAGTTACACAAATCTTTGTATGGTCTTAAACAAGCACCTAAATTGTGGCATAACAAATTTGACAAGGTCGTAAAGCGCTTTGGTTTTCAAACCAGTTACTCAGATAATTGTGCCTTTACTTTCGTTCTGTGTCGAATAAGGTTGCGATTATTTGCTTGTATGTAGACGATATGTTGATTCTTGGTTCCGATCTCTCTGTAGTGAGTGACGTGAAAACCACTTTGGCTCAAGAATTCGACATGAAAGATCTTGGTGTGGTTGACACCATTCTTGGTATGAAAGTAAGTTTTGAAAGGCAGGGGATTACTCTTAGCCAAGCCCATTAGATTGAAAAACTACTTTCTACATGGGAATACAGTGAGTGTAAACCGATTGAGACACCATTTGATTATACCAAGAAGCTGATCTCTAATGAAGGAGACAGTGTGAATCAGTTAGATTATTCTAAACTGATTGATAGTCTCATGTATGCTATGAGTTGCACTAGGCCAGACATAGCCTTTACAGTTGGCATGCTGAGTCATTTCACTAGTAATCCTGGCCATGAGCACTGGGATGCTCTTATGAGGCTGATGAGATACCTTAAGGGTACTCAAGGATATGCTCTATGTTATAATGGCCATCCTCCTATTCTGGAAGGATATTCTGATGCATCATGGGGCTCAGAATTAGGAGACAGTAAATCTACCAGTGGTTATGTTTTTACACTGGGTGGAGCCGCTGTTGCATGGAAGTCAAAGAGACAGACTTGTATTGCTCTGTCATCTATGGAATCGAAACTTTATGCTTTAGCTTCTACAGGAGATGAAGCAGAGTGGATAAGAGATCTGATCCTGGACATTCCATTGACACATTTAAAGATTAACTCTTTAAGTTTGTTCTGTGATAATCAAGCAACAATTACGATTGTGAAAAACTCACTCTTTAATGGTAAGAGGAGACATGTCAGGCTGAAACATGCCACGCTGAATTATCTTCTAGAACAAGGTATTATCACTTTGGTTGATGTGAGATCAAAGGATAATATGGCTGATGCTCTTACGAAGGGACTGAACAAAGATCGAATATTCAAAATTGCGGGGGAGATGTGGTTAAAGACTGTGTAGAAGTGTCTTAACCTACATTCATATTATTTTGAATTTTTTGAATCTCCCTATCTTGGCCAAGATAAGCACTTGATATGTTTCAATGATGTTTACAGTTATCTTTATGTCATTCCACATTTGATGACATGTCCTTCTTGGGAAAGGTTGTTTCATTCCAAACTTGATGATACAGCTTAACTCAATTTGGATATGATGCCTGTAACATTCCAAATGGAAACATGGAATGGTTCTTTGTAAAGAAACTGTTTAGGTCTTGTTCTTGAATGAAACTTGACATTGATGCTTATTGATATTGATATTTATTTTTCACCTATTATGAAATTGTACTAAGTTCTTTCTGTAGAACTAGATACTTTTAGTAAAATACACAAATGATTGGATTCATTTTAATGAAATTCATATTTGGTAATTTACAGGAATTGACGAAAATGGAGGAGATTGCCTCAATTTGGATCTTGATGAGGACGACTTACTTGATGAGTGAATCCTTATAGCGCAGTGGGAACTATTATTTTCTTTTCCGTTGATTAAATAGTTCACCTACATATTAAACTGCTTATGTTTGAGTTTAGATTATTTCTAAAAATTTTGGTTATTCTTTAAAGTATTTTGTTTTCAGTTGGATTACAAATCTTTATTGATATGGTGATATGGATGATTCAATAATTTTGTTTGGACATCACATTATCTATCTATTGGATTGTGCTATATGTAGAACATAGGAGGAGATTGTTGGGTATATAATATAACCCATGTATGTTCTAATATAAGCCCAATAGGTAATGGACCAGGTGTAGTGGGCCCATTTGGGCTGGAGCCCATTAACCTCTTATAACCCTAGTGTATCTCTATATATAGGGGCTGGAGGCAACAAACTTGGTATTCCAAATTAGATACCTTGGGCGTAATGCTTTAAGCATCCTTGCTTAAACCCTAATTACCCTAACAGTATTCAGCATAAATTCGGTGGAATCTTTCACAAATTTTATAATTTAAGAACTCTAAGACTTGATAATTTAAGCCTTATGCCCTGTTAGTTTTAGATTTTGAGAATAAATTGTGAGTCCAAAATCACAGGATCATTTAAGATTATGTCAATCCTTTGTAAGTGCCAAACTGATTGCGAGTCCAAAATCTTTAGTCTAATAATCAGTTTGGCCCTCACAATCAGATGTCATAATCTTAAACGAACAGGGCCTAAACGTAAATTTGAGTCTAATAATCAAGTTTAGCACTCACAAGATGATACTAGAGGTTTTCCTTCTCTTGAAGAGTGACTTTTACCATAAATGGTAAAATGCAATTTTTGAAGGGGAATGATATCCCCCCCCCTGTGACGGTCTGACCTATAAAATCCCCCCTTTAATGTTATTCGTTAAATTTTAAAGGCAAAGAAAAACGTTAAAGGGGGTGAATTTATCCTCAACGAGTGAACCATTCTCACATAAACAATTAAATGGGGGGATTTTATCCGTTTATTAGGGGGGGGGATATCATTTCCCTTTTTGAATCCTACAAGGGGCATCTACATGAAATCGAGACCTAGATTTTGTAAAACATCACAAGATGGCCCACATGTTAGGTATATAATATAACCCATATATGTTCTAATATAAGCCCAACAAGATAATGGACCGGTGTAGTGGGCCTATTTGGGCTAGAGCCCACTAACCTATTAAAACCCTAGTGTATCTCTATATATAGGGGCCGGAGGCAACAAACTTGGTATTTCAAATTAGATACCTTGGTGTAATGCTTCAAGCAACTTCTTGCTTGACCTAATTCTTCTAACAATCTTGAAGCATTATTCTGCAGCCATAATTTTTTATCGTTTTGGGTGTGGGTTTAACCCTCGACAAATCGATTTGGGCGTGGTTCTATACTAACCTGAATTTTTTTTTCCGGTCTGGCTCGCTACCTGATTGTGTATTCGCTTCTTGGTTGCGGTGTTTGGCTTGCTACCTGCTTGCAGTATACGCTACCGGCGAAAAGAAATTTCACAAACCTATTCGTTTTGGGATTTTGAGAATTGATTTTCAGCCCAACTCCGTCATCCCTGTCACGGCAGAGGAAGGTTTTATGCCAAATCAATTTGGGGTTCTCACGGCAATGGAGATTTTCAGCAATTTCTCTTGGTGGGATTTTTCCACCGAACCAGGACGCTTGATTCTTGAATCTTGGTCGAGTTTTCTCAGACAAAAGATCAAGGATTTGTTCTCCTCTCCATACTCGACTTGTGGCCGTTTCTAATTCCCGCTTGTGGGTTTCTCCCGCTCGTGGGTTTCTTCCACCATATGATGCAACTCACGTTTCTTGAAGAACAAAACAGAGCAGGTCTGATTTTTTTTCTCCGCCAAACGGTTGCGAATCTTGCAGCCCTCTTTATCGTGGGTTCAAGAAAAAGAATTAGCGAAGCACGTTCATTCAATCTGCTGGTGGCGTGGGGTTCTCTCCATCAAACAAGGTTTCTGGGCGTGAGTTAATCAAACAAGGGCTTGTTTTTAACATTTGCCTCTTTGGTGCTAGTCCTTCCTCAACGGTTTTTGGAGGAAACGTATCTTCTTGGTGGGCTTTCTACTAATTATTGACCCACTCCTAATCAATTTGGTCGGTGATAAATAAAGTCACCATCCATTGCCGAACCATAGTTCTGCTAGAGGACGAGATTAAAAAAAAAAAAAAAAGGGCAAGTTGAAAAAAAAAAAAACAGAGAGCTACTGTACAAAGACTTGTGTTCGGGGCTTACGGAAACTTGGAGTGGATTTTCACTTTCATTGGGTAAAACAGGGTCGTGCAGTTCCCTCCCTGGTCGCACAAATTGTTATTGCATCCCAATCCGGATGACCTTTCTTGGCCCTAATTGAAAAAGAGCCGAAACTTTAGATTTTGGCTGCCTGTGTTGTGATGGTTCTTGAAATCTCAGAGGCTGTTATTGTTAGCACCCCCTTTTGTCTTTCATTACATCTTGGGCTATGCATATAGCAATGTGAAAAGAAGCCCACTCACTTGGGGATTCTTGAAGACCGTTTTGGGGTAATTCTCTCTTCTCCTTGGTCGGTGACACACAAGTACACTACCATTGCTGAATTCACATTTTTTTTGGGTATAAATCCCATATTTGAATTCCTTTAGAGGACCTCCCCATTGCCGAATCCTAACTGGTTACCTTCGCAGCATTTGTGGCCGGTTTTTTGGAACTAGTTTTCTCAGACTTTACAACTGGTTCAGTTTGTGAAACTGGTTTTAGACCAGTTCTCTACAACCAGTTTTGTTGACAGTTTGGGTTCTTTTGAATCTGTTTGGTTTGCCACCAGTTCTTGCATGAGCCTAAATGCCTCGGGTTTGGCCTTGGTTGTTTCTTTATTCTCTGGTTCACCCCCTGTAAATCCCAATAGTTGTCAGTTGGGTTTGGGTTATTACCTTGGTGGTTATCTGTTGCTGAAGGGTTTCACCTTGGCTGTTGGATTTGGATTTGGTACACGATTTGGTTCACCCATTTGGCTTCGGCTTTCGCGATACACAAATCAGGTGCACTCTTTCCATATTTACTTTTGTAGTTAGCCTAAAATGGAAAAGACTATTATTCCCTTTGAGATGGTCAAACTTCAATCCTTTGGTGGATCTAAGTTTAATTCATGGAAGTTAAAGACTCAATTCGGTCTAAAATATATGAATTATTTTTACACCATTTTGAGTACCTTTGTTGACACGAATGAAGAAGTTGATGAATCTCAATGGCATTCTTTTAAAAATGAAATGTATAGGAAAAAGGTGCAAGTGGGACTGGATGATCTCAAACGATTCATTCGAATCGAAAATGAGACTCGAGCCAGGAATAACTTGGAGATGATTGGACAACAACAGTTTGCTGCTAACGCGGTAACAAATCCCAAGAAATTTTCTTGAAAATCTAAGTCACCTAAAAGTGACAATCCCAAGTTGGAGGCCAAAAAGCCTATCTTCCAGAAAAGAATGGCAAGTGCCACAACTGTGGAAAATGTGATCACTTTGCAGCAGATTGTAGGCTACCTAACCAGTCTAAATCTGACACACCACAGAAGGAAGCTCATATGATGGTGGGTAAGACTGAGCCTAAGAGTTTTGTTGCTATGTTGGGCAACAGTAAGGCCAGTCCTTCTTCAGATTGGTGGTTAGATACAGGAACCACTTGTTGCCGCGAAAGAGACTGTTACAGTGGCTAGTGGAGCAGAGGCAGAGATTACTCACACTGGTACTGTGAACTTGGTCCTTTCTTCAGAACAAATACTAACTTTAAAAATTGTTAAAGTAGTTCTTGCTTTTCAAAATAATTTAATTTTTATTAGTCTTTTAGACTATGCTGGCATATGTACTTCATTTATGTGTGGTAGAGTAACTTTAATTGTTAACTTATACTATTTTGATTGTGCATATTTGATAGATGGTATGTTTGATTTGAGTTTAGATAATGAGACTGTTAGTTAGGATAGTTCATCGCTAATTGCTCCTAAGTTGTTACACAACTGATTGGGACATGTGCACTATTAGAAAATGGTCTAATTTACTAATACTCATAAGATACCATTATATATGTCAATAAAAAACATTTGACAAGTGTGAGTGTTAGGAGTGATAGAGAGGAGAAGAAACACATTGACAGGGTTTAAGAAATTATGTGCCTCTCAGGGCGTAATCCTTGAAACTACTGCTCATCTCTCTCGCCTCAATCAAATGGCATAGCTGAGTGTAAGAACATGACGTTAACTTAAGTGTTAAACTCTATGTTAATGTCAGCTGGCATGCCTAGTTGCATTTGGGGAGAGGCAGCTTTGACTGCAAATCGCATCCTAAATCTCTATATGCTCCTCCATGTGATAGAATACCCAAGAATTTGGTGAGGACTTTGTAACCTACCAATTGGAGAATGATCCATCATCCTATCAGGACCTGATGAGATCTAGGGACTCTATATTGTGGGCAGAAGCCATTCATGATAAAATGGGCTCTCTGTTAGAAAATCTAACTTGACAGCTAGTCGATTTGCCAAAAGGGGCTAAGACTATAGGCTGTAAGTAGATATTTGTATGTGATTATACAAAGTTTATTATGGTCTTAATCAAGCACCTATATTGTGACATCAGAATTTGACAAATTTGTAAAGAGCTTTGGGTTTCTGACAAATTACTCGGATAAATGCCTTTCTTATCGTTTTGTGTCGAATAAGGTAATGATTATTTACTTGTATGTCGATGTTGATTCTTGTTTCCAATCTCTCTTTGTGATGAGTAATGTGAACTAACCTTGGATACAGAATTCGACATGAAAAGACCTGGGTGTTGTTAACATCATTCTTGGTATGAAAGTAAGTTTTTGAAAGGCAAGGAATCACCCTTGGCCTAGCGCATTATATGAAAAACTACTTTTCTTTTGAGGATGCAGTGAGTGCAAACCGATTGAGACACCATTTTAATTATACCAATAAACTGATCTCTAAGGAAGAGACAGAGTGAGTCAGTTAGATTATTCTAAACTGATTGGTAGTCTCATGTATGATTTGTGTTGCACTAGGCCAGACATAGCCTTTATAGTCGGCATGCTGAGTCGTTTTACTAGTCATCCTGGCCATGAGCATAGAAATGCCCTTATGAGGCTGATGAGATACCTTTCGTGTACTCAAGAGTATGCTCAAAACTATGGTGGCCATCCACTTATTGTGGAAGAATATTCTGATGAATCATAGGGCTCAGAATTAAGAGTCAGTAAGTCTACCAGTGGTTATGTGTTTACCCTGGGTGGAGCTGCTGCTGCTTGGAAGTCGAAGAGACAGACTTGCATTGCTCTGTCATTCATAAAATCGGAACTTTATGCTCTAACGTCAGCTATAGATGAAAGCTAAGGGATAAAGAATCTGATTATGGTTATGGCATTCCACTGACCCGGTTAAAGATAAGTTCTTTAGTGGGTTTCCTTATGTGTGTTCTGTGATAATCAAGCTACAACAATGGTTGTGAAGAACTCACTCTTTAATGGTAAGAGGAGACATCTTAGGCTGAACCAGGCCATATGCTGAATTATCTCAAGAACACAGGATTATCACTTTGATTGATACGAAATCGAAGGATAATAGGCTGAAGCTCTCACAAAAGGGACTGACCAAAGATCGAATATTCAGAATTGTGGGGGAGATGGGGTTAAAGACTGTGTAGACATGTCTTAACCTACATCCATGTTATTTTGAATTTTTTGAATCTCCCTCTCTTGGCCAAGATAGGAACTTGATATGTTTCGATGACATGTCATTTTTGGGAAAGGTTGTACATTCCAAACTTGATGATACATCTTAACTCAAATATGGATAAGATGACTGTAACATTCCAAAAAGAAACATGGAATGGTTCTTTGCAAAAGACACTATTTGGTCTTGTTCTGTATGGAAACTTAACAATTAGTAATGGTTCTTTGCAAAAGAAGCTATTTAGGTCTTGTTCTTTATTGAAACTTGACAATGACGCTTATGGTGAGAGTGATATTGATACTTTTTTTCAGTCATTTTAGAATTGTACTAAGTTCTTCTTCTGGTAAAACTAGATACTTTCGTGGATTATGTAATTGTACTAAGTTCTTCTTTAGGTGGAACTAGATACTTTCATGTTTATAATATTGGTTGGATTCATTTTTATGAATTCCATATTTTATAATTCACAGGGATTGGCGAAAATGAGGAGCTTGTCTTGATTTGGACTTTGATGAAGATGACTTACTTGATGATGATGACTTACTTGATGAGTAAATCTTCTAAAGTCATAAAGAATATGCTTTCATTTCAGTATGTATCGAGTTCACTTTTTTGTGGAACTTTATTTCAGTATGTATCAAGTTCACTTTTTTGTGGAACTTTATTTTGGATCTCGATGAGAATCATACCCCATGAATGAATTCCTTTAAGATCAGTGGGGTTCACTTATATGTGAAACTACCTTTGGTTGAGTTTAGATTGTATCTCAAACTCTTGGTTAATCATAAAGTATTCTTGTTTTCAGTTGGATTACAGATCTTTATTGATATGGTGATATGGATGATTCAATAATTTTGTTTGGACATCACATTAACTATCTATTGGATTGTGCTATATGTAGAACATAGGAGGAGATTGTTGAGTATATAATATAACCCATGTATGTTCTAATATAAGCCCAACAAGATAATGGACCGGTGTAGTGGGCCTATTTGGGCTAGAGCCCACTAACCTATTAAAACCCTAGTGTATCTCTATATATAGGGGCTGGAGGCAACAAACTTGGTATTCCAAATTAGATACCTTGGGTGTAATGCTTCAAGCAACTTCTTGCTTGACCTAATTCCTCTAACACCACAGACATAGGGTGTGGGTTTCCATCTCGGACAGACATCTCGTGGCTAAGATAGAGGACTTCCATATCCAACAGACATCCCATGGCTAAGATAGAGAGGACTACAAAAATCAATAGTTTAACTTTTCTGCTTTTCTAGGTAAGAATCCTAAACGAGACTTAATGGATCAAAAGCCTATGATAGTCCGATTAAGGTGTTCTCAAGGGTATTTGGTCGGACTTATGGCTGCCATTCGGAACAACGAATCTGACCACATAAATTAGGCAAAAATGGACCCAATAGGTGGCTTTTATTAAGGGGCATAAAAGTGACTTTCTTATTAGCAATTTCACTCAAACCAAGCAACATTTATGTGGGGTTTTTTTTTTTTTTTTTTTTTTTTTAATAATGGTTGCCCACTAACTGAAAAATCAGATTACTTGAATGGTCCTAATCTCTTTCCTAAATACAAATCTTTTTTTAATTGTACATTTATAGCCCTCAAAACTTATCTAATCAGAAGGTTAAGATTGCATCATTGGTGTGATTTTTGGGATATGGTCCATTATCTACATGGGTTCCATTGCATGTGCTAATAAATGGGATTAGTGCCTAACACATAAAGAAAGTGTGCTAATTGAAGATATACTGTCACCTGACCACTTGAATTAATTAAAAACTACGGACACCAAATAAATGTTTGGAGCTTACAAAATTGGTAGGTGCTGTTGCCCATCATGCAACAACCATCAATATGGTTTTACAAATTGATAGCTTTCTCATTGGCTTCTAAATGAAGGCTAGGGTGTAAATGTACAAAACTAAGGGCTGGTCTGGAAGTATCAAATCTTTAATAATTATTTTAAGAGGAATGCTAAACTGAATGGCGCCCTTGCAAAAACCAGCCGCAAGGGCACCCCATTGGGTCCGTGTCAACCGCTCGAGACAGCGACTCCCACAACATTAGCCCAGAAGCTTGTCCTCAATCCCAGAAATGCGAGTCAAACAGCAGGTTCCATAAAGAGGTGCCGTCACTGTAATGTAATAAGAGTTCAAAATGGAATGATCAGCTTGAGTTGACACCTTTCGTTCACCGATACTAGTAGAGGAGGAAAGAGTGGCAATGCCTAATGGAAAGGATACACATGCGAGCTTGGTTGCCAAGTATAGTAAAGATAGCAATCTCGTCCCTTTCGTCCAAAAAAGAATAGGTTAAAACAACGATTTTCCCCTTACTGTTGGAACGCTTGAGTTCAAGCTTTCAGAAGTTCAGTGCGAGAGGAGCTTACACCGGTCAAAGGTTGCCGGCCCCTCGACCCCGCAAGGTACTATTGAGGAGCTCTTTGGTCCCGTCGCCTTATCGTTCCTATCCGCAGCTTTTCTTCAGAAAGAGCAAAGTGAGCAATTATTATTCCTTTGATTTTACATTTTCCAGTGGTATTGTAAATGCACATTGTTGATTTGGATCCAATGGGGCAAACTTGTGAGTCGTGGCGGGTTTCTTCAAGGGTGGTCTTGAGTTTAGCTTTCCTCTAATTTTAAAGATGTCATTTGTAAGAATGTGAGAAAATAAGGCCCACCAACCATTTTCCGTAGAGTTTTTGCACATTTTCTGTGTGGAGAAAAAGAAAAGAGAAAACAAAAGAATTGCTTTCGGTAGACTCATTCTGCCTGTTTTGTTAGAGTATAAAAGATTAAATAATGCGATTTATACAACTTAAGCTTCTGGAGAAATTGGTTGTTTCACATGGTATCAAAGCATGCCATCTCCAATTGCTTAAACTTTTGAAGAATTGGTTGTTTCACATGTTTAATGAAATCTAGACCGTTAATTAACAAAAGGGGCCGAAATCTTGACCCTCTACCAATACTTACACATGTCAATGAGCCGTGCCTGTCCAATTTCGTTTTTTTCAAAGAGATTTTATTTGACCTGAGGCCGTATAAACCTATTTTCTTTCAAAAAGTATGGTATGACCCACACTATAGGATGATCCAATCCGTCCATTATAGGTTGTGTGCCCCAAAAGTCATTTGCATAGGATGATCCTAACCCTTCGATCTATAGAAGTTCCCATAATGTGCATCTCCTCTATAGATAGGAGGGTAAAGATCATCCTACTGAAATGATTTTCGTTGTGGCCCAACAAATGATGGAAGTGATTTTCTCGGTTTATACGGCCATAAATCATCTAATCTCTTTTTCAAAAGGGATATGCTAGGGACCATCGCATAAGGCATTTTGAGGAACCGTGTTGCTTGAGAGAGCAGCCGCCTCAGATACATTAAATTAATAAGACAAATCTGGGCCTATGTGGCTTCTCTCTCATGCGACGGCCGGCCCACAAATGCCTTCTTCAGTGGCCCTTAGCAAATTCCCTCTTACCACAGGAAAATTATTTTCTAACATTTGGTAATTTAGTAATTTAGCAGAAAAAAGCATGGACATTCTAGTAACTCAAACAGAAGTCTCATGACTTGACTTCATCGCTAAACAAATTATAAAAAAACGCAACCGTTTCCTCTCCTTAAATGGCGTTTGCGTGCAAAAACAAGAAAAAAAAGAAAACAGAGAGATCCCCTCAAAATTAGGCAGTTCCACCCATACCGGTTTAAAGAAATACCAAACCAACCTTCCAATCATTCCTCTATAGATTTATATAATAAAATGGTGGACAAAATGAACAATAATTGAAGAAAACAAAAGGACACCGCGCGCGGGGGGTGGGCCGGGGTTGGTTAAAATATGTAAATAGTCATTTAGACAAAATGATAAAAGCACCCAGCAAAGGAGGCATTTCGCGGATGGTCTGTTGCATGTGAGAGCAGCCACCAAGGCTCACTTTAGGGCAGATTTTGTCTTCATTCATGAGGTGGCTACTCTCACATGCAACAGACCATCCGCGAAATGCCTTCTGCAATGGACGCTAGTAAATCCCGTATAATAAAGGGGAAAACAAAAAAAAGGGGTGGAAATATCATTGTCCTAGATATGTATATGTATACAATGAAGGGGATAACAAATTGGTGAAGGTCTTTGTTTTCAACTTTCAAGATTGGAGGTTCCACTTCCATCCAGCTTCCCTAACAATAACGTTAGGTACTATAATTGGACATTTGGACGTCCGACACCCGATGAATAAGATGTTTGAATTTATGATGGGGGTCCACAGGATGACCACTGCATATCATGTTGACATCACTTGGATGCTCCACATCTATCCATTTTCAAAGGGTAATGATATACTCACCCCTTTTTTTTACTTTGGGACAGCCCCTCTAGTGTACCTATCTATGACTTTTTACACTGGAGGGGGCTGTCCCAAGTAAAAAAAGAGTCGAATATATCATTTCCCCCCTTTCAAATCCAAAACTAAGATAAATAGTAAAAAGTATGGGAGGAAATTTATTATAATCTTCCTTCAATAGATTTTTATGCTCTTCAGCAGACTAATGTGTTATTTTATCCTTCAATTTGGGTCACCTTTGACTTTAGAAAGGATCTTTTGAAGATATTAGCACAACCAAGTTTTGATATTTACACTAACTCATCTTGTCTTTTATTATTTAAAGAGCGGTCAAGGGTCATTGTAGTTCCAAAAAAGGCCCTCACAAGCATGGTTTTAAATTTCAACCGAAATCTGAAATTTCGGTCGATACCGATGCCTAAATGTACTGAAACCGAAACTTACCAAATTTCAGCTGAAACTTAACAAATTTTGGCTGAAATTTGGAAAAAATTTTAATTTTTTATTCCTTTACCGAATTTCAGCCAAAATTACCAAAATTTTGGGATTTCGGCAAAAATTTCGGTTTTGGTTACCCCTGAAACCTTTTCAATTGGCTTGTGAGCAGGGTTTTAACTTTTAAATTTAGGCCGAAACCGAAATTTAAAACCTTGCTCACAAGCCAATTGAAAATGAAAAGACAAGCTGGGTTTGTGCAATTAATAAAACCTGGCTGTGCTGTTATCATTTCCCAATAAAAAAAAAGAGTGTTTGTCCTATGAACTGTACTAGGTGGGAGACAGTTGACGAGGACTTCGAAGTTTTGTTTCTTTGTTTCTTTAATGATGAAAGTTATCAGCCTTTCACTTTATCCAAAATAACGGAAATGCCCTTTTGACATTTTTGACTCTTTTGGCGTAAGGAGCGTATTCAGCATAAATTTAGTGGAATATTTAGCTGGCAGCCTTGAACTTTCCGGTCGCAACAAGTGAAAAGAGTGAAATCTGTGGTTTGTTCGAGATGTTCTTTGAGTTGACCAAAATGCCCTTGCTCTTTTTATTTTTATCTTTTCGGTATTAATAGGAAAAGGGAAATGATACGAGCGCTCCATTGTTTTGATAAACATGCGCTCCACTTGTTTGTCGTGTAGTATTTAAAGGTCTATAATGCTCTGTATGGTTGCCAGGTTTTTTTTGGTCCCGGGAGTTATGTGGGAGAAAAAAAATACCCTGGGAGATAGGTGGGGAAAAAAAAGTCCTGGAAGTATCCTGGTAAAATAAAAATCCCAAGTTTGGTTATGTGGGAGAAAAAAATACCCTGGGAGATATGATGGGAAAAAAAAAACCTTTGTTTGGTTGCTTGAACTGTTGGGTAGAAAAAAATTCTTTTCAAGCTTATTTTTGGTTCCTGAGTTTATTTTTGTTCCTGAGGTTATCTTGGGATGGGATGAAAAGGCAATCATTACAAAAGTGAGATTAAAAAATTCACCCCACAAGTAATCATTACAAGAGTAGGATTAAAATAAACCTAGTGCTAAAAGGCAACCAAACATGGGATGGGACCAAAATTTAACTTACTCTCCCACAAAACTCCCAGGAACAAAAAAAACCTGACAACCAAACAGAGCATAAGAGTTTTTTGAAAACCGTAATATTCCTCTGACAACCCTTTAAATGCTACACGATAAAAATTAGAGCGCCTGTTTATCATAACATTAGAGTGCAAAAATCATTTACCTAGAAAAATAAGAAATCTAAGACTTGATAATTTAAGCCTTATGCCATGTTAAGTTTGAGTCTTATAATCAAGTTTAGCACTCACAAGATGGTACTAGAGGTTTACCTTCTCTTGAAGAGTGACTTTTACCATAAATGGTAAAATGCAATTTTTGAATCCTACAAGGGACATTTACATGAAATTGAGACCGTCGATTTTATAAAACATCACAAAGATGGCCCACAGGCATAGAGGATTTCCATATCTAAGAGACATCCCTGGCTAAGATAGAGGACTACAAAAATCAATAGTTTAACTTTTCTGTGTAGAATCCTAAATGAGACTTAATGGATCAAAAGCCTATGATCGGACAGATTAAGGTGTTGGTCAAGGGAATTTGGTCCGACTTATGGTTGCCATTCGGAACAGCGAATCTGACTGCAAAAATGGACCCAATAAGTGGCTTTTATTAAGGGGCATAAAAGTGACTTTCTTTTTAGCAATTTCACTCATAAAGAAAGTGTGCTGATTGAAGGGATACTGTCACATGACCACTTGAATTAATTGAAAACTATGGACACCAAATAAATGTTTGGAGCTTACAAAATTGGTAGGTGATGTTGCCCAGTTTTACAAATTGATAGCTTTCTCAGTGGCTTCTAAATGAAGGCTAGGGTGTAAATGACAAAACTAAGGGCCGGAAGTATCAAATCTTTAATAATTATTTTAAGAGGAATGCTAAACTGAATGGCGCCCTTGCAAAAACCACCCGCCTCTAATTTTAGAGATCTCATTTTTGTAAGAATGTGAGAAAATAAGGCACTCCAACCATTTTCCTTAGAGATTTTGCACTTTTTCTGTGTGGAGAATAAGAAAAGAGAAAGAGGAAGGGAAAGAGAAAGAGAAAGAGAAAGAATTGGTTTCGGTAGACTCATTCTGTAAAAGATTAAATAATGCCATTCTTACAGCTTAAGCTTCTGGAGAAATTTCATTTTTTCAAAGAGATTTTATTTGACTTGTGGCCATATAAAGTATAAACCTTTTTTTTTTTCAACAAGAATGGTATGACCCACACTATAGGATGATACAATCTGTCCATTATAGGTTGTGTACCCCAAAAGTCATTTGCATAGGATGATCCTAACCCTTCGATCTATAGAAGTTCCCTCTATAGATGCATCTCCTCTATAGATCGGAGGGTAAGGATCATCCTATGGAAATGATTTTCGTTGTGGCCCAACAAATGGATGGATTGGATCATCCTATGGAAATGATTTTCTGGGTTTATACGGCCGGCCATCTAAATGAATTGTGCCATTGGTCCCTAGCAAATTTCCTTTTCCATTGGAAAAATATTATTTTCTAACATTTGGTAATTTAGTAATTTAGTAGAAAGAGCATGGACATTATAGTAATTCAAACAGAAGTCTCATGACTTGACTTCACCGCCAAACAAATTAAAAAAAAAAACAAACGCAACCGTTTCCTCTCCTTAACTGGCGTTTGCCTGAAAAAACAAGAAAAAAAGAAAACAAAATTAGGCAGTTCCCACCCATACCAGTTTAAAGAAATACCAAACAAAGCATCCAATCACATTAAGAGGGGTGCCAATTATCCTACAGGGGGTGCGAATTTATTATAACCCTAAACAAAAGACAGTCTAACTCTTCACCTGCTCTCCTTTCAAAAGTAAAAAATAAAAAAAAGGGAAAGCAAAATATCTTCTTCTTCTTCACCTTGGCGTAGACTCCAAGTTCAAAAGAAACCCAAAAAAAAAGAAAAAAAAGAACCCTATTTTTCCTCCTCGAATAACACGCGATTTCTCTTTCTCTGGCAAAAGGTCAGCCTCTCTGGAACTGATCAGAATTTGTTTCTTGATTTTTTTATCTAATTTTCGACCTTTTTTTCAAGTTCAGTTTCATGAGATTTGTCCATCTATTCAGTGTTTTACATTGTTGTTACATGTTTTTGTTTTTTGCTCTTGTATTGATTATCTCTGTTTTTTTATTTTTTTATTTTTTGTACTGGACATTTTGGATCTGGTCTGAGACTGTTTGTTTAGGGTTTGGGATTATAATTTAGGGTTTGTTTGAAGTTAAGGAGTGTTCTTTAAGAGATTAGAGTTTGTATCTGCTTTTGAATTTGTTTGTTTTGGTTATGTTTCGTAATTGAATTTTTTTTTTCTTTTGGCAGTTTTGAGGGATTTTGCAAGAAATGAGGTTTTTTTGAATGGTTTGAGGACTCTAGAAGTGAAGGATTCTGACTGGATGGAGTTTAATATCTGTTAGATTACTCTGTTTTTGGTTGAAATTAGGGATTGGTTGATGATTTATTCAAGGAATGTGGTTTTGAATTGCATATAGAGCGTGGCAATTTAGGGTTTAGGTTGAATTTAATGTTTTAGTCTGTTTGAGAAGTGGCTTTCTTTTCTGATTTCATGTTTTTTTTTGTGGAAAAGGTGGCTTTGAATTGTTAAAATGAGAATTAGTTTTTTTTTTTGAAATATTTTTTGTTTTGCTTCTTAGGTATGTCATATCAGTTGGGGTAGGAGGTAAGGAAGAAGACATAGTGTTGAATTGTTGATTATCTGTTGGGTTACTGTCTTTGGATGGAATTAGGGACCTTAGAGTTGTTTAATGATTTATTCAAGGAATGTGGTTTTGAATTGCATATATACTGTGGAAATTTAGGGTTTAGTTTGAATTTAATGTTTTAGTCTGTTTGAGAAGTGGCTTTCTTGTTGGATTATGCGTGTTTTTGGGGAAAAGGTCGTTTTGAATTGTTAAAATGAGAGCTATTCTTTTGAGATTTTTTTGTTTTGCTTCTTAGGTTTGTGAAATCAGTTGGAGTATGAGGTAAGGAAGAAGAAATAATGTTGAAATCTTTGGAATTTTTTGCAGTTTTGATGATTTCTGCAAGAAATGAGGTTTTGTGAATGGTTTGATGACTTTAGAAGTGAAGGATTTCGACTGGATGGAGTGGATTATCTGTTGGATTAATTTGTTTTTGGTTGGAATTAGGGACCCTAGGGTTGTTTAATGATTTATTCAAGGAATGTGGTTTTGGATTGCATATAGACAGTTGAAATTTAGGGTTTAAGTTGTATTTAATAGTTAAATATAAATGATTAAATAACACCATCTCTAACAGCTTACGCTTTTGAAGGAATTGGTTGTTTCACATGGTATTAGAGCCATTGCTTCATATCAGGTCCTGGGTTCAAAACCCAACTCAAAAAAGAGGGTCCGCAGTCGAGGGGAAATCTTGAATTATAAACGGTTTGTAGAAAATCCGAGAAATACTTCTTAACACGGATCGAACACGATGTGCAACAAAACAACAACAAAACGATGCAGAGAAACACAATCACACAAGAAACACAAGATTTTACGTGGTTCGGCACTGCCTACGTCCACGGGGGAAGATTTTCACTATTTCAGTCTAGGGTTACAAAGTCGCTTCTTCTTGGCCAAGAAAACACAAAGAATAAAAACCTAATCCCGCAACCCTAACATGTGGCTTATATATCAACGCCACTATGTGGAGAAAATTTACCGAAATACCCTTAAGGGAAAACCCAAAACTTAAATTTAGCTTCCGGGGTGCTGCCTCGGAAACCCCGGCCGGGGCGCGCTGCCCCCGGCACCCCCAGCGAACTAACCGCGTAGCTCGACCCGCGTGTGCGTCTCGCACATTAGTCCGTCAGGGTCCTGTAGAATACAAGACATCTGCACAACACGATTAAATAAGGGAAGTGATATATCCACCCCTTTTGATTACTTGGGACACCCAGCAGCAGCAGTGTGCGTGGCAATCAGCCCCATTGAATCCTTCTGACATGAAGTACATCAGCCTCTCTGCAGTCATTGATACACTGCTGCTTGGTGTCTCAAGTAATCAAAAGGCGCAGATATATCACTTCCCTTATTTAACACCATCTCCATAACAGCTGAAGTTTTTGGAGGAATTGGTTGTTTCACATTAGTATTTTAGTCTGTTTGAGAAGTGGTTTTCTTGTTGGATTACACGTTTTTTTTTTTTGTTGTTGTTGGGAAATGGTGGTTTTGAATGGTTAAAATGAGAGATGTTCTTTTGATTTTTTTTTTGTTTTGTTTTGCCTCTTAGGTTTGTGATATCAGTTGGAGTATGAGGCAAGGAAGAAGAAATAGTGTTGAAAACTTTGGAATTTTGGCAGGGTTGTGGGATGAAAGGTTTAGGATGGCTGATGTAGAAAACCTCTATGTTTGATAACTCTTTCTCTGGCCATATCTGTAATTTCAGTAGGATATACTCAGTTTAGATAAATGGAAGTGTACATGCCTTCTATTTTATGCTGCAAGTCGAAGTGGGGTATCTTTTAGGGAAGGTATATTGAGGAGGCCTACCTGAATTTGTTGGGTTCATCAGTAATCTGTTAATGGGTCTTCCTCAATAGAATATTTCTTTTCGCTTATTATCACGCAGTTCACTATTTTCGTAGTATTCTCTCTTGAGAGCTGCATCTCTAAGTCATTCACTTCGTGGTCAAAGTTGCATTCAGCTGTATTGTGTGTGAACTTTCATATTCTGGAATTCATTCACATTTTTGTTGCATTTTTTTTTTATGAAATCCTATTTACTTGGATCCCTTTCCTTGGTTTTGACACTTTAATTCAGCTTTTTTTTTTTTTGGTTTCTCCTTTTGAGGTTATCTAAAATACAAGGCTAATGATTTAGAAAAATACTGTTGTTTGCTTGACTGACATTGCTTTGCTGGTTGTGCAGATAATTTGACTGAAGCCTTTTGTTAAGTACCGAGTCACTCTTGAATGCATTTCATTGAGAGTTGAACGTGGGGTCAAGGGGTGTGCCACTTAAGTCTTTCCCTGTGATTCTTGCTGAACCAATGCTTTTATAGTTGCATTTTCATAGGTTCCACATGAAGAGTTTTGATGTTGAGCTTACTGGCTTGAGTTGCGGTTGGGGAGGTCTAATTGCAAAGCATGGCAGTTTGTTGGGTGCAATAGACTGACAAGTTGAAGTTTCATCTTATTCATCACTTAAGAAATAATTCTTTTTCCCTTAAAGTATCTGACCGTTGAGTTCAATTTTCACTGAAAAAGTTGAATCTTTTGCTCTTAACATGTTTCATTTTGCCCCTTATAATTCCCAGAAATTAGTTAACTTGCTTCAATGGAAAGAAATTCTCAGGAACTCAAATGACGCGCCATTGGCCCAAGTAGTAAATTTGTTTCATACTATATAACGTCACTTGCTCCAGCTCTGAAATTTTGAAGTGAAGCTGCGAGTGTCAAAAAATGAAGAAGTGGTATGGAGGTGTTCTAATTGCATCCTTATTTATTTTGCTGGTTCTAAGGTATGGCGTGATGGACGATCCTCTTGGACAGAGGTCAATTTTAAATCCCTTTTCGTACTATAATACATCAGATCATCTTCATTGGGAGCATGTTGGGGTTTCTTCTGCAGTTCAAAATCCAGAAAGTGACTCTCAAGTAGTTTCAACCAATATATTAGTCTCCAGTCTTTTTACACAAAGAAACCTTTCTAATGAAGAGCTACAATCTTTACAAACATGGAACCGCATGACCCACTTAATTAGTCACGCTGAGGGGTTACCTCAGGCAATAGACTCCATCAAAGAGGCTAGTACTGCATGGGAAAGCCTTATGGTTTCAGTTGAAGAGGAAAGACAACTTGGTTTTTTAAATGAAAGCGTGCGTCAAAAAGTGAAAGAGAAACAATGCCCATATTCTATTCGTGAAATGAATGCTTCTAAACTCGGGGATAGCGGGTATAAGTTACGGATTCCTTGTGGGCTGATTCAGGGTTCGTCTATTACAATTATTGGCAGTCCTGGTGGCCTTCTTGGTAACTTTCGGATTGATTTAACGGGAACACCACTACCAGGGGAACCAGATCCTCCCATTATCTTGCATTACAATGTTCGGCTTCATGGTGATAAGATTACAGAGGATCCTGTGATTGTCCAAAATACGTGGACCATAGCTCATGATTGGGGGGCAGAGTGGCGCTGTCCTGCTCCTGATAGTAATGGGAAAGGTAATTATTCCATTTGCATTTTCTGGTATTTGAAGTGTAGAGGCTCATCTCTTATGGTCTGTTATAAGACGTGTATTTTGCCAATTGTCACTGAAATTTGACCACTTCTGTAATCTTTTAGTTGTCTAGAATTCATGCATGAAAGGTCATTTTTGCTTAAATTATCATTGGAGCTGATTTGATATCTCTTTAGACCATCGGTTGATCTCCGATTTAGCTTTAGCTTGGAGTCGAATTTCATTAGTATTTAATGACTGGCGTCTCTGTTGATGCTTATGATGTATGAATGGTTGGTATCCTTATGCCTTTATTTTCTTTACAGATGCCGTGATTGTGATAAGTTTGCCTTATTTGTTCTTTGTTCTATTTTATCGGTTGATGCGGTCATAATTCGGGAGAGTCTGACTCTGTAGGGCAAAATGCGGATGTGGCGCAACGCGGCCAAGGTAAAAAGGGAGTCACTCCGGGGATTCGATGCGGACGCGGACACGGGGGAATTTTAAAACTATGGATCAAACTATTAATAGTCTTCTGCTCCATATTTTTTCCATAACCAATTAACCATGCCTTCATTTGAACATTTTCCTGAATCCTCTTCGAGAATTTAGATGCATATGATTTAGGTTTTGCCTTTATAAGATACCACAACTTTCCCTTGGTAGTGAGAACAACAACAATGTATCTCACCCAGTGAACTTAGTTAATATAGGTAACATAGATATTAAGGTAATATAAAGGAAGGAGCAGTTCATACTCTAACATGGATTCAGCAGACTTTGTCTCCATCACAACATGCTTGAATCAAAACCTATTACAAAACTGAATAAATATCGCAAAAACAGCTAACATGCAACCGCTGACTATGTCACAAATATCTCCAAATAAATTGCTAACTATCGCGATATTTTGATAAATCGAAAAAATCCCGAAATATTCCCTAGAATTTAAAAAATATTGCGATATTTTCATTTACCGGGATAATATCACGATATTTTTTCGATATTTTATATTTTTCTTAATTTATATATTTTTAAATAATTTTATTTTATCATTTTTTCCGATATAAACCTGAAAAAATAAAAATAAAATTAATATGTCCCGATATTTTCCCTTGCCGAGGAATTCCCGACAACAATATTTGTGATATAGATAGCTAATCACTCTCAAGTCCTTAACACTGCTGGAAGCCACTAATCACCCATTGATTGATGTCACAATTAGAAAACAACAGGAATCCACTTTTACTAACACCACCACCAATAGAGCTTATAAAGTTATAAGATACAAAACAACATACCAAACTTGTCGTCAATCTATAATAATGGCATATGGATTAGAAAATACAGAAACAACACGTTGCCTCTATCTTTCTAACGAGGATCTACATGATTGAAAGAATATGAGGCAAACCTTGTGGTTCGTATGAACCATCACTGACAATAAAATCAGGAAATCCTAAGTTGCGATAAGCACTTAGAGATTTTATTCACTTCATGTTTGTATGGACGGGGAGGATGAGGAAAACAAGAGAATGAAGAAGAATCAAACTTTAGACTGTTAGCTCTGATACCATGTTATAATGTAGGGTTCGATCAAGAAGAAACAAAGAAGAAGAGAGATACAGGAATCTTGAGATAAGACGAGAGTTTCCCTCTCTCTCTCTTTCTATATATATATACATATATATATATATATATATATATATATATATATATAACGTTGACACACACACACACACACACACAGATCCTGAATCAATTCAGCCAACATGTTTGAAGGGGAAGGGAAATTTCCAATTCTTATAAGGAAATTACAGTGCCATTTCTTCTTAATGCATTATTCTATGTATTGTTAAGAGTTATTGCAGAAGAGTTTTTCCTCTAAATTATCTGAAGATCATTAAATTTATAAAATTCTTCTGTTGGTTTAACTTGTCTTGAGGTGGATGGCTTGGCTTTTATTTTCTAAAGATGACTGTCTAAATATTTTCTTTGTTGATCTTTATTTTAGATTATCAATTAAATCAAGAATAAATTGTTTGTTTGAAGTTAAGACGTTGACACACACACACACACACACACACACAGATATATATATATATATATATATATATATATATATATATATATATATATATATATATATATATATATATATATATATATATGAGAAAAGGGTTCCTGCGCTCGAGTGCAGATAGCTATCTGCGCTCGAGTGCTGGAAACAGAGGTGGGGCCGCATTTGGGGGGGGGGGGGGTGATCCTAGGCATTCATTTGGCAGGCCCTATCATGGATGGGGGGTGTACAAAAAATCAGCTCCATTGGACCCTCTTAGAGTGTCCATTTGTGGGGGAGAAAATGGACAGATACTGTTTGTTCAGAAATCTGCCCATTTTCACCCCACAAATGGACACCCTATGGTGATCCAATGGAGCTGATTTTTGGTGGACACCCTATCCATGAAAGGGCCCATCAAATGAATGCTTTGGACCCCCCCCACCCACCCATGTGGCCCACCCCTGTTTCTGTGCTCGAGCGCAGATAAGCTTAGCTGTGCTAGAGTGCAGGAACCCTTTACTCTCTCTCTCTCTCTCTCTCTCTATATATATATATATATATATATATATATATATATATATATATATATTTTTTTTTTTTCTTTTCAACGCCGGAGCTGGAGGAATGCTGTCTATGTGGATATTTTTCCTACATGTGTACCTTTTCTAATCCTACTTGTATTTTCGGCTATGATTTGTGGACATGGACACGGAGTTTCGTACACTGCAAATCCCCAAAATTTAGAAACGGGGACATGGCTAAAATAGAAATTATATATAATCCCGGTTTGTCGATATGTATTTGTGTGTCGAGGTTCCACAAAAACGCGTCCACACGACCACATCAATTCTAACACTCCTAACAGTACATTTAAAAGTGTCCAAAGGAGTGTCGACATGTGTAGACACATGTGTCGTGTCAGACATCGCAGGACACGTCTGTCAGCAATAAATATAAAGTGTCGGCTAAGTCATAGATTTTCAGCATATACAGGTCCTAGAAACCTTTACTTAAAATTTCTAATTATGTGTTTCTTTTGTTTTTAATTGTACTGAAGCTTCGCGCTAATAATCATTTTTAGGAACTTTACTTCAGGATTCCTGTTTTACTTGGTGGTTGTACATGACTATTGTCTCTTGTGATCTTGGATCTTTTAATTTTCTTTTGAAATGAACAAAGAACTTGCCTTTATCTTAGTTTTCTTTTGCTTGCTTTTCTTTAAAATGACAAAAATACTCATCCCTATGCCATGTGGCATGTTGGGATTTGCTCGGTTTACCTCTCAGTGAGCTTGAATCTTTTATCTTAGACTATTAGTGTTGACATATCGAAAAGAGTCTTTTATTTGATTTTCTTTGTTTGTTTGTATCCTATCTTTCTATTTTCAGTTTACTTGTTGAGACCCATCTTCAATTGATTCAATTACCGTCTCTTATATCCGTATCTGTAAACTTTTCTCCTTTCAGTTGACGACTTGGATCAGTGCAACCCACTGGTTGGTAAAGATGATAAGAGGTTGTTTCCTAGTAGTAAATATTCTAATGGCTCGAGAAGGCCTCCACTGTCACAAGAAGGTGCTTCACCAAGACGGTATTTTCCTTTTAAGCAAGGCTATCTGTCTGTTGCCACTCTACGGGTGGGAGAGGAAGGGATACAAATGACAGTTGATGGAAAGCATATAACTTCTTTTGCTTACCGCGAGGTAATCACTCTACCCAGAGAGGAATTATATAATGCTTTACTAAAGCTAAAAAACAATTAGAAATTATACAGGTGGACTCCATTATTAAACGATCCCTACCATTTATCTAGTGGGCCCAGTCTGAAACAACCAACTACTCGAAATGCTTAAACCGTTGGAGATGGCATTATTTAATCTCTTATACTTTAACACTCCCCTTCACGTGTGGCCCCTCTTTTTAGGGTTGGCCTACAAGTGGCACCTCTTTTTGTTCTAGCCATTACATGTGGATTTTTATTATCAAGGAGTTTTGAACCCAGGACTTTTGCTCTGATGTTATGTGTAACAAACAATTACTCCAAAAGCTTAAGCTGTTGGAGATGGCATTATTTAATCTCTTATACTTTAACACCTAGGACTATGGTCCATGCCACAACAGTCTTTCCCGTTGGATGATCCTTGCCATTTAATTGGTGGAATTCTGGGCCACAAATTGAATGGTCACCATGATTTGAAAGGGGAGATTTTTTGGTTACGTCTCTACTGTGGTGAGTTTGAATTTTGTTTGGATCAACAAGCAAGGGACCACACCTGTATAGTGTGGTGCTTTGAGCAATACACTTTAGTGTCCTGCTCTCTGGTGTGTTGCTTTGAGCAATACACTTTAGTGTCCTGCTCTATAGTGTGGTGCTTTGAGCAATACACTTTAGTGTCCTGCTTTGAGCAAGACACATTTTTGTTGGTACTGGCATTATATAATTCCTTTACATCGAAACCTTTTTCTTCCTTAGTTTGCCCTTCATTTAGAAAATCAATGCCTTTTCATTCTAACTTTTCTTTTTTACTGGTATTTTTCCAGAGTTTGGAGCCATGGTTTGTTAGTGAAGTAAGGATCTCGGGGGACCTAAAGCTTATTTCTGTTCTGGCTAGTGGTTTACCCACATCAGAGGATTTAGAACATGTCATTGATTTAGAAGCACTTAAGTCAGCTCCTCTACCCGCTCACAAACCGTTGGATCTTTTCATTGGTGTATTTTCTACGGCAAACAATTTCAAGCGCCGGATGGCAGTTCGGAGAACGTGGATGCAATATGATGCTGTGCGGTCTGGAGTTGTTGCAGTTCGTTTCTTTGTCGGGCTGGTGAGAACATAGCATATAGTGCTTGATGTATTTATGGTGATTTCTAGTTTGTGAGTGAGTATTTATCTTTGTGAAACAACCAATTACTCCAAAAGCTTAGGCCGTTGGAGATGGTGTTATTTACTCTTTTATGCTTTAACACTCCCCCTCACGTGTGAACCCTCTTTTGAGTGGGCCCTTACATGCGGATTTTTAATATCAAGGAGTTTTGAACCTAGGGCAATTGCTTTGATACAATGTGAAACGACCAATTAGTCTCAAATATCGTTCTCGGGGATTTCTCGGTAAGGGAAAATCTCGAGATAGTTTTTTTTTTTTTTTTTTTTTTTTCGGGTGTATATTGGGAAGAAAACGATAAAATTAAATTATTTAAAGTTATATAAAAATATATAAATAAGGAAAAAATATAAAATATCACAAAAATATCGTGATATTAACGCGGCAAATGAAAATATCGATATATGTTTTGAATTCTCGGGAGTTGTTTTATTAAAATATGTTAAACAACCAGCTACTCCAAAAGCTTAAGCTGTTTGAGAAAGGCTTTTTTAATCTTTTATACTTTAACACTCCCCATCACGCGTGGCCCCTCCTTTTAGGGTTGGCCTACACGTGGCACATGTGGGCCCCTCTTCTGGGTTTGGCCATTGCATGTCGATTTTGCTATCAAGGACGTACCCAGGGATTTGCTCTGATTCCATGTGAAACAACCAGCTACTCCAAAAGCTTAAGCTGTTGCAGAAAGGCGTTTTTAATCTTATATTCTTCATCAAAATATATCGATAAAATCTCTATATTTTGAAAATATCAGAGATATTTGTGACATGGTGTGATATTGAACAGCATAAAAATGAAATGGTGAATGAGGAGCTTTGGAATGAGGCACGCACATATGGAGATACTCAGCTGATGCCATTTGTTGACTACTACAGTCTCATCACCTGGAAGACTATTGCCATTTGCATCTATGGGGTAAATTTGTTAACTCTTTTCCTGAAACTGGAAGATTTTTTTTCATCACTTTGGATATGTCTGGCAGGCAGGATTATTTTTTCATGATAAATCGCCGTCTCCAAGTGGCGAGAGAGGGGTAGGGCAATGGGAGAAGGAGAGAGATTTGAGACGACACGATTGAGATGAGCCTGAAAAGTGGCTAAAAATAAGGAAAAAGTCAATACTATTTTGAGTAGAGTTTTTTGTTCCTGATTTTAACTTATCATTTGGAGACACTAGTTTCCTATTTCTTGTTTCCTGATTTTTAGCCACTTCACTCTCATCTCCACTTGGAGACACCGATTTATCATGAAAAAAAAATTCATGGTGGCCAAACATTCCCTTTGTGTTTCACTCTTTTCAAATTATGTTTGTTATTTACTTTAACAGACGGAGGTTGTTTCGGCTAAATTCGTGATGAAAACGGATGATGATGCATTTGTGCGTGTGGATGAGGTGCTGGCTTCTTTAAATAGGGTAAATGTGACACGTGGACTGTTGTATGGTCTTATAAACTCAGACTCTCAACCTCATCGAAATACCGACAGCAAATGGTACATAAGCCCAGAGGTAATAGGATTTCTTCCATCTGTGTCTGCAATTTCCTATATCAATTCTTGGACAGACCAAATTACAATCCACTGTTATAGTAGTGGGCATGAGTAACATGGGTTCTTTGGGATAGCTCGAACCCAAGACCTATATTTAGTAGGGGTATTTGAATTACCCACCTATAATATTTCTAATTTGCAAAAGCTCACCCATAGTATTAGTTTTTTGGAATTCATGGCCAAGTTTTGAAGTATTTTTTTCGAAAACTGACCTGCTGTTCTGATTTTAAATGGACCGGTGTTTGGCATACCCATTTGTGTTGAAAAAAGACTAAAATGCCCTTCAAAATAAAAAAGAAAATCTCGGGACTAGGATGATCAGTCTATTGTTTTTTTTTTTTGTTTCGTATTGAAAATTGACATATTTCATTAATATTAAGGTAGCAATTGGGACCAGTAGTCCCCTCCTGCATTACAAAATATTAAGGTGGACTGTACCGACATGCCGGTACTAGTCCAAGAGAGAGAAACAAAACAGCATACAGATGTCTATATAGTGTTCAACCACTAACTAGGTCTTCCAATCATTCACTTCTTGTACCAAAAAAACCCAACCTAACGTTCCCCAAGAGGTCCCATCCCTGCAATTATTACCTCCAAAAATCTCGTTAAACTTCCTTGCCATCTTTACATTTTCTCCATCCAGTTAGAATTACTGAGTAATTAACTTCGAGACATACTATTAAGAGTAATATGTCACAAGGTTTAGTATCCCTGACTTTCCTTTCCATTTTTCCTTTTCAAACTAACATTGGCCTCCCCTACCAAGAGGTTCTTCTGTTCTTAAACAGGGGCACCTCTCCCCTTCTTATCTGATAATTGAAATTGTAGATGATTCGTATTTAGCCTAATCCATAAAATTATTTCGACAGGGAGTTCATTTTAACTTAGGGTCCCTTAATCCTGGTTTCCTTGGTCTCGACCAATCTCCTCGATTCTTTTCTCCCTTTCCTTGCCATCCCTTTCTTGTATGGCACAACACATTTCTCTAGTTTTGTCCATATTTTCATTATAAGACATTCCGAGAACATCCCCTATTCTTAAAAAATAACTAAATTGTTCTGGGTATTGAGGTTCAGGGGACCTTAAAATGTCACTGAGGCGTCGGCTTTTTCCTTTGGTGTCCCCATCCGGTCCACACACTTCCTTAACGGTGGGGACAATATCCAGGGCTAGGGTTCCAGTCTATTGTTTTTTCAAAACATCTTTCTTGTTATTATTATTTTTTTAAATTTAAACAAGCTGCTTGACTTAATATTTGGTCAAACTTGACTTGGCTGGCGTGGGTTGAGTACTGAATTCAAACTTCGATTCAATAAAAACTTTGGTTTATTGAACCCCTTACTTGGACAAATTTTTTTAACTCCCAAGATTGACTTGGATGAGTTGAAGTTTAGATGAGTACTGGATTACAAATATTGTTTCATGGAGCATCTCATCTTTTTGAGCTTTACTAAAAAATGGGAAAGTATTTCAAACATTGCTGAGAGCCATGTTGGATCATAACAGCATCTTGCTGGAGTTTAAAAACTTTCTGATCAACTCAAAAGATGAGGCATGAACAATTTTTATATATAATATTAAAATTAGAGATACCGATCTAATGCTTTCAGCGCCAAATCCAGGTCTCTAAACATTCTGCTAGACCATGTCACACTATGGGTTTATAACACAGCCTTGTCCAGATATGGAATAACTTTCTGATCATCTCAAAATTTGAGTGAATTGAATTTACTCATTTTGTCCAAACTCGGAGTATCTGTTCTAAACTGTGGTTTTGTGAGAATCAGAAATTTGACAATTGAATTGGCTGTTTTTTTTCTAGTAAACTTTGACTTGTCATTGACTTGGCCAAGTAGGGTCTGTACACGAACCTTGTGACTACGATGATTAGAGTGGCTCTTTTTAGTTTTCTTCTTTTATTTTTATTCTTTGCTCCTATGGTTATCTAAATGTGCTTCTCTTTTTTTGTGAAGGAATGGCCTGAAAACAATTACCCCCCTTGGGCACACGGACCTGGTTATGTAGTGTCTCAAGACATTGCAAAGATGGTGTACAGACAACACAAAAAAGGGCGCTTAAAGGTGCATTCTTCTCTTCTTTCGTTATGATTTAACATTCCATATCTTTCTAAAATGCACAGTTCTTAATGTGCACACCTTACTTTTGTGTTCTCATGTGTGCACCAAAATATGGGTTGACACATGCAAACGAACTTGCATTTTTACCTGCATGATATGCTTCAAAGCAGTATTGCCAGAGACTCTGCCGTGTTTCCATATGGGAATGAATCAAAGTAGGATGTGTTCATGGTTTTAAATTTCATCCGAAACAGAAATATTTAAGCCAAAATTTCGGATTTCCACCCTGACTGAAACGATATTCTCATGGAATCTTTTTTTACAGGATTTCGCCGAAATTTCACCAAAAATTTTCCGAAATTCTGAAATTTCCTTTTTACAAGACTTCCACTGAAATTTTAGAGAAACCAAGATTTTTTCCATTAAATTTACATGATTTTTGTCTAAATTTCCACCGAAGCCGAAATATTTCAATTTCCATTGTGGCCGAAACCAAAATCTAAAACCTTGGATCTGTTAAATGCTGACATGGTGTTGGGGCAGATGTTCAAGTTGGAGGATGTGGCGATGGGCATATGGATAGCGGATATGAAGAAGGGAGGGTTGGGCATTCGCTACGTAAATGAGGAAAGGGTCCACAACGCGGGGTGCAAAGACGGGTTTGTGGTTGCTCACTACCAAGGGCCGAGGGAGATGCTCTGCCTCTGGCAGAAGCTCCAAGATGGTCAGGGGGCCAAATGTTGTGGTGATTAAAGCTGTCTGAGAGAGTGGGGGAGGATGCTTCTACAGGGGTTTGGGTAGGACTGCAATCTAATCAGGGTTTTAGGATGGTATTAAATCTGGGTTTTATCGATTTCACTGACTTAGTTTTTCCAGGGAAGTGACTATATGGTTTACAATGAGTGTTTTGGGATTTCAAATGAGGTTTGTGAAAGAAAATATGGCTAACTAGGGTTTTAGGTTAGGGCTTGGGTTGAAACCAGTTCAACTTTTAGCAGTTGTACAACCCAACCTGAGCCATGTTGTACCCTTACTTGTAGCTATAGGGGTTTTAAGGAGATAAATATGACTGACTAGAGGTTTTAGTTTAGGGTGGTAGGAAGTTCTGTGGGTCTAACATCATATATTGAGAGGGAGGTGTACTGTATGTAGAGAGGAAGACTCTATATGAAGTAGAGGGGGTATGATTTTAAATGAGGGTGCTGTAGGAAGATGGTATATTCTATTCATTTCACCACGTTTTCTTTTAATGTAAGCTTTGATTACATTTATTTCTCTTTTGAAATTTGGGTGGCCACCTGAGATTTTTTTTACGACCTTACATGTGTAAACTTCCCTCTAGCTACTTAAATGTCTTATATTATGTTTATTTTATACTAATGGAAATTAAATAAATGGAAAAACCTAAGTTGTCATGCCCAGGCTCCAAGGCTACTGAACACCTTATAAACATGAACTCCGAGGTATTTCCGTGAGTCTTGAAATGGATTGGGATGGAGGAAAAATGCTGTTAAAACACCAATGGGTTGTGGATTAGCAGCAGAAGTTAGATATGGGTTGTGAGCTCATAATCAAGATATTGGGGTTAGACTCTCAATTGATTTGTAACCTTTCAAGCACTATCAATATATGTTTGAACCCTCTTTATTTGTAGGACTACATCCCTTGAAATTGTTAGAGGAAAATACTTCCAAAACGGGAATTCGATTGGAAAATAAACACAAATGTGAAATTGGACCAACGATTTTGTCATTTGCAGTGTTTTGCCCATGTGTTTCGTCTTTATTTTCCAAACGAGATGTTGATAACGAATAAGTATCAATGATACTTCAATTAATAATCAAATACTCAAATAACACTCATCTTGCACCATCCCCAACTACTAACCTAAGCATGGTGGGAATTAAAAACACCAGTTTCCCTTTCAGGAAGCCATGCATCCAATGCCATAACGAGTGTTGGGGAACACAAGAAACAGACCACTACATATTACACCCACCATTAGAGGGAAACTCTCCATAACTTCCTCCATCTCTTCCGCATGCCCTGGAAACAGGCAATTTGTCACCCGATGATCAGAAAAGGCGATTGCCACGAACACCATCACCGACATCGCCGCATGCACAAAATCCACAAACCCGACTCGGAACCGATCGTCCTTCGGTACCTCCACTCCGAGGCCCGATTTGAAGACCGCCAATCCCCTCGGCGTCACAAACCCGTAGTAGACCTGTTGAAGTATAAATGATTTAGGTGTAAATAGCTTTGATCTCATAGTCTGTATCCTTATTCTTGTGACAGGGTTAGTATTTTGTATGCTAATTGTAATATCATTCTCATTCTAATAAAACGGTAGGTGTAAATAGCTGTTACACATGGTATCAGAGCTATTGTCTCACAGCAGGTCGTGGGTTCAAACCCAACAACTCCTTGATATTAAGGCCATGTCTCTCGAAGCCATTTTTTTTTTTTTTTCCATGATAAATTAGTGTCTCCAAGCCGTGACAGATGGTGGGGAGGGTGTGAGAGGGAAAGAGATTTGGGAGGACACGATTGAGATGAGGGTGAGAAGTGACTAAAAATCAGGAAAACAGTGATCTTATTATGAGTGGAAAGTGGAGACACTAGTTTTTCACGAAGGAAGAGGGATATTATAGATAAGAGAGGGGCTGAGAGAGGAGAGGGCAAAGCCTGAAAAACCAGGAAACAAAAACTCAACTTAAAAGTCTGATGGGCTTTTTCCTGACTTTTTAGCCACATCTCACCCTCAACTAATCGGTGTCCTCTCAAATCTCTCATTCTTCCATCTGCCCTACTGCTGCTCTCTTAACACTTGGAGACACTAATTTATCATGAAAAGAAATCCATGTGTACGGTCTACCCAAAAAAAAAAAGGTGGAGCCCCACATGAAGGCGAGTGTTAAGTATAAATGATTAGAGAGTGACTGGTTGTTTAACAATACCTTCCCATCCGGGCCTTTAAAACTATCCGTGAAATGGAAGAAGAAACATGACAAGGCGCATAAGCCTAAAAGGACATGGATCATCATAGTATTCACCGGGGAGCACTCGCCGGTGCCGGAGACCGATGGGAGGAGCATCTCAAAGGTGAGTAGGGTGCCCGTGGGAAGAAAATTCACTAGCATTGATGTCTTGGAGAGGGTTTTTTGGACTCCTTTTGCCATTGCCTTCCTTTTTCGGCCTGTTGCCGGGGCCGACAATGGAGAAGATGGGAACGAGGAGGGCTCGCTCTGGAGATCATATAATTTGATTGGAATTCCATCGGTTTGGTCCATGTTCTGGCAAGATTCCGATCAGCCACAAACATGGAGATGATGGGTTCTGAGGGTAATGGGTTGAAAGAGTTCGTTTGTTGTTGGTAGGTGTTGTCTTATAGAGGGGCTTTGGTTCGGTTTTTTTTATTATCAGATTTTGAATTTGAATTTTTTAGTCTAACGGTTAGTAACTGATAGCCGTTCCGAACCTTGGGGATTAGTTATAAAAAAGGCACAAGTGATACTAATAATCTTTAGAAAAATCTTGGGCCCCACCTCTGCCTCATTTACGTGTCAGATCCGTTGATATGAATAGCTAAACAGATGATTTTTTTTTTGGGAAATGTATTTTGACGAGGGCACTCTTCACTTTAGTAAAAGTACGGTATGGCCCGTACCATAGGATGATCCAAACCGTCTATTAGATGGGTCACAGCCTAAAGAGGTTGTGCCTCAAAAATTATTTCCATAGGTTGATCCTAACCCTCCGATCTATAGAGGGTTAGCATCAACCCTCTAACATTCAGATAGGAGGGTTAGGATCAACCTATGGAAATGATTTTTGGGACATAACCTATTTAGGCTGTGGCTCATCTAATGGTGGATCATCCTATGGTGCGGGCCATTTCGTACTTTTAATAAAGTGAGGAGTGCCCTCATCAAAATACAGTAGTGCTGATAACATTTCCCTTAACGCATGAATATTTGTTTGGCATCTGACCAAGACTATGCGGGTCGCTTCATAACGTTCTACACGATCAACGGTCCTGATCTCACATACATGCCCTTATATGCTTCCAATATAACCCAAAAATTGACTTTTTTTATAACATCGAATGGAAAAGTGGCTTTGGTGTAGTCGTTCACCTTGAAATAAAAGAGGGGAAATGATATATTCATCCCCTTTTCTTTCCCGAGCCACCCTTGTAGTGAAAAAATTATAGTCATAAATACACTAGAGGGGTTGATCCAGGGAAGAAAAGGGGGTTACTATATCACTTCCCAAAAAGAGTATTTGAAAGTAAGGAAATGTAGGGCTAATCTGGGTACCCAAACGCTAGAGGTCCCACATTGGCAACAGATGGCCCCTCCCTTCACTCTCATGATGTACAGGATTTAGTATGTCATACCTTATCAATTATCAATTGAGTAGTACAGGATTTAACACATTATAAGAAAAAAATTGCAAACAATAGAAAAGAAGGTCATTAAAATGCTTATTATAAAGCTTCATAATAGATCATAACATTGATATCTTTTTCCTGGCAGCACAAAAATGACCTATTAGAAAATGATTAAAAAGCTAATGAACTGAAATCAAACTAACATAATCACTTAAAGCACGACAAATATAGAGCTTGCACTTATTTCAAACATATCATTTATCTTCCAAAGATTGGTTTCAAGCTCCAAACACTTCTAATTTTCTACTCCTCGAGGTGAAGATTGAAGATATTCAGATCATCGTGAGGGTTGCAATAGTGCCTGAGATCCTTGCAAATGCACAGAGGAGGCTGGGACCGTGTACACTGGCAACGGTTGCATGACTCGAAACAACGAGGTCCTTTATCGTTGCATCGGCACACCGGAGAAGAAGATCCATGAGAAGACTTACAAGAACAGTCATTACACCATTTCACCCTTGGAGCTGAAAAATATAAAGAAAAATAAAGGGTAAGAGTTTTTGCCATCATAATCAAAATAGTTAATTACTTAATTGAGAACTCTTCTTCTCTGGCCAACTCACATGATTGGGCCCACCAATATTCTATGGTATAATATTGGGAAATGATATATATCTACCCTTTTTTCTTCCTTGTGCCACCTCCAAAAGTGTAGTCGTAATTCGTAAACACACTAAAGGAGGCTGGCCTAGGGAAGAAAAATGGGTAAATATATCACTTCCCAGAATTTTTCATGGTTGCAAAAGATGACCTTAAGCTTTTCTTCTTTCTACATAAAAAAAATGGGCCTAAGACAAATTTTAGGTCCATTTTTAAGTGGAGAAATGGTCCTAAAACAGATTTTAAGCCCATTTTTAAGCTGAAAATGGGCAAAAAATTTGTTCTACGTCCATTTTACGTAGAAAGCAACAGAGCTTATGGACAAATCATGTTGGATTTTGTCTCTTCTATGGAATTGATATTTACACCCCTTCTCCCCCTCGAGAGAGAGAGAGAGAGAGAGAGAGAGAGAGAGAGAGAGAGAGAGAGAGAGAGAGAGAACCATCCATTGATTCATCAAACTGGGCTTCAATAGTCAATGAAGAAGTAAAGAAGGCCACCACTAACACCAAAAACATCAAACTGAAAGTTCTGATCTCCATCTTTCTTAACAAAAACAAGAACTTCACTCACTCTTTTCTAAGCTTCTCACCTCTCTCACTCCTTATCTTTTCTTTCCTACTAATCTCCTTCACTCTAACTCCTTTTTATAGATTTTTACTCATACACTTTAACGCCTTTACGTAACAGATAGCAATGATCTCGGTATTAAATATTTGACTTTGTCTCAGTATAAAATATTATCAATATTTTATTACTTCAAATAAAGAATATGGGAAATGATACTATAAGAAGCCTTACAATGAGAGAAGTATGAGACACCTGATCTGGGCCTACCCAGATTAGATTAGCATCATCCGGACCATTCGATCATTTTGTAGCCCATATCCTGAAGTGACTGATCGGATGATCTCAATTCTTCATCAATAACGTGGGGCCATCGATGAAGGATATAAGATCACGCTTTCAGCATGTGGGTGTGCCCAAGTTAACTTTCTTATACACTTCTCATATTAAGAGCTTCTCACAGTATCATTCCTCTTGAAATATAATTCTGTTGTTATGTAAATAAATTTCTGCTCCATACGGATTCATTTGTTATTAGTTCCTATTTATTAGGGTTTTAGTTATCTTTTTTTGGTGAAAGCAATAATACAAGCGGTGCTTATGTGTGTGAGCATGATCCGGACCGTTCATTTTGGGGTCCACTAAGTAGATTTGCAACCAACAAACTCAATTTCTCAAGTGACCATAACCATTCGATCAGATCACTTTGAAGTGGATCCGGGCCTACACAGATTAGACTAGCATCATCGATCAGGACCATTCATTTTGTAGTCCATATCCCGAAGTGAGTGATCCGATGATCGTAACTCTTCAATGACATCCAAATTCTATGGTCCAAAGATCAAAATGTTCGAATGAATTGAGTGATCATTTCATCTATAGCATTCAAAATGTGGGTGGGCCCAAGTTAGCCTTCTCATGCACATCTCATATTAAGAGCTTCTCACAGTATCATTCCTTCATAAGTACGATTCTGTTGTTTTTTTAATTAGTTCCTGCTCTTTACGGATTCATTGGTTATTAGTTCCTATTTATTAGGGTTTTAGTTATCTTCCTTTTGCCAAAACAATACTACAAGATGTGCTTACCTGAGCATGATCGGGACCGTTCATCTTGGGGTCCACTAACGAGATTTGTATCCTACATACTCAATTTCTGAAGTGGCCTTAGCCGTTGGATCGGATGACTTTGATGTAGATCATTTTTCTTATGTTCCTTATTTTTGTGGGTTTTAGCTGATTTTTCACCGCAAAATAAAAATTTACAGTAAATATGTTGGATTTCATAAATTCGATCAACAACCAATGTCAAAATTCCGACTAAATGGAGCTCTTAGAGTAGGTATTATTTTATCATTTATACTTCATGAATACCCATATGGATGTTACGGTCCTGAGTGGGGGCCCGCTTAGGTATGGAATTTGGGTGGGACCCAGCCTGGTATGGGACAAGTTTAAAGGGTCTTGCCTAACGGGTTCAGCATTGGAGCTTTTGGCGTTAATGTAAGGTACCTAATAATCATCCACCAAAAAATGAATTTTGTGGGACTGAGTAGGCCGCCACAGTGGATATTATACAATGTTTGATTCTTTTTTCTCCTTTTCAAGCAAATAATTGGAAAAATATGGTACAATTTTGATTTAGTGAAAATAGAGGATTATTTTAAGGCTCTATTTTTTTGCAGGTAAAATGGATGCAAAAAATAAAATAAAATTACGCATATTTTTCACTTAAAAATGAGCATAAAATTTGTTTCACGCCAAGAACTTTTGCAAGATGAAGAACAGAAGATAATAATATGATATTGAAACAAAAGATGATCCTAGCCCTTCAATCTATAGTGGTTTCCATAATTAAAAAAGCATAAAGGAGGAGGGTAGGATTGAAATTATGTGGCTTTAATGCGTGCCTTTGTTAAAAAACATAAAAGAGGGGGTAGGATTGAAAATATTTGGGTTGAATGGGTGCCTTTGTTAAAAAAGTCAAAAAATATAGGTTGATCCAAGCCGTCCATGTGATGGAACACAACATCAATTGGTTGTGCCTGTAAAATCATTTCCATAGGTTGATCGTAGCCCTCCAATCGATAGAGGTTTCCATAATTGTTGTTCCTCTTCAGGTGCCCAGAATCCGTCAATATTTTGCAAGTGTCCTGGTAATAGAAAGTAGTTCTTCCGTCATTGTCATATGTTTTTACCTCTTATTGGTAGTTTTTCCCCGTAATTGTCATAGACAGTTACCCTGTGTTGGTACTTTTCGTATCTAGATTACAATTTTACCCTCATTTCTCATAGAGTTCGATGTTAGATATCAGCAAAGGGGTTAATGGTAAAAGAGTAATGCTTACGTGATATATTTCGGGTGAAATAAAATGTCTATTTTACCCTCATAGATAGTATGTACAGATATGTGGGGAGTGCAAAAAGGGTAAAAATCATCCACACTGACGTGTTAAATGGACTATAATTCTCCAATTTCTCTTCTGCTATATATTAAAAAAAGTTCAAAAATATGAAAATACTCAAAACAATGGGAGTGGTAAACTTTCAACTTGTGTACATTGATAATTGAAACAGATGACAGTATGTCACATCTGCTGGACTTTGGCTCCCCATGTCCGCGTCTAACAAGACACGCCTATTTACATGTCATTGCTTCTCAAGGATCAGATTTCCTTTTCCATTGAAAAGGATGTTCAACAACAAATTACTCGAAAAACTTAGCTTTTGGAGTTGGTAATTTCACATGGTATCAGAGCATTTGCCTCATAGCAGGTCCTGGGGTCTAAACCCAACAACTCCTTGATATTTAAAATTCACATGTGACCCATCTTTTTGAAGTTAGCCATGGTTTTTTAATATCAAGAAGTTGTTGGGTTTTGAACCCAGGACCTCTCATGTGGCAATAGCTCTCATACCATGTCAAACAACCAAAGACTCCGAAAGCTCAAGCTGTTAGAGTTTGTGATGTTTAATCTTTTGTACTTCAACTCACCTCATGTGTGGTCCCTTTTGTTGTTGGCCTCTCTATTGTGTCGGCAGAACAAATGATTTTTTTAAGAGCAAGGTTGCCTTTCTCACATGGATGTATTTGAGAATGCTGAGTTTATATAAAGAATGACACTAGATGTCAGAATCTAAGACAAATCAGATGGCTCCATCAATTTACATGTTTTTTTAAGGATTTAAATAATATATGTTTTCTTCTACTCTGTCTAGTTTTCTAGCAAAAAAATAATCTTTATTGCTTTCTCATGCATGTGCTTTGTGCTGTAATTATTTTCCCAAGGTGTCTTGTGTATTTGGCATCACCTAAGACTCCCTTGTAAAGGATAAGATGTTTATCTTCTTATTTATTTGTGCCTTAAATGTGCAAGTCAGATGTACTTTTAATTGATAATTAAGCTAGATTAGTAAGAAATTAGTGCATGTTTGGATCAAATGTAGTCAAAATTGGAAAACCCAATCCTCTTTAAACTATAAAATATATTTGCATCTCTATTGATACGTGGGTAGAACTTTCAAACTACAATAGGTCCATATAGTCCATATAACAGTATGAAAACCAGTCTCTGATAACTGGTAGCCTATGTTATATAAAGCACAGTACCTTCTGATATGTCCTGACAAAAATATGGAGGAAACCCATTGGTAGACTACTGACTTAATCTGAATTCCAACAATTTAAGTCTAGTTCTCGCCAACCTGAATGAACTTCGCATTGATACTGACTGTTTAGATCAAGCTCCTTTGATGGCTTGAACTTTTTCAACAGATTAATTATCTGAAATTTCTTGATGGATTGTTTTCTTGCTTGCTGGTTGCTCGACAGTTGTGTCATCATACATGGGGCTGCAACTTCTTTTCCCACCCATGACCTGATCAGTCAAGCTGTTCTTGTTTAGGACAATTTTATTTGTATTGTAATCCACTGATAATGGCATAGGAATTTTGTTAGGTTCAATGGTTTCTTCACTCTGATTATAAGCTGTGTTCATCATTAAAGTTTCTACTTTTTCACCACTTCGCTCTGAGCTTTCACAAGAGAATAGGCAGTTGTCTGTGGAGCAATCAGTAAGCTGGGTTTGATGAAGAAAAGAGTTTCCAATTTCTTCCCTTGTTTCTCTAAGGTTATGTTTGACAATTCTGTTAGTTCAGACAACCAAGAGCTCAGACATTCGACGTCAACCACAGGGTGCAATTCCAAAAATTCCGCTTTTGTAGCTTCCATTCCCAAATTAGATGAATTGTAGACAGAAAGTGTTTCCTCTGCTTTCTTTAATATTGACTGTAAATACTTTCCTTGGATTTGGAGCTGCAAGTGTTTCTGCACCTAGATCAAGTGCAAAACATGAAGACTAGACCTGGCAAAAAGTGACACGGACCCGCAGGCCGGCCAGCCCGTAATTTAGGGGTCTGGTCTGGGTCACTAGTTAGTGACCCATTTGAAATTTGACCCGGCCCGTACAGGTCACATCAAAACTGGGCCGGGCCGGGTGGACCTGCGCGTGCCTGTAAAATCCCAAATGATTTAAATTTTATAGGGTGTAAGCCCCTATTGTTCCGTATTTTTCAGAAAGTACTGTAGGACCACATCATAGGATGATCTAAACCGTCCATGTGATGGAGCACAACTTAAATAGGTTGTGCCCCAAAAATCATTTCCATAGGATGATCTAAACCGTCCACTTGATGGAACACGACTTAAATAGGTTGTGCCCCAAAAATCATTCCCATAAGATGATCCTAGCCATAGATCGGAGGCCTAGGATCATCCTATGGAAATGATTTTGTGGGGCACAACCTATTTACGTATGGCCCATCACATGAATTGTTTGGATCATCCTATTTTAGCGTGGGAATAAAAACAGGAAAAAAAAAAAACCGGGTGACCCGAGTGGTCCACCTGGCCCGTATAGGTGGGGCCGGGTCCACCAATTAGTGACCCGTAAAATTCCGAGTCATTTTTTGACCCGGACCGTACGGGTGGGTGAAACCCCCACCCGTTTGCCGGGTCTAATGAAGACCCTTTGGGTCTTTGCTTTTCTTATATAATGTAAATGAAAAAGGAGGGAGATGATGACAATCAAGATTGAGAGTGCAAGTCCTTTGGCAAACCACGTGGTATGACGAGCACTCAAAGAACTGGTGAATGATGGCCACCCCACCCAAGAGCGCTTATGTCATATGAGAACTCATGGATGGAAGCAATCCATATTTGTGCAATCTTGTGGGTGAAGAGAGGGTAAGGATTGAGTTTAATCTCTTTGTAATCCTTGTATTATTTTTAAATATGGAACAGCGTATCTCACTAATTGTTGTGCGCTCGGGGGTGCTAAGCGTAAATATTCGTTGATACGAGTCAGGGTTGTGCTAATGTGGGCCAACATAGTGGAATGTTGGTCTAGCGTGGCCTAGGTATGCTGCAATCAGGCTCCTGGGTATGCTGTTGTCAGGCTCCTTTGGGCTGAGGTCGGTTTGGCCCTGAGACTTCTCCTTGGATTGGTAGTTGTTAGTGGACCCTAGAGCTTTCATTTTATCTACTTACTATATAAATGGAATATCATTCTTGTTAGTGGACCCTAGAGCTTTCATTTTATCTACTTAGTGGTGGTGGGGGAGGGGGTTCCTTCAGCATCATCCTGGAATCTCCTTGTTTTGGAATATATTAAAGCAAGAAAGTAGTTGGACTTGGAAGTACAACAGCAGGTTAAAGGAAAAGGTACTTCCATTGATCATCTGCTCTCTGTTTTCAATCATTTTGCAGTTAAAAAATGATTCAAAGTCCCCTCCCAAAATAATGATTCAAATCCTTCTAATATTGATTGGAAAGTAGAACTTTCATTGAGACGACAAGAACTTGAAAAACCATTGGCTGGGAAGACTTGAATCTGATAAAACAACCAACAGGCTCCATTAACATGTACTACATGCAAAATTGCCACAAAAGAAATGAATTTTCTAAGTCAAGTGCTGATATCAAAGTAATTTTAATTATTCATGGTTCCTAGAATTCTCCTCCTCCAATCAAATAGGAGAGTGAAAAGGCTCTAGCTTAAGCTGCAGGTCTTTTCATTTAAACCTTTCACCTTTCAATCATTAAAACAGTGTTTCAAAATGAGGATGCAGGCCAAAGCGTGGCCGAAGAAAATCCTAGTCAAATCAGCCAACTCAGCAGGACATGGTCAAGTACTTGATCGGCGAGGCTGAGTACTCAGTTGATGCAGCCATAACTCGGGAGAGTCAAATGTGTTTTATTGACTTTGTAGGGGAAAATGTAAAACATGGCCAAGACCAAGGTAAAAGGGAGTTGACTCGGGGGAGTCCACGATGATGTGGAGGAGTTTTGAAACTATACATTAAAAGTTTATCAATGAAGCAAATGAAATGAATGCATGGAACATTAAGAAAGCACTTTGATGATCCATCTTTAAATTTTGATTTGGGGGAGTAAAATTCAGGAAGGAAACCCGGTTTGGTTTTGTTGTTGGCCATTGTTAAACTACCTTCCTTTACTTCATTTAGATGCGGGTTACAGTCCAAAGCAGCTACAGCCTCTCCCTTTGGAATATATTTCTTAAGCTTATTTGCTGAATTTTGAAACCTTATAGAAAGAGTAAGTCACATGTGTATAATCATGCTAGCAGGAAGCCTAGAATCACAGGCTATGGAGGAACTTTTATCATTTTCAGAAAAAAAGGGTGGTGGCATGTTTAAGAGACATACCTAAAGCCTGTTTGTTTTGCATTTTGAGAATCGAGTGTGACTCATTTAAGATTCTGACAACCAATTGTCACTCCAATGCCGATTATTTGACACCAATTGTTACTCCAATGCCGATTATCTGACTCAAAATTATGTTTTATTTTGAGTCCAATAATCAGTATTAGTCATAATCGATTATCCGAATCTTAATTAAACAAACAGAGCCTAAATATTGCACTGAAAACTAAATGTAAATTTTACTCCAATAATCAGTTTTGGACTCACATCGAACACAAGCATGAAAGAGAGAGAGAGAGAGGGGGGGAGAGGGAAATGATATCTGCACAACCTTCCCTTTGATATTTGAAGTCATTAATCTTATCTTTTATTATTTAAAGAGCTGTCAAAAAAAGGTTATTCCTGTTCCCAAAAAGCTCTCCCAAGACAATTAGAAATTAAAAGACAGCTGGGTTTGTGCAGCTATTAAAACATGGTTGTTCTGATATCATTTCCTCATATTTATTTCACCCCTTTTTGTCGTAGGTAAGCTGGGATTCAACATTCGACTTCCTGGTTGGAGAACAAAGTCTTGACCACTGAGCTAAGTCCCTCAATGGTCTTCTCTCATGTCGTCACTCATTGAAGGCGTAGAGGAGAGTCTGCAAAATTGGAAAACCAAACCGAAGAGCAAACTGCCCCCTCTTCTTATGGATCTCTCCCCAAGAGAAAAACCCACATCCATTTTCTCTCCTATTTCATAAGGTATATAAGATACTTTGTATGGTTTGGTTTTACTGTAAGCCTAAGACCCCCCCCCCCCCCCCCCCCCCCCCCCCCCCCTCTCTCTCTCTCTCTCTCTCTCTCTCTCTCTAACTAGGAGATAAAAATCGACCTCACCACTTGTTTGGGAAACAAGAAACAAACCCAACAATATCTACCTTAGCTTGTTCTTCAGCTACATTGAAGAATTTGAAGTTGGCATCTCCACCTGCTATTACTGGAAACTATCATTGGCCTTTGAAGAACCAACTAACAGACATTGAGCCAGTCTAGTTACAACTCCACCTGACTTGATCAACATGATCAATGCATATGTTAAGTTGCCCCGAGTCAACTCAAGTAGTCAACTCTGGAGAGAGATCTCGATCCATCAATTCCTAACACAGAAACTAACACCTCACGATCATCTTCCACCTGGAAACTTGTCACATTTGTCTCATCTCCAACTTCGAAAGTGACCATACACAAGCTATTGTCATTTTGAGAACCCCATTTCCAGCTGCCCATCTTGATTAGATGAAAATTTTTAGAAGCTGTAACATTATTTCGATTCTAAGAAAAATGCATAAACAGCATTTGGTCACACCAAAATCATGAAGCAACAGTACTAGGAAAAGGGTGCACCCTTTTCATAGAAAATTAATGCGATCTGATTGACTAGAAAATACTCTTAATTGACAAAAGGAGGACTATCTTGGGAAAAACCACCACAAAAAGAGAATAATTCCGCTAACAACATACAGATGACCTATTTCATCTCATAAAATAAACCATGCTGCCTCCTCCAGCAGAAAAGAATGATTCTCAGACTCCACAGTTCTCACAAAGGAAATTTCAAGTATTTTGTTTTTGGTAGGTAAGCTGGGATCGAACCTCTCCGACCTCTAGGTTGGAAAGCAAAGCCTTTACCGTCAAGCTAGAGGCTCAATCCCGGAAATTTCAAGTACTTCAAATCTTAGCTCTTTCAACCACTCTATTGTCTCAAGAAAATCTAGTCAGGTTACACATGCTGCACATAATAAGTATAAAAATATATAGACTATCAAAGGAAAGTGTTGGTGAGCTTAAGCGCCCAATCACATTGGTCCCACATTTTCTGTGGTGATCCAAACCATTCATTTGCAAGGCCCTATCTATGTGTACCAAAAATCAGCTCCATAGGATCATCCTAACCCCTCCATTTGTGGAGGTCAAAATGGACAGACATTATTTGTCCACAAATCTGCCCATTTTTGTCCTCCACAAATGGAAGGGTTAGGATGATCCTATGGAGCTGATTTTTGGTACACACCCTAGCTATGATAGGGCCTTGCAAATGAATGGTTTGGATCACCACAGAAAATGTGGGACCCATGTGATTGGGGCGCTTAAGCTCACCATAAGTTTGGTGAGCTTAAGCTCACCAACACTTTCCTCTAGACTAGATATCCAAAAACTACACTAAAACTAACTTGCTTAAATTTCCAAGTAGACCAACATTTTGGTTTCAGTACATTTTGCCAGTCTCAGAGACAAAAAGATGCAGAAACTACAGATATTTAAGGCTGCTTCTCCACTCTAAGGCCATATTTGGAAACCACCAATCTTTTTTCCAGGGATTATTAGTTTGTTTAGTGGTGAGAAAGGGGTATAAAGAGTGGAAGAGGGAGAAAATTGAGAAGGCATGAGTGAGGAGATGATGCTAAGTGGATGAAAAATAGGGAAAAATAAAACTATATATTTTTTTTGAAATGAAAAATAAAACTATATTTTGAGTAGAGTAATTTCTTTTTCCTGTTTTTGAGCCACTTCTCACTCTCTACTCATTCATGCCCTCTCAATTCTCTCACCCTCCCACCCTCCTTGCCACTCTCCCACAACTGGATAAACTATATATTCATCGGAAAAAAATTTCATGGCTGCCAAAAATGGCCTAAGAAGTAATAAAATCTACCCATTGATGTCATAAGCCAAGAAACTTCACCTTCTGAACATAGGAAATTGATCCTTAAGAGGAAAAAAGAAATGAAGGATGTGGATCCTAGACATGTAAAGTGCACTATATTACACCAACCAACTCCATACCAAAATATCAAATAACTTCAAATGAGAAACTCATACATGATAGGAAAGAAATAACTATCATAGATCACCCGTAAAAACAGAGAACTGCTGCCAAATAACACATATAGGCTCTTTGGCCAATAGATGAAACTATTTATCTTCATTATTCTGCGGTAACTATCTATCTGGAAGTTTCATCTTCATTGTTTCAGAGAACATTGACAAAGACAGAATGATGCATACACAATAAATAACCTCCAACTCATCACAGAATCACACTTGAGGAGTTTCCTTTGAGAAAACCTTTCTCGTAGGTGACAGATCATAGTTGCCAGAGTAGGAAGTGAATGCGAGAAGCGATGTGGGAAGTGAAAAGTTCGGCAAAAAGTAAAGAGAAAATGTGTGGGAAGCATCATTAAAAGTCAAAATGAAGCATGTGATAAGCCTCGTTGGAAGCGAAAAGTACATAGAAAGAGTAGGATTGTACAAGTAGAAGAGAAGACTTCACGGCTAATTAGAATTACAAGGTGTAGGAATTTATAGTTTCACATGTTTTATTCATGTATATTTAATGTTAAGCTTTTGAGAAAAGATCCACATAAATTTCATTTGAAACTTAAGATGAGTTTTCAAGTTTTAAATGCTCTTTTTTTTTTATATACACTCCTTAAGCATTGTCAAAAAGAGAAAAGATTCTTTTAGGAAGACATAATCACCTAAACAAGAAGCGTACTTTTAATTATGAGGAAACGGTCGGAAGTGTCTGAGAAGTGTGCTTCCCCTAAATCTGGGAAGTGAGAAGAACTTAGTTTCCAAAGCGAGTTTCGGGGAAGCGAGCTCCCCATCCAACTAGGAAGTTTCTGGTAACTATGTGATAGACAAACAAAGAAGAATAGGTCTACCACAAAAGACAATAGCTTAAGGAGGATGCTTCTATAGCTAGAAGAATAGAGGCAACTAGGTTCATGCATGGAGATTAAATCTCTATACGTTAGAAAGAAACCAAGGGCAACATAACATAATATCAGCATGCCCTGTACAAATGGAAAATGACTATCAAGTATGTCTACAGTGGGAGTGATACCTATAGGAGCTTAACAGTTGTAAGAGTAGCACCAATTTGTGGAAAGATGCAAATTCTGTCCCAGAATGTTATGAATAATTCACTTGATTATGATACTGTAATAAATTGACAAGAGCTGAAAAATCTGTGACTCTCAAAAGAACACAAGAGGCTACAAATCTGTTCACAGACATGTACTTAACTGAAACAATCAAAATCCACTCAATCAGAGGACCACACTTAATGAACGGTAATACAAATTTCCCAAGGACAGTGGTACCAATTTCAGCAGCAAAAGGAAGTATTTTGGTCATTCTTCACATACATTAACTATTTACCCATGTAACTTATGCATAGATGAGGTGGTGCCCATCAACCTTGGAAATCAAATTACCAAACACAACTGTACAGCTTATATGATAATATAAAACAGATCTTAGTATAAATATGGAAGAGGGGAAGATCCAGCCATGCATGATGGCTCGCATAGTCTCTGATTCACCAGGACAGGTTGGCCTACAAGGTTACCTCCGTAGGTCAGTCTGTCCTAGCTTATACCAGGCTGGCCATTTGTGCGGCATGAGCAGATCTAAGATTTAAAATTTTGGTTCCGGTTGGCACGGAAATAGAAAAATTTCGGTTCCGGTAAAATCACGGAAACATATTAAAAATATGCTAATGACTAAATTTTGAGATGAAACTTTGGGAAATGCTAGAATAGGCATAAATACATACATAAAAACCATCATATAAGCAAGAAAACCATATATAATGGCTTAACCAGATCAAATACCTGGTGGCATGCATTGTCATTTGTCGCATATGTTCAAGTCAATAAAGAAGTCCAATGTAATAAAGTATATAGAAGTATAATGACTAGTCTCCCCTCCAAGGACCCCAACTCTATGCCAATACGACGTAAATAGCTTTATACGATTTGAATCATAACACCTTTCCATTTTTTTTATCGTTAGGACAATTTCGGTCGAAATTTTGGAAAGTTCGATCGAATTTCAGAAATTTCAGTGGAAAATAATGACATGAAAGGAATTCATTAAGATTTCATTTCGATGGTGAGGTGATGGAAATGGTAACATTTCAGTCATTTAGGAGAAATTTCAGAGAAGTTTAAAACCATGCTGGCTTATATATATATTAGTCAATATAAAAGGAGATAATTAAAAAAAGAAGCAAATAAATAAAATTCACCACTACTAAAAAAATATATTATAACAATACAATAAGAACTCTATAAATGGCGCTTTTGTGTCCAACATCATGATTGCTTTGGAAAATAGATCATTCATGTTTTGTAGTAATTACTCAGTCATGGACTTCAGCCTCAAGTTATTGCATGGAGAAAAGTGTGATAATTGCTAATGCAGCCAAAGGAAAGAATCACAGTGGCCATTTGATTTACTAGAAAACAGTTTTAGGGGGATATAGCTAAAATAACAGAGTGAAGCAATCCATACTATCTACAGACATTTGAGAAGGCTAGCATAAAGAACTCTATAAGCGACGAATAGGCCTGATGAGTTATATGGTAGTGCTTCCTTTTAGCAATCGAGGTCCTGGTAGTTGTGCAGTCTAACATGTTACTATTGCTAGCCCCTAAATAAGGAAAATTGCAATCGCCTACAAAAATAAAAGCATGTGTTGCGAGTACAATCATGGAATCACCTAAAAGGGCGAATAATAGAAATAATAGGCACACGAACTATTCCATACACATCAATGTAATAGGATCCTATGGAAAATATGGGTCTACTATCAACCTCTTTAGACATACTGACATAAGCGTACACATTGTTACATCTAGTACAAACAAAGAAAGTTACCAATGAAAGTGCAAGGATCCTAAGAAGCAACTCCATTAGCATGGAAAGATATAGAAGGATACATTCAAGTCTCCTGATCTAGAAGAATAAATTTAAGCATCCTGTTTAGAGTATTTCTCACGTCTTGATATCCTTGAAAATAACATCACAATCGAATGTGAAGCTCATATAACAAAGAAACAAAGTACGTAAAGTTTATCAGAAAATAATTAATAGTAGTTATGCATTGACAAGTAAAATCTTCCAACTTAAAGTGGGATGAGCACACCATCGGCTCAAAAAAAGTTGACAGTTGCAATAAAGATCGTGCAAAAATCTTTTAAATATTGTACCAAGTATAATCAGGAATGACAATAGAAGTAATAATGCTTCACTGACAATGACTGAATGGCATAGTGGTCACAACAAACAAAACGAAAATAATGAGTGACATTTGTTTAAGCTTACTAACATAACCCTCAACACAAGTCATAACTAATTAGGCTTCATACTGCGGAATTGAATATTAACTTGTTGGGAGAGATGCCCTGCGAGAAATGAAATAAACATTTAAGTGAACATATGTGCATGCATCTGGGATAAACTTCTTCTATAAGCTGATATCTCTCACATTTATCCTTCTTTAAGCAGCAAATTATTCATCAAAAGTACCTACTCAATCCCTAATTTAAAATGATTAGAAAGACCCCCACTTTCCATGTTGATATAAGAGATCACAATTGAAACTTAAAACCATGATGCCATTCCCACTAATTTTCCTTATCATTCACATTCCACATAGAAAAAGAATTCCCTTACCAAGAATAACAAAACTATAGATATTATCAGAAAGAATAAGCATGGAAAGGTTAGCAGCTAACTAGCCTGCAACTACTTCAACAGGACATAAGGTGGGGTACTCATAATTTTTTTTTAAAATTTCAAAGTTCACTGATAGCAGATACAAACATATTGTTACACTTCTTTAAACATGATATAGTTCTGAAACAAGTATCAGTAATCGAAACAAATCTGAACAAACTAAGATTTATTAATAACCGATATTGATACCACAATTATCAATTACTTCTTTATCTTCCGAACCTTCTTCGGCCCCCCAACTTCCATTCTACCAACAGCGCATCCACACCTTGCTTGAAACACAATGACTGCTCTCCCATTAGGAGGCGCAATTTTCTTAAGCTCAGCCTCTAATTCTCTATGATTTGCTGCATTCAATTCAAACATCTCTCTCTCCTTTTCACCTTTTCCCACTGAAGAACTTGAATTCTTTAAACTCTCCTCAGTCTCAATTTGGATATCAAATTCTGCTGCCTTACGAAGGCCACGACAATTCGGATTATTACATTTCGTAGATGTACATTTTAGAATCCCCCAAAGAGCTATTGCTGCAAATAAACAGCTAAGTCCAATAATTGAATATAGGATTGGAGCCCGAACCAACTCGTCTTTCACCGCATAAAGAGTCAGACCACCAATTTCAAAGACTCCATGGTAAAAAAGCTTTGCATAAGGAAATAGCAAAAACCCACAAGCACAAAGAACTGCAATCAAGATTAGAACATCAACAGCGGCAGAGCGGGAACGGTTGCAAGGAGGACTTTTCAAGGGATTCAAAACAGTGGGTTGTTTTTTGTTCTTGTGAGATTGATGGGTCTGTTTTGGGTGGGCAGATTGATCAGTTGAAGCAAGAGAATTTGCCATGTTTGTTTGATGATCAAAGGACTTGTATGGTGAAGTTAAGCTAGGGTATTGGACCATTTGGGGAAAATGAAGAAAATAAAATTGAGCACCAACAAGAACAACCAATCAAAAGCCAAAAATTTGATCAATCCTACTAAAGGGAAAGAATAGGGAGAGTTTGTTGACTGATCTAAAGGTCTGATTTTGATCAAATTTGTTTCCGTTTTTGGTCAATTGTATCCACCTGAAATAAAATCAATTAATCCAAGAAAATCTCTCTCTTTGAGAAATTCAAAATCAATCAAAAGAAAAAAGAGAAAACCCAAAATTTAAAACCCATCTCTGATGAAAACCCAACAAGCAAAAAAAAAAAAAAAATCAAACCCAGAAAGGAAAAGAGTTTGAAGAGGTTATTGAGTGAACCTGAGGATATGATTTTTTATGGAATTGAGGCCTTTGAATCGGCTTTGTGAAGCTGAAATCCAATCTCTACTCAAATTCTTCTTGTGATTAGAGCTTAAGGTTGATGCTACAAATCCCCACCACAGAAATTGGATTTTCTTCAGAGGGAAGAAAATCCCAGAAAAGTTAAAACAGGGAGAGATATAGTCAGAGAGAAAAATTAGAGAAGTGTAAACACATTTTGACCGGATAATTTTGATTTGACTGCCCTAAACCCCGGTTTGGATTTCAGGAATTTTCTGGGAAACTTGGAAAAGGAAACATATTTCTGAAACATTTCTACTTTTTTAATACACGAAATAACTTGAACAGTTGAACCAAACCTTCAACCCACTCTAAATTAACTATAATAGGGGAGTGATAAATCGACCCCCATATATCTTAAATCGACTCCCCATGTGTCTTTACGGGGGTCGATTTATCATTGCCCTAAGTGTATCTTTTATATCTATATATCATGGACTCAGAATGGTTTTCTTGCAACCAATACTGGTAGGGATGCAACTCGGGTAGGGTTGGATACTTGGATGGGGTTGAGGCCAACTCTAGCCCAACCCGAGATAACATACCCTCAACCCTAACTTGACCCGACTAGAGCCTTGGGTCGAGGATGGTCAACTCTAACCCCCTCTAAGTCACGATAGGGTCAAACAGAACTACAAGAAAAAAAAAACTTAACCCTAAGAAAATCACGATAAAAATAGAGGATGGACGTTGGGTTTGGCTCGGGTTGGGTTGCCAAGAACTCAACCCTAACTCAACTTGAAATTAAATTGGGTTGGCTATTCCCAGCCCAACCCGAGGAAATACCAACCCAATCTGAGCCTAAATGTTGTTGAACTAGTCGAGTTCGGGTTGAGCCCGACCCAAGTTGCACCCCTAAACAAGGCCTAAAGAAAATAAGAAAGTTGATGCATCCAATACATTAATGTGAGTCCCACATATGAATGATCAGGACCTTTCATCCGATAGACATTGCTTAAGATCTTGAGAAAACCTTGATCCCTTTATCTATCAAGAGTTAATTTTTGTGGTTCATTATCTTAGGCATGAGCTGGAAGTTTAGGATGAAACCAAGACCCTGTGGGCCCCGTCATGACGTTCTATAATATTAACGGTCTTGATTCAACCTACGTGTGCTCCTATGCCCTTGTAGAACTCAAAATTGCCTTCAGCAATGTGGGCCCTCATGATTTTTACAAAATCATCGGTCTTAATTTCTTGTACATATCCCCATATGCCCTTGTAAGACAGAAAAAATTATTGCCTACAGCAGGCAGTGAATTGCCCTAAAAGCCCAAACTATAGGTTGGGATTGAAAAAATTTTGAAAGTTGAGGTAGTGTTTTACAATTTTTTCGATAGATATTTAGCCATAACCCGTACGGGTGTCGCTCTTTGGCTTAAACTCATGGGTATGCTCCCCAGTAGTGACGGGAGTTCAAATTCGAATCCGCCGGGCTTACCTGATGCGCATGGTTTACGGGTGATTGCGTGCATCCGTAGGGAATACTCCCGCCCTTAAAAATGGAGTGGGGATACCCTACGTCATCCAAAAAAACAAAAAAAAGATATTTAACAATGGCATTGGAGGCTTCTTGCCAAGTATGAGTAAGCTTCCAATGACTAAATTTTCCAATAATTTGATTGATTAAGGCAAAGAAAAGTGAGAGCTCTCCAGGGGCAGTTGCTAACCCCATTAATGATGTCAACAGCAACGGGCAAATCAGACTCGATCCATATTTTTCCAACTTTTGTAAATAAGCCAGAATACAGGTAGTGTTTGGGAAAAAAAACCTACTTTTTTGTGGGAGGAAGAAATTTTATTCATGTGACGTGTGTTGGAAATTTGTTTCCATTTAGGTGGCCCATAATTAACACCGTGAATTTGGTTCTTAATGGGCCAACCTTTGTTGACTAAAAGGTTCAGTTTATTGCTTTTGGTTTGTGTTTAGGGGTGTAAACGAGCCGAGCCGAGCCTGGCCAAGCTCGGCTCGTTAAGCTCAAAAGCTCGGCTCGGCTCGGCCAGGCTCGCTAGCGACTCGCGAGCCTTTTCAAGCTCGGATTATATTAATTTCACACCCCTCATCTTCCCTGGACAGCCCTATCTAGTGTTTTTTGACTACTCTTTTTACGCTACGGGGGGTGGTCCAAGTAACAAATGGGGTTCCAAAAAAGAAGTGACATATTTTGTCTCCCCCTTTCACTCCGTGGACAACCATTTTAGTGTATATATTAATATATAATATATATATTTAAATATATTAAATTCTTAATGAGCCTTAACGAGCCGAGCCTGGCCTAACTCGGGCTCGGCTCGTTAAGCTTAACGAGCCTGGCCAGCTGGCTCGGCTCGGCTCGTTAAGGATTTGAGCCGAGCTCGAGCGAGCTTCCGAGCCCGAGCCAAAATTGACACCCTTATTTGTGTTTGTTTAATGAGTTTGTTGAGTATTTGAAATCTCAAGAGTGGGGGTGGCGTTTTCCTAGGGGTGTCAACGGATCCACTTCGGATCGGATCCACCTATGTCTCAGTCACAATCCATTCAGATCCCTTATCAGTCGGGTGGGATTCAAAGTGTTCTTCAGATAGTACTTCACATGTTTCAGTCTCGATCCATTTCAAATCGGATCGTCCATCGGAGTGTCCTAGTAGGTCCTACTTACGTTGTACTCATTTAAAATCCTCAAAAGAGGGCGAGTTGCAGTATCGACGATGTAGTGAATTAGGGACTTATAATCAATGGTGAGAGAAGGAAGAGAAGAGGATGACTAAGACTTGAGACAAATGAGTGACAAAATAGGAATTGCTCGAAAAATGGATATGGTTTATTCTACTAAAATACCCTCAAAATAATACTTAATGTCATAAAAATTGGAGGGTATTTTCATAAAAAAAAAAATATATATATCGGATTTTGGATTGTCTTGTGGGCTTTTATAAGTTGTTCGGATCCGATTGGTAATTTTTTCAGATCCAATGATCGGGATCTGAAATATGTCCATGGATCCTAGTAGGGTGTCTAGGTGTTGTCCATTTAACTTCAGATTCGGATCGTCCATCCGACCGCCTGGGTCCATTGACACCCCTACGTTTTCCTCATACTTTTTTTAATATCTTCTGCCTTATTTTTTGCCTTTTTGCTTTGAAGGGTTTGATATTAGATCACATCTTGCCAAGAGAAACTAGAAGTCTGCCACTAAAATAATCATTCAATGAATGATTTGCAAAATTTGAAAAGGGTAGTGATAAATTTACCCCCTTTTCTTCCCAGGCCACCCCTCCTATGTATTTATGACTACTCTTTTTAGACGAGAAGTGGGTGGCCCGGGGCAGAAAAGGGGGAGACTATATCATTTCCCTTTAAAAATCATAGAAACTTTATGATGAGAAAGTGAAACTTAGTGGAACTTATCAAACCATGACCAGAACCCTAGTTTTATTTTATTTTCTTTTGATTTGTCATATGAAAATCAAGGATTTGTTTGAACCTTGATTAATTTGAAGAACCCTAATTTTATATTATTTTCTTTTGATTTGTCATATGAAGATTAAGAACTTGATCCAACCTGGATTAATGTGACAAAGGATTTCTCCTGACTAGAGGTGGGTGATTCTCACTTTTCACCTCCTAGAAAATGTGTCATTTGTCCACTTGATTTTTCTTATGGACTATCAAAATTCTTCTACTTTCTAGAAATTCAGTAGGGTAAAAACAATAATTTTTTCCCGCTTTCAAGTAATTTATATGTTGAAAATAATGTGTATGACGATAAAAATATTTGATCCGTTCAAGTCATGTAACTCTGATTCGTTAATTATAATTTACTTTTTAAGTACTTCTATATCACACTTCAAGCATGGGAATTGTAGCTTAAAGAGCTCCTCTTTAGATGAAGAATATCATAGTAGAAATCCATTGAAAGATAATGAAATTGTTCGAGCAAGTGACAATGTTTTTCCATTATAGAAAAACATGAATCCATACACATATCCACAAACTTTTTTACTTAGATAAATTCAAATTGGAGAAACCTCATTCTCAGAATAGCGTGAAAAACTTGAGAAAACTACTATCAAGAGAATCCAATGGTGATCTTGAGCATAGGACTTATTTACAGGAATCATCCAATGGAAGTTATCATGGGGGAAAACAACCAGTATGATCAAAGAAGGAGTTGGAGTCAACAGCCAATATTGTCAGATCTTTGATCAGGCTATCTGAGACCCTTGGACCATCAATGCGACGATCCAGATCGCCGATCAAAGACTACAGAAGAGGAGTGCCATCCGGAGGCCGATCACCCCGAATCAGGAGAAGATCCAAGCATCGTCAGATCTACGGTTTTTGTAGATTCCATCATCATGAAGAAAGAAAAGGGCTTAGTTTTATTTTAATCCAATTAGGAGTTTTAGTTGTTTTATTTGGCTTGCTTTAGTCGGTGTCCTAGTTAAAGTCGCCCAAACCACGGTATTAATTTGTTTAATCGAGTTTTATTTCTTTGTTGTAGTAGGCTAAGTAATAGGGAAGTTCAGTAAGAAGTGTCTTAGATGGTTTTTGCAACTCAAACGTTCTCTCATTAGCCTACTTTGTAGGGGCTTGTAACTAGAATATAAGTATGCCGTTCTCTCATTAGGCTAAGTAATAGGGAAGTTCAGTAAGAAATGTCTTAGATGGTTTTTGCAACTCAAACGTTCTCTCATTAGCCTACTTTGTAGGGGCTTGTAACTAGAATATAAGTATGCCGTTTGAATTGAAAGTATTAGGGTTTGGATGTGGAAATTTTTTAGGAAGGGTAGGCTTTAGGAAGAGTTTTAAGAAATGGGCTTTGCTTAATTAGGGCACTTGTTAAGCATCATTTAATTGCCATCGGGATCATGAATTTACACATACTTTGAGGAAAAAATCTCAAAACATGTGTAAAAGTATCAAAGTATGTGTAAATTCATGATCCTGATGGTAGTTAAATGATGCCCGAGAAGTGTGCACTTAGGGCGCTCGTTAGCAAAACCCTTAAGAAATATAGTTTGTCTTTTTTAGTTTTTGAGTTTGGTTGGTTTCAACCACCCCAATTACTATAAATATGTAACCCAACTATTATAAATCTGAGGGGACTTTTCATGTAATAAAATTCTATTTGTTGCCTCGATTACTTTGCTTTAATCGGTTGCCGCCCCAACACTAACAAAATTTCTTTTCGAATCGCTATAATTAATTTCACCCTTTTATACTAACCCTAAGCCCTTTACACTCAGCCCCTTGCACCATCACTGAAGCCCCTCTAAAGTCTAAACAACCTCTACATCCATCCTAAACCCATCCCATCAGCCACCATCACCTATCTTTTCCTCCTTTTGAGAGTCCATAAAACCATCTTCCCAGGCTCCCAGCACATATCTCAGACATCAACCCCCCTCCTCACATAACAGCCACCTTACACTTCTTACCCTTCCAAAACCATCACCCAAACAACCCATATTCTCCACTAGGGGTGTAAATGGATATTCGGAAATTTGATTACCGTTCGCATCCGAATCCGTTTAAAGCGAATATTATCCGAATCCGTTTCAAGCGGATATTATCCGAATCCGTTTATGAGATATCCGGCTCTTAGCAGATGCGAATCTGGTAAATTGTATATCCGATCCGTTTAACATCCGAATCCGAGAAGTAAATCCTTTTTATTTATTATTAATAATATCATTAATATTTATTTTTAGTAACGACACACTATCTTTTGTTTCTATAAGAAAAGTGAATATTCTTTTTAGAAAAAATAAAATAAAAACAAAAATAGCCCAAACCCATTCTATCAAAATAACCAAAACCCATTCCATCATATACAAAAAAAAAGAAGAAAAAACCCAAAGACCACTATCAACACTATCATCCATCCCCATCCCCATCGCCTCCCTCTCTCTCTCTCTTTGCCTTTGTTTTAAAAGGAAGAAGACGATCTCATATATTTTAGGGTTTGAGAGTTAATTTTGTGAAGAGAATGTAGAGTTCTAGTCTTAGGGTTTGGAAAATTCATTCGAGTAAGTAGGAGAAAAAAGATAAAGTGCTGCAATAAAATGTTCGAATTTACCGAATAAACGGATACGGATAATATCCGAATTCGAACAATATCCGACGGATACGAATTCGGTAATAGATATTAAATATCCGTTGAATCCGAATCCGAATCCGAATTCGGATAGTTTATACTGTAATCGAATTCAGATATAGCCATATCCGCTCCGAATTCGATCCGTTTACACCCCTATTCTCCACAATGTGCAACCCTCTTCCCAACCACCTAATATTCTGCCCAAGATCTCACCACTTGAACCTAAAACCTCCCTAACAGCCACCTAATAATATCCATTCTTCAAACCACTAATTAATAAAACATTGCCCTTTTTCAATCCACTCCCTTCCGTCTTCTCCCAATTCCATATTAGCTTCTGCATCCTTACACACACAGCATTCCGCTGCGTACACCCCTGCATCATTAGGCTTTACATTAAATGCTGGAACAAGAGAGTAAACTTCCGACCATTGAGAAGATCCCATTTTATCAACAACATCTTACCAAGAAAAGTTTTCATGCTCCAAGGAATCAGTGAAGAAGAAACGGAAAAATTGACCAATCTAAACAAGAAAACAAGAAAACCCCAAAAATTCTTACATCACGTTCAACCCATTTTGTGTAAAAAATTTAGGGAATTCATTCACACTTATACACTAGCAGCATAGGTCCTAAACTACATCTGATCTAGTCCCAATGTCAATGGGGTGCATAGGCAGTATGGTATAAATGGGCGCAGCCTCATCATACTAAATTTCGAGCCTTAACCTACCTCTTTCAATCAAACCTTCAAAATACCCGTTTCAATGATCGTCCTAGTGCTAAAGCCGGACAAGGATGCCCAGCTAAGCTATAAGAGCTATTTGAGTGTTGGTCTTTGATCCCATAGCGCAAGTAGGGTAAATTCTTATGGCATGTAGTCCTTCTAACCACAGTTTGGGTGTTGTGGAAAGAGCGCGTCGCCAGGGTTTTTAGAGGCCAAGTGAAATCTTCTCATGTTCTATACATAAAGATAATAGCTCTTTCCATTGATTGGGCTCGGTCTTCGCCTAGCTTCAGATTTGTCTCTGCATATTATCTATGACAAATTGACAAGGTTGGTCAGAGGTATGCAATACTATGGATTTGAAGCCGATCATCTCTCAAGTTTGGGAGCCCCCCGAGTGGATATCTTAAGCTAAATTGTAACGGTTCAAGTTTTGAAAATCCTGGGGTGGCTAGAGTTAGAGACCTCCTTAGGAATGGGAGAGGAGAAACGTTGTGGGCATTCTAAGGCCCCATATGTTGGTGGGAATGTCGAGAAGATAGAATTCTGTAGAGTTGCTTCAAGGAGCGTAATCGCTTTCCTTAAGATAAATTTCGCCCCCACAGTTATGTGCAAAGGGGATCCGCGAATTACCTCCAAAATACAATGAAGTCTTTTAGGAAGAACCTACAAATGTTTGATGATGCTATGCACAAGCGGAATCAAACCCCAAACTCCTTTTTAAAAACTTCAAGCCTTAGAGAAATCACTAAAACTATTTCTGCAGAAAACAGTCTTTAGTGCACTATTTTTTATAAAAACTCAACTTGAAAACAAGAGAGAAAAAAGATTGCAAGAGAGGAAGAAAAAGATTGCAACATTAACTGTCATTGAAAGGACAGATTTCTGCTCATTTTATAGAACATTTGATTTCTTTTCATTTAGAGAAATATCCCTTCAAAACATCTCTTGGATTGGTTTGAATAATGACTATTTGATTGCAACTCTTTGCGATTCAACCATTTTGGATCATTCACAAAGTGTCCCTTGTGTAACTTTGTTTAAAAATCATCCATGACTGTTGGGAAGTAAAATGACACGAAAATATTTGAAAAGAGAAGTGAAAAACCATGTCTTTTTCGCCCCAAAGAATTGAATTTTGAACGGCCACGGTCACCCACCAATAGGCTTCTGGACTTTTTAGTTTTTCGATCCAAAGAACCGCGATCGACCAGCCATACCTTTTTGGAAATAGTTTATATTTCTAGTAACCAATCCGCGGTCGACCAGCCCTGTTTGAAATTTGTTTTTCTATATTAAAAATAACTTATGAAAATTCATTTAATTTTCTAATATTATTTTGAAAATCTCTAACACCATATGGGGTCGCGGACTCCAATGAGGCAGAGATTAGAGTGGTGCATCAAGGAATAAGGTTGATGAAGGATTACAATCCACTAGATAAGGTAATATTGGAAGGAGACTCTTTGAATGTGATAAGATGGTTGGAGGGGAGTTTGTCGCATCCTTGGTGGTTTGCAAGATGGATTGATGAGGTAGGAGATTGGGTGGAGCCGTGGAGGGATCATCTATCTGATTTCATCATGTAAGAAGGTCGGCCAATAGCGAGGCCACTAGGTTAGTTAGGAAGGGCGCATCGAGGGCGGAGTTGGAAGTCTTCGATTTCCTCCCCCTTAATGTGTTGTTGTTTCTTATGCACTCTGCTTTTTTGGTTGGTGCCTTGATTTTCTAGATTGGTCCTTTTTGTCCCTCTTATTTATTAATTCATTGCCATTAAAAAAAAAAAAAAAAAACTCCGGCCAAGGTCTTAATGGTTCCTACCAACTCAACAAAAAAAACATGAAGGACAAATGAGAAGGCAGATGTGCCTACTAAGTGACAAAAAGATAAAAGAGGAAGCTTTGGACAAAAGTTTAGGTAACGAGCTGCTTCAACCAAAAGACTCGCAAAGGCAATTCAGGCTAATTGGGAAACTTAAAAAAAATAAAGAAGGTCCATATGTCTCACCACATCCCCATAGAGGCCTTTTTATATGCTAGAGGACCTACACCCAGAAAGAAAAAGTACAGGACCTTTCTTGCTTACCAAACTGACTCTTAGAGTGGATACTCAAAAGAAATAAAAAATGCTTTATTATCTGTCTCTTATCCTTGAATTTATCTCTACAACATTTTTTTTCTCTTATATCATTGTTTTTTTTCCATACATACAGCCTACTTTTTTTAGCTTTAGTAGGCTTTTGGTCTTTAATTAATTGCGAAGAGGGTCCCTTTGTGAATAAAATCCTCACTTGTTTAAAAGTTGGATTGATGGAGATGGAAGTGTTGTGGTTGGAGAGTTAGTGACCACTACCCCACGCCACCACTTTAAGAAAGAAGGTGATTATACCTGTGATCTTTACAAATTGCATTTAAGTAGTTCAAGTGTGTAGTTCAACAAACCCATTGTCTTACTACCAAAACCATTAGCTCGAACGCTTTTCATGATATTAAATGTTTTAGTCGTGACATATTGGGCACGTTTGGCTGCCAGGAATTGTTTTTCATGATAAATTGGGAAGTCTCCGAGTGGAAATGATGGTGAATTAGTCGGGTAAAAAGCCGGAATCAAAATCCCAAAACTAGTGGAGAAGTTGCTACCGTACGAATCCTGTTTTTATTCAGTGTCTCCGGTGAGGAGAAGTTGCTCAAAATAGGGAAACCAAAAACTCTACTCAAACCGGATAAACCTTTTCCGGTTAGCAACTTCTCCACTAGTTCCAGGATTTTGTTTTGGGATGTTTAGCCGACTTCATCCTCATCTCCACTTGGAGACGCCCAATTTATCATGGAAAACAATTCCTGGCAGCCAAACGAGTCCTTAAGAAGAAAAAGTTGACCAACTTAATATCATAAGTATCAATATTATGAGAACACAGTAAGTCAGGCAGAAGAAAAATAAAATTTGAGAAGAGTGACAAGCTCAAAATGGTGGAAGAAAAGAGTAAAAATATTTCTAAAATTTCTAATTTTTAACAAACAGAGAAAGATAACTTGAACCAACCCTATTCAATTTTTATTTAGAGGGACTTTCAATGTACGATGATATCTTTCTAAATTAACCATAAGAATATTATTTCCCTATAAAGGGCAGTGATAAATCGACTCCCCATGTGTCTTTCTCCCACGGGGAGTCGATTTAAGATATTTGGGAGTCGATTTATCACTGCCCCCTATAAATTGTGAAACGAAAATATAATAAAAAATGTTTTTCTTGCAATCCAAACGTCTTAGGGCCAGTTATAGAACTCAGTTCTTTTGAACAAGGGGCCAACTTTTGCGAGAAGAGCATGAGCAGCCTAAACTTTTACCACACCCACCCACATGTTGACCACATGACTTGGACCCCGATAACACTGCCCCAAGATCAACTTATCAGATGATCCCGAAAATTAATAAAAGATAATGTAAATCTGCATTCAAATTGCTACCCAAATTAACCCCAATGAGACACCTTTTGAAACTCTTTTTGGGACTTTCATCGAATTTTTATTCAACTTAAGACTATCCAGATTTGTGTCCTTATATAAAATGTAAGTCCACAAATTTTCGTAGTTTGTTTAGAAATAATACTTCCAGACCTAGAATTTATACGGACAGAGAGAATGAGAATTCTTGATGTAAATCTGACTGTAATCTTTATTATTCTAGAAATATGTAAATGAAAATTGCTATATACTGAATTGTAAGATCCAGCTGATTATCTTCATAAACTCATCAACATTATAGTGATCACATGGAATCACACCTATCAAACATGGTGATGGGGTCCAAAATCTGCAACCAATCGGCTGTTGACACGTGGCCCTCACAGGGACCACTGCAAAGCCAACACCTGTCCCTGCTAGGTATGACACCTGGACCAATCGGGGACTTCCACCTGCCCCTCCTAGGTATGAAACCTGGTCCATACAGGGGCTACCACCTGTCCTGGACAGGTGGCTCAGGATCACTATAAATAGCCTTCACTTGTGCTAAGGTGAGGGATCTGAGATCAAAACCCTAAGCTTTTTGCTCTGACATTGCTTTGCACTCCTGCTCAAACTGACTTGAGTGTCGAAGCGCCCGTCCGGAGCACCACTCCGGGTTGGTCTTCTGACCCTTTGTATCCTTGTCTGTGCCCTTGTGCAGCGCAGGACTCCATTAGCCCTTCAGCTGTGGCTTGCCAGATCAGCCCTTCCGGCCCTACCATAACCTGTTACCAATTTTAGACCTAACACATGGATTATGTACACATAGATCCTCAAAGGCATCGAAAAGGACTCAAAAAGTTTGTTCTTTCCTTAAGAAGGAATTTTTGAAGGTGTGATCCAGATCTCTAATCTTAATATTTCTCTTCTATCGATGCAATTTCATGTGATCACACCTAACTGATTACTATATAGATCTAATATCGACTAGTGTCTATAGTTTTATGGTTTTTTCCGATGTAAATTAAGTGATCTAGGACACTTGACCTAATTTCACCATATTACACTTACAAGAATCCGGCCAGAAAAGTACTTTGCTTTGAATCTCAAAAGATCTGTAAGTTTTCAAGCTTATTCTTTGATATTGACATTCACTGGATCTACGCCCATTGATTTTTCAAGCATTGCTTTGTGCAGCATACCTAGACTTGATAAGTAGTGAAATTGAGACTTTCTAAGTTGTCTTTGAGGAATGATAATTTCCTATTTTAGCAGTTATAACATATTACGATCAAAACTAATCACATGATGTGAACATAATAAAGTAAGATAAATTATTCCACTAAAATGTCCCAAGGGGGACAATGGTCTAAATATATAACCACGCACATGGTCTGGACTGGACCATGGGGAAACTAGGGCTGCAACTCGAGCCGGGTTTTACCCGACCCGCATCGACCCGACCCGAAAATAGCCTGGGTTGGGTTCAGGTTTCATGGGTTTCGGGTCGAGCCGGGTTGAGCATTCAAAAGCCCGCATAAATCTCGGGTCGAGCCGGGTTTGAAGGAGCCCGACCCGACCCGACCCGAGTTACATAAGTTATAGTATGTACATTTTTTTCTATTGTTAGTTAAAAGTTAAAAGTGAAAACTCACGCACCCACTGTTATTGTATGTGAGTGTAATTTCTGCTTCTATGAGTTGAGTTGATTCAAGTGTTCGATTCAGCATTGTTTGATTGTAATTACAACATTGTTTGATTACAGCATTGTTTGATTCAAGTGTAATGTGAATGTAATTACATCATTGTTTGATTCAAGTGTAATGTGAGTGTACTTTCTGCTTCTATGAGTTGAGTTGCCTTGCCAAACAAGAATTTTCCTTAAAAAATTGCGTCAACATGAAAAAACCCGACCCGAGATTTATCATGGGTAGGGCCGGGTATGGGAATCGTGGGTTTTCCGAAAAAAACCCGACCCGAGATATTTCTCGGGTAGGGTTGGGTTCTCCAAAACCCGACCCGCCCGACCTGAGTTGCAGCCCTAGGGGAAACTAAAGATGAGAGTCCAACAGGAATCAAGTAACGAAAAGATAATGGATTTTGTGGATCTAATCAACTCTTTAAATGTATGGTGCATATCTAAGATCCCTTCCCCTTGTATTTGATTCAGTTGGGATATATGAATATAATAGGAAAGAACTTTTCAAGTGTCCTTTCAAAGCAAAGCATGAAGAACATAACAGGAGAGTCTCAGCTTTTTAAGTTTCCTCCCAAATTTAAAAATTTTATGGGAGAGAGACAACCTCATGAGGGGATAGTTGTTGACATTAATATCACGTGTCTCGATCTCCACCATCCATTCGGTCTACTACTTAGGAGGTAAGTCAAATAGAGTCACTTCTCTAGGAGCATGTCTGGCAACCATGAAAATTTTTTCCAAGGAATATTTGTGGGCTCAATTGAGAGAGATGAGCAGAGAAGAAGGCCAGGAGAGGAAGATACTTTAGAGGGCAAGAGTGGAGAGGGCACCAAGGAAGCGAGGTTCGAGCCGTACACGGATTGAGATTTGTTGCAAGAGATGGATGGGAAAAGGTGATTGTGGAGATGATTCTTCTTAGGGCTGCAAGTTTGGTCCTACCAGCCCTGACCCGCCCTAAGCCCGAACAGAGTCAGAGCTGGATTTTCCAACCTTGAGGGCGGGTCAGGGTTCATTTTTTTAGACCTTGACTCAGGTCGGGTCAGGTTCTGGGTTAATGCCTCGGGTACCCTGACCCGGCCCGACCCTAAGTTTTCTATTATAGAATTGAACCATCTGTGCATGTTTCTTTTGCTAATGTTTTCTATTATCTTGGATTGATGTTTCTTTAGATTATTATTATTAATTGTCTCTGTTACCCGTCATGTTGTTGAATTCATATTGTCTTATTTTGTTCCCTTTCTTTGTTTATTGATCAATTTGTTCTATATGATAAGTGGTTGCTTTATTTTTGGCACTCTTAACAAGTATTTGCACTAGGGTCAATTAGGGCCGGCCCTGCCCAATCAAGGCCAATCAGGGCGGGCCAGGGCCAGCACTGAGCCCTGTAGGGTGGGCAATGGGTTGAGGTTTTTTGGCCCTGACTCAGGGTCAGGGCGGGTCAGGGCTGAGATAATGGGATCCAGGGTTGGGCTAGGGTTTTGAAAAACCCGACCCTGTTGCAGCCCTAATTCTTCTAATGTGATTCGATGGCTCAATGGTCCACGAAAGCCACCTTTTCTTTTTTTTTGAAAAGCGACAAAGATATATTCATATTCATACGGAAGTTACATAACAGAGGGACCAGGAGTCTCCATATAACTACATCGTATGATGGCCTGGGAGATAGCTCCAGGCCTTGAAAAAAACAATGTTCAACATAACTGTTCCCCCTTTCGATAACCTTTAGGTTCATAACATTCAGGTTGAAATTCCCATCTTTATGATTTTCCTAAGAGATCATTCCTAAACAAAGTTAATCTACCAAAAATCTGTGCGATCTTCCTTGAAGATCTTGAAAATAGAATATAACTTTCCCCCACCGCAGTAGGTCTATCTCGAAGACCTTGATGATAACCTAGCAAAAGCATAACTTTATACAAAAACCCCTGTACAATACCCCTAGAAACTCCCTTTCAGGATGAACACTTATCCACAATTTCAAGTTCCAGTCCATTATCTTCTGAAATGAAAGGGGGAGGATTCGCAGGGACCATTTCCAACACCTTTTTCGGAGCAATCCATTCTTCCAACTTTTGAATCCCCACCACCTTTTCAACCTCCCAACGTGTCTCCTCTCATCAACCAGCGTTTTGTTGAAGAAAGGGTGTTTGTACATGAGCGTATGAGTCTCCTTTAAGTTATGTGTCCCAGTTAGACGAAAGAACTCATCAGCATTTAGATGGCCGCCTGCTTGAACAATTTTCATTGTGTTTCGAGAAAACCCTTGATGATCTCCCTGGGGTTGGATCATTCCTAGAAGCCCTCTCTTCATCATAAACCATCGTCTTCACCGTACCAAGGACATCCTCCAGTTCCAAGGGGTCCGAGTATCGATTCCTCTTCCGACTCAGAGAGCCGGAGGGGGGGAGATACATTGTTCTGCTCCATTTTTAGAATGATAGAAAGGACAAGAGCTTCTCTCTTTTAAACCTTATAGAGAAGCCCAAGCAGTACCTTATCAAGGAGAGTGACCGCCAATGATGTCCAATAACGAGACTCCACTTCACCAAGGAAGCGTGCAAAGCAATACTAACATTTATGATTCGAGATTTATTTCGATTATTTCTGACAGATTTTCTATGAAAAAACTGCAACTTCACGAAAGCCACCTTGTAAATTCAACGATTTATTTGACGAAATGCTTGATAAGGTAAAGAATAGGTGGATTGAATTTATCCGTGTTCGTCAAATGGCCAATGAGGTTGCGGATGGCGAATGAGGTTGCGGATGGCTTGACTAGAGCAGATGTCTCTTTAGAGTCCTTGGCACTTTTTGATGACCTTCCTCCTTGATGATTTTTCTTTGGTTGTATTTTCATTTTATCTCTCCATCTTGGTCATTCATTTCTCTCTTTCAATAAAATTTGGCAACCTTCTTTTAAAAAAAAGTGCAGAGGGCATAAAATACCAGAAAACAGTGAAAACAAAATACCTTACTTAAAATTGGATCCTTTTTTTTCCTGTTCTTTAGGAGCTTTTCATACTCTCGCACCCACCCTCTCAAGCCTCTCCTTTTCACTCATCTCTTTCAGCTAGTGCCCGCAAATATTCCATGGAATATTTTTTCATGGTCCAAACATGTCCTAAGGTTTTTCCTTTCTTCTTAGACTTTGAGCTTGTTTAGAGCAAAACCCTTTCTAAGATTTCTTAGATGAAATGTAAAAACCAATGTTAATGACGCATGGGATGCTAAATATCTTTTATAAGAATCGTGAAGAACAAGTTTTCATATAATAAGGATTGAGAATGGTGGATAGGTTGTATGACTTGTCACAAGCAAGGTTTGTGAGGTGTGGTGGTGGTATCAGTCGACAAAAGGTGGCAAGATATTAATTGCTTGTTGAAAAGAACAAAGGTTTCGTTTAAGGATACTTTAAAGATGACATAAACAATGTCATATAATCAGGACAGATGCATTGATGCAGTTGATAATAAAAAATAGCACACGTTCAAATGCTTGCTTCTCATCTCTGTTTACTTTATATTAATGTGTATGCATGCAGAGAGAGAGAGAGCGAGAGAGATAGAGAGTTGAGAAGACTCGACCGAGTCACTTCACATTCAATAGAGCTCAGAGGAATTAATATGGTGTGTGGTCGTATAGTCCGGTATGTTTCAAAAGGTATTGTATAGTCTGCTTCATAGGATTATCCAAACAATTCATTTGTTGCACGGTAACATAAAAATAGGTTGTGCCCCAAAAAATTCATTTTATAGGATGATCCTAACCCTCCAATCTATGGAGGAACTGCACATTAATTATGGAAACCTCTATAAATTGAAGGGTTAGGGATCATCCCATGCAAATGATTTTTGGGGCACCACCTAGTGTGGCTGTGACGTTCTTCTTGAAAAATACTGGACTACACATCCACACACCACATAAAATCTCACCCTTATATTATATGTAAGTGTGACAAGAGGTGGGTCCCCTAATCCCACAATAATAACAGGGTTTTGCTAAGGGGCACTTGTTAAGGTGCTATAAAAGGTAATTTTACACCTATTTTCAGAATTTTTACAAATGTGAAATTACACCTGCTTCTCAAAACAGGTGTAAAATTACCTTTTTATAGCACCTTGACTTAGGCACTCATTAGCAAATCCCGAATAAAAATGTCTTGAACCATGAGATTTTATAGTGTAAGCTCGTATAGTCCAGTATTTTTCTAAAAGTATTGTACGGCTTTCACCATTGGATGATCCAAAGCATCCATTTGATCGGCCACAACGTAAATAGGCTGTACCCCAAAAATCATTTCCATATATAGGATGATCCAAACCCTCCAATCTTTAGGACTTTCCATAATAACTGGTTCCTCTATTGATCGAAGGGCTAGGATCATCCTATGGATATGATTTTTGGATCATCCTATGGTATAAGCCGTACAGTACTTTATGAAAAATACTCGATTGTAAGGGCTTAAACCATATAAAACTCAGATTTTATATAGTGTAAGGCTGTATAGTCCAGTATTTTTAAAAAATACTCGACTATATTTGTTGCACCATAACTTTCTCCATGTACTTAACAAACGTGGCCCTATTAGCAAAAAGTGTTTAGAAACTGCTTTAATTACTTGTTAATTTTATATTAACCCCTATGAGTAATGCTAGATCACAGGCGCCCTTGCCAAAAAGGGAGCAACTATTTGTCTAATTCCACTAAAGGCATTTATGACTGTAAATTTCGGTGCAAACGGGATTTGACCAATGGGCGCCTGTGAGTCTAGACTCCAAGCGTATTTATCGCATTCTAAACTATAAAATTAGGGTTGCAACTCGGGTTGGGCGGGTCGGGTTTTCTAGAACCCTACCCTGCCTAGAAACTATCTCGGGTCGGGTTGGGTTTTTATTGGAAAAAACCGCTATTGATAAACCTGGCCCTACCCAAGATAGTTTCTTTGTTTGGGCGGGCCCGGGCTGGTTTTTTTTTAACATCGTCGCAGATTTGACACCTGCGCACTGGTCTATTGAATGGAATATTATCAAGAGGTGTTCCACTTGGGCAGATGTGAGCCAAAACCCTGTGGGAACAATCCTACCATCTGATCAGTGCACAAAGAGACAATAAAATTAAAATGCCCACCCCATGGAGGCAATCTTCGAAGGAAAAGAGGATGCATGGGGCAGGTTTGGTGAATCTCCATTCTCAGTTTTTTATCAAATCTTCATCCTCGGCAATGAAAAAGCAACCTCATTGTAATACAATGAGGCGAGCCCTCACCTATAAATGATATGAACAACCTCATTGTAATATAATGAGGCAAGCCCTCACCTATAAATGATCTGAACAGTTATTTTGACACTCTTGCTTTGGATCTCCTATGTACAACTCTTGTAAAGTATAAATGTCCAAAAATAACATCTTTAAACGGTTTGGATTCAACAGCAAAAAACATAAAAAAGGGAAAAATATAGATACTCCCCCTTAACTTTCTGACACATTCAACGGCAATCCTAGGTTTTCAAAGTCATCAACGACAGCCCCTCTGGTTACATTTTGTATAAGGTAGACCCCTTCCGTTGACAGTCCATCAGTTTAACCTGACAGAAAGACTGTTACGTATTTGTTTTGTTGAGATTTTTTAGGGATTGGGTGTGGACGTGAATTATTGTGTAGGTTGTTTTTATAACTTGCAATTTTTTAGGAAAGTTTGCTAAAGTTTAGGGGTTAGTGTTGCACGTAGGAATATAAATAATTGTAGAAGATTGAATGAATAAAAGAGAAGAGATTTATTTTAGTAAGTTGTGTCTTGCGCACAATGGAGGACGACCCTTCTCTTGAAGCAGGTTAAGAGGTCGTTCTTCCCTCTGAGAAGATCAATCCGTTGCGATCCAAATCAAGGTCGTAAAAAAGTAGTATCGGAGCAAGGCATGGATGATCCAACGATCGGACGGTTGGAAGCAAATGTGAGTTCTCTTGTTGTGGGACAAGAGAGAATAATCGAGGCGATGCATGAGATGTTTTCTGCTATGAATGCGAAATTCAACAAGATGGTACTTTCGTTTGACGTGAAGAAAGAATAGCCCCCATGTTTGAAGGAGATGAATGAAAGGTTCAACGAGATCACCATCGAGAAGGAGTGTATGACGAAAAAGAAAAGAAAAAATAGAAAAAGGAGAGGAAAGAATAAGAGCGAAAGAAATCAGATAGAAGAGAAAAGGCCACAATTGAAAGAAGTCGTTGATTTTCAGTATTGTCGAGTTCGTAGTTGGAAAATTCGTCATTCCTCTCAGCCAATACACCATCAAGAAGATCATCATCCACGACCATTCGTGCATCAAAATTGCAATTGCGCACTACGATGGAGCTTTGATGAAAAACACGATCAAATTGATTTGAAAATGGAGCTTCCTCAACACTTGGTGACTAATCGCAAGACGAAGAGAAGAATTGAGCGATAAGTGAAAAGAAAAAGAGAAGAGGAAAGAATTTTGAAAGATTCTGCCCAAATCTTTTACCAACTGGTAGTGCTTAATCTCCAACCTTGAGGACAAGGTTGATTCCTAGAGGAGTGGAATGTTACATATTTGTTTTGTTGAGATATTTAGAGATTGGGTGTTGACGTGAATTATTGTGTAGGTTGTTTTTATCACTAACAATTTTTTAGGAAAGTTTGATAAAGTTTAGGGGTTAGTGTTGCACATAGGAAGTTAGTTTCTATAAATAATTGTAGAAGATTGAATGAATAAAAGAGAAGAGATTCAATCAAGTAAGTTGTGTCTTGCGCACAAAGGAGGACGACCCTTCCCTCGAAGCGAGTCAAGAGGCTGATCTTCCCTCTGAGAAGATCAATCCTTTGCGATCCGAATCAAGGTCGTAACAAAGTAAACCGGGTTAGTATTTTGAGGACAGAAATACCCTCGTCCCTGCTATTAAGGCATTTGCAGAGGCTTCTTCTTCCAATTGGTTACGCCACTTCCTTCGAAGCTTCTTCCTTCCACTGCTTCCAACTGATTCCTTCCAATTGGTTACGCCACTTCCTTCGAAGCTTCTTCCTTCCACTGCTTCCAACTGATTTTAAGTAGGTTATGGGGTGTTCCAACAACCTTAAATTCTTGTCTCCATGCCCAACAACCCTAATAATGTGTTCTAATCTCTAATGGCACTCTTTTTTTCTACTCTTCTCATTTAAAGGGAAGGACTTTTAGGCCCACTAAGCCAGTTAATTGGATTACATCGTGACTGTGCACATGCTATCGAAGGTACATTTTTACAATGGAAAATGATACAATGACATGCTTGATGCTTGTTTTAGGATTGCTTCAAACCATTCAATATTTGTCATAAACAAGTCCTATTAATGTGCGCAGAAGACAGGATTATAAGTGCCTCCTATCTTCTTTGCAAATCTATACGATTGCTTTGAATAATTTAAATTAAAAAGCCCTCTAATAGCATGCATAATGCTAATATTATCATATGAACAGGGCATCATCGCCTAGTTGTGGAGAACACAGTCAAACCCTAGGGTATTATGGGTATTATGGTCATTTCCTTTTCGCCATGAACGTGGAAGTGTCTTCTTTTCATTTCCTTCTCTCCCGTCCACTCCGTCACGTTAAAAAAACCCATTGTAACCACATGGGGTGTCGTTGATAACTTTGGAAACCTAGGGTTATCCCGTTGAATGTGTTAGAAAGATTAGAGCGTGTGTCTCCCCCCCGCCCGGCCTGCGGCAATAAAAAAAAAAGAAAAATACATATGTTACTGCAAGTAGGGGTGGCAATGGTTCGGTTTCGGTTCGGTTTGACCCTCAAACCGAACCGAACCGAAATTTGAATCGGTTTGGTTTTACCAAACCGAAACCGAACCAAAATCGAATTTTTGGTTTGGTTTCGGTTCGGTTCTGCCAATTTTACCACCCCTTACTCATAATTATTGGAGATATTCGGTTTGGTTCGGTTTGATCCCCAAACCAAACCAAACCGAAATTTGAATCGGTTTGGTTTAACCAAACCAAAACTGAATTTTCAGTTCGGTGTCGGCTCGGTTCCGGTTCGGTTCGGCCAAATTGAATATCTCCAATAATTATGAGTAAGGGGTGGTAAAATTGGCAGAACCGAACCGAAACCGAACCGAAAATTCGGATTTTGGTTCGGTTTACCAAACCGATTCAAATTTCGGTTCGGTTCGGTTTGAGGGTCAAACCGAACCGAAACGGAACCATTGCCACCCCTATACATAGCCAATTATTATTTTGTCATTTTCATTCTGACACGCCATGTGTCACTCATCATCACGTGCATCGTACTGTCTTTTGGTGCACTCCTGAGGGCAAATAACACCCACAAAGGAAGATTCTTTCAAGTGTGGTGGAGATTTGATCCGTACGTCTCCTGATATTCCGACACGTGTTAATGGACCTTTTCGCCCCACTTGTTCAGACTCCTCGTTGTTATAAGAATGTGGGAAGTGACGTGTCAGGAGCCTACTCGTTAGCCGATTCAACGGTACAAAGATGTCCGACAAAAACACAAAGACGAGTGGGTGTTAGGCCTTATAGTCCCGTATTTTTCAAAAAAAGTAGTGTACGCACCACATCATATGATGATCAAAACCGTGTAAATACCCAAAAATCATTTATATAGGATGATCCTACTTCTCCGATCTATAGATGTTTTCATAATATGCAGTTCCTCTATAGATCGGATGGTTGGGATCATCCTATAGAAATGATTTTTCTGGCACAGCCTATTTACATTATGATCCATCATATGGACGGTTTGGATCATCCTATCAGTTCTTTTTGGAAAATAATACACCATATAAAAACTCAGTTTTTACATGGTATAAGCCCTCATTGTCCATTGTATTATTGAAAATTGCTGTACTGCCCACACCATAGGATGATCTAAACCGTCAATCATTTCCATAGGGTGATCCCAACCCTATGGAAATAGACGGTTTGGATCATCCTATGATATGAGCCGTATTGTACACCGTATAATTTCTCGAAAATATTAATGATATTTATGTACAAATTTGGTGCTCTCATGTTGGATGTCGGCTCTAGGACTAGGAACTCTCTCAGATTTTGTGTTCTTAAAGGGAAATGATGTATTTGCCCCCTTTACTTCCCTGAGCCACCCCTTACAGTGTAAAAAAGAAGCCGGAAATAAACTAAAAGGGGGTGTGCCGCAGAACAAAACTAGGCGAACATATCACTTTCCCTACTATTACAGCATTACTTGCCTTTGAGAGAGGTTTATTATTACTTTTGTTGGCCGACATGCCACGTGTCCTGTTTTCAAAGGACGTCTATGTGGACTTTTTGGCGGCTTAGGAATTTTGTCCTGTTTTCGATTTCTTCACGGGCGCGACGGAGTTTGGTCAAAACTCGTGCAAAGATGATAAACGAGTATTTCTTACACAGGACAGCCCCCTGCAGTGTAAAAGAGTAGTCATAATACACTAGAGGAGGCTCTCCCAAATAAAAAAGGGGCCAATATAAACACTCCCCTTTTTATCTGTCTTGCATTTGAATAAATATCTGCAAGAGGCCATTTAGAGAATGCCACGTGTCAATGGCTGTTTGATAATGATAGACACTGTTTATGTGGCGGGCGAATCCAACACATTCAGAATTTTTTGCTGAATGCATTTGGAAAGTTGCCAAAATATCTTAATCCAACTGTTACTGTTTTATGGCAAGTTGAAGGTGAGGCCCATATAATAATGTACACTACAGGTCGACACTCGAAAAGATCAATTACCTTTCCTAAAAAGCTGGATTTAGTTGATTTTAAAATGACTAATACCGAACTACTTTTAAGTCGGCCAATCACATTCTCTAAGCCAAAAAGAAGAAAAAGGTTAAAAGAGAAAGCAAAGAAAAGGAACAAAAGAGCCGCAAAAGCAACCTTCCAAGTATTATACTATCGGGTGTGTTTGGATTGCTGGAATCAGGAATCAAAATTGTGATCACGTACCATTCTTATTCCTATTACCCCCGTTAAATAAAATAAAAAGTCTAGTTCTAATGTTTGAGTAAAGATCAATGTTGGGACGCGGGTAGAACTCGTCCTTAAAAGCTAGCCATTAAGGTGAGGGTGCCCAAATCCATTCACTTTTCCGATGTGGGATCTTTCTTTTGCATGGAGCGACCAACAGTCTCCCCCTCCATGCGGAAGCGACGTGAACAATCTCGCCCCTTCACGTGGAGGCAACATGAGACCTACAAGATCTTCTCCGAGGGAATTTCACCATCTCAAAGGTACACCGAGATCTTCCTTGAGAAATTTTCTCCATTCTTGAGGGTAAACTGGGGTTACCACGCCCCGACTCCGATACCACTTGTTGAGACCTGGGTAGAACTCACCCTTAAAAGCTAAGCCAGTAAGGGGATGGCCCCCAAGTCCTTATACTCCCATCCACATCCATTCACTTTTCCGATGGGGGATCTTTGCTTCTGCTTGGAACCCTCAACAATTAAGAATAATAATCTTGATCTAGCGATTTGGGTTCCAGTTCTTCTCCCAAAGCTTCTGGTAATTGGCTGCTAATAATTTGGCATTTGCGTTGCTTCTATATCTCTCAAAGAAAACAAATTTTCTGAAGAAAATTAAGCCTTAGAAAACAGGAACCTGCCTAAAAATCTCTCTGAAACTCGAAGAAATCTCTCCTGGAAAACTTGTAGAAAACTTTGAAGAAAACACGAAAAAAACCATTGAAATTCCTGAAATATCAACAAAGAAAACTCAAAAAAATCTAAAGAAAATGAAGAAAATATCTCCAAAAAAATTCAAAGAGAGAGAGAGAGAGAATATCTACATTTGAAAAAAAATCATCGTCGAAAATAGAAAAACCTTACATTTTCCCAAAAACACTCTACAATTGTAGAGAGAGAGAGGACGGAATTGAGAATACTATCTATTCGGGCAATATCAAAATCCACCCGATAATCCAGTTTTTTTCCACCTGCCCATACCATTTACAGCAATACAATTCACCCACACTTGAATCTGTCGGGAATGAATCGGATTCGGATTCTAAGTCTTGATTCTCGATTCTGGTAATCCAAACACGCCCTCTTTGTTCATATTTCAAAAAGCTACTAATGTTGGAACTACCATGTGTTTAATAAGGGAAGTGGTACATCCGCCCCTTCTTTTTTACTTGGGACAGCCAGCTCCAGTGTATCTATGACTGCAGGGGTTGATGTACTTCATGTGGGAAGGATTAAACGGCTTGATTGCCACATACACCGGAGTTGGCTCTCTCCTGTATAGAAAAGGGGTGAATTTAACATTTCCCTTTAAGAATTGCATGTATCTCTTTTGTCAATTCTTTTTTTAATAGCTGTAGAAGTTATTACTGTCCCGAAAAAGTTTATTTAAGGCAATTAAAAAAAGAAAAGACAAGCTGAGTTTCTACAGATTTTTAAAACATGTCATTGTTAGTATTAAAACATGTCATTGTTAGAATCCCTTGGTGTCTCTCCAACCAGATTTGCAGGCGCCACCTACCTGGTACCTCCTCCCCCTGTTATTGCATCAAAACCTGCGCCTCAACCACCCTCTCTGGGACGCAGCTATGCCGACGCAATGGCTAGGAACCTGTTCTTGCCGAAATCTTCGCTGGGGTTGTTAAAGCCATCCAAAACTGCCTCTGGTATTCCTGCCCTATTTCTCAGTGAAGAAGAAGTCAGAAAGGGGTCTGCTCCTTTCAAACTAGCTTTAGTTGCCAAATGTTCTTATGGGCGCCCTCCCCTATATGTGGTCAAGGAATCGATCAAACAAAAATTCCATATTTCTGTGGAACCAGTTGTTACAATCCTGGATCAAAGGCATTTATTGATCAGATTTGGCACGGAACGAGATTTCCTCTCGGTCTGGCTCTCAGATAACATGAAGATACAGGGCTACCTCCTCAGGTTCCTGAGGTGGTCACCGGACTTCAAGCCAGGTATTGAACCGCCTATTGCCCCTGTGTGGGTAACGCTTCCGGGCCTTCCCATGTACTTATTCAATGAAGATTACCTAGCCTCAGTAGGAGGGCTGCTTGGGAGAATGTTGAAAATTGATGCTCCCACCATCCAGGGCACTCGAACAGAATTTGCAAAAATCTGCATAGAGATCAATATTAGGGAGAAGCTCCACGAAAAGTTTTGGCTTGGCTCCCCGGGCGGTGGAGGAAGATGGCAGAAGGTGACCTATGAAAAAATCCCAAAATACTGTGATCACTGTCTCAAATTTGGGCATTATGAACTAGAATGCAGATCAAAAAAAGAACACGAATCAATTAATCCTCTTAAGGATCTCTCAATGGAAGGAAGGGTCAGGGCAGCAGATGTCTCGGCCCCAGATCAAGGTGAAAAGCAGAACTCTGGCAGGGTGGGGAAGTCTACGAAGGCCTGGGTAACAAAATCATTCTCCGATCGAAGAGATCCAGAGGACACCAGAACCATGCAGGACAAAGAGAATATTGATCAAATGGTTACAGGATTGGAAGAGACAAGATTTAATGAAGAGGAGGATTTGATGAACCAAACAGAATTTTTTGCAGATGAAATATCAGCAAGGATAGCCTTCAAGGAAGATATGCAAAGACAAATTCAGTTCACCCAAATAGAGCCATCAGGCACCCATGAGGAAGGAGAACAGTCTCTGGCACATTCAGCATCAGACCAATCTCTAGGGACGGAGCTAGCTGAGGAAAGTCCTTTAAACCATGAATCAAGGGAAGTTAGACCCGAAAATTCAGAGATGATCCTAGAAGCAGGAGAACCGGAGGAGGAAATTCCAAGCCGTGTTCATTATAGTGAGGGAGCAGAACCCGGGAGATTAACAAGAGAGTCGTTAACCCCATCCTCGGAGAAGGAAACTAGCACAATCGTCGAAGACGGTTCAGAGATTCATCTCTTAATTTCACCTAGAAATCAGGCTGGTTCGAGTTCTGTTCCATTACAAAATCCAAGAAGGGACATTGAAGAAGGCACAGTCTCGGCTGGAGCTAGTCCAAAGTCAACAGTTCCTAGAAGGGAGCTAATCAAATTAGGAGTTAATGTTGAAGCCAGAATTCAAGCAATTATGGACACAGTTAGGCAGGAGAACACGGGAAGTGCTCTGTTATTGGAGAAAGATTGCCTGGAGATAATGCTTACAGAAGAATCAGCTAAGTTGGGAGTTTCATCTCAGGAATCAGCCAAAGCTCAATCTGAATTTACCACCAGGTCAGGAAAGAAATGGGGGAAGCCTTCAAAATGATTTCAGGAATTATATGGAACATAAGGGGAATTAGGAGCAGGAGCTCCCGTAGCAGGTTAAATATGATTAATAAGATGCACAAGCCATGCTTCATCGCAATTTTGGAACCATTTCTAAACGAAGCAGCGATTCAAGGGGTGGCCAATCTGTTAAATATGGATTATCACATGACAAACTCAGACTCAAACTCAAAAATATGGCTGATGTGGAATAATATGATTGATATAAATATAATATCTTCGTCTCAGCAAGCTCTATCAGTGAAAGCCCGCCATCGGGATTCGGCAAAGTCTATTTTCATGACATTAGTATACGCAAGTTGCTCAGTAGTCGAAAGAAGACTTCTTTGGAGCTACCTGTTTGACTGCAGTCAATACTTTACTGATGCGTGGATGGTGGGTGGGGATTTCAATGCCGTATTAAGTGCGGAAGAAAAACTGGGATTACATCCTCCTAACTGCCGATCTACATCTGACTTCCAAGATGCAGTAGAAGGAGCAGGATTGATTGATGTGGGATACTCGGGAAATAGGTTCACAAGATGTAATAATCAGATGAATGAAGGGTGCGTATGGGCTAGATTGGATAGGGTTCTTGTTAATGCATTGTGGATGACAGAATTCTTAGCATTAAAAGTTACTCACCTATCTCGAACCAATTCAGACCATTGTCCGCTACTTGTGAGCTTCAGGTCCAATGCCAATCCTCCTGTGGGGTCGTTCAAATTCCAAAGAATGTGGTGCAGGCATGAGAACTTTCAGGAGGTGGTCAGAGGAGCTTGGAGTGTGCCGGTAGATGGGAACGCCCTTGAGATCTTGTCCATAAAGCTAAAGAACACAAAAAGAAACCTAAGAGCTTGGAACTCGCAGCATTTTGGTAATGTTTATCAGAATGTTAAAGATGCGGAAGACTCTGTAATAAAAGCGGAAAGTATTCATCTGGAACTTCCAAACCAAGTAAACACTGCAAGCCTTGATGGGGCTAGGGCAAAGTTGAACGAGGCCATTCTCCAGGAAGAAATATTTCTAAGACAGAAATGCAAAGACAAGTGGCTTAAAGAGGGGGATCGAAACACAAAATTCTTCCATGCCTCAATTCAAATGCAAAGGAAATACTGTGGAATGAGGAGGATTATGGAAGATAACTCTTGGGAGGAGGACCCTCAGAAAATACGTGAGTTGGCTGCTAAATTCTTCCTCAAAGCCTTTCAAGAGGAGGGAGTTTCAGAAGATGAAGAAATGCTCGAAGCTATTCCTTGTCTTGTATCTGAAGAGGTCAATGTCTCGCTGATTCAAGCTCCCTCAGAAGAAGAAGTCAAGGAAGCCGTGTTTGGCTGCCCAGAGGAGAGTGCTCCTGGCCCAGATGGTCTTAATGGGACTTTCTTCACAGCTTGCTGGGAGGTAATTAAAGATGAAGTGGTGGAAGCAGCAAAAGCCTTCTTTGCCGGAGGTAAGTTATCGAGACACTATACCTCCACTCTAATTACGTTAATTCCGAAAGTGGAAGACCCAAAGGACTTTTCTGAATATAGACCAATCAGTTTGTGTAACTTCTGTTATAAAATCTTTGCCAAGATTATTGTAACAAGACTTGCCAAAGTTTTGCCTAACCTGATTTCTCCAGAACAGGGAGCATTTGTTAAAGGAAGATGCATTTCAGACAATATATCAATTGCCCAGGAAATGATGGTGGGAGTAGGTAGGAAAGTGCGAGGAGGTAATGTAATGCTCAAAATTGATATGGCCAAGGCGTATGATAGATTAAATTGGGATTTCATGCAAAAAGTGTTGGCGCGATTTGGATTCTCGGAGTCTTGGCGAAAGCTCATCGAAGAAGCAACCCAGAAGTGCTGGTTCTCAGTGGTTTTGAACGGGGAACCAAATGGATTTTTTAAATCTTCGAGGGGTCTCAGACAAGGCGATCCTTTGTCTCCTTGCCTCTTTATTATTGCCGAAGAAGTCCTAAGCAGAGGAATATCTAAACTGTTCCGTGAGGGTAAGGCTAAGTATTTCTTGAGAAGTAAAGATAGCACCCCAATATCTCATTGTCTGTTTGCAGATGACACCGTGATCTTTTCAAATGGAGGGAAAGCAAGCTTGAACCAGATTATGAGATTCCTAAAGCGGTATGAAGCTATGTCAGGCCAGCTAGTTAACGCTAACAAAAGCAGCTTTACCACATCAGACAAGATGACCCTCAGTAGGCAAAGAGCTATTGGCAAAAGTACAGGGTACATGCAAAAGAAGTCCCCTATAATGTATCTAGGAGCTCCCCTATTCACGGGTCGTCTTAAAGCGAGTTTCTTTGATGGGCTAATAGATAAAGTTCGGAAAAAGATTGAAGGATGGAAAGGGAAAATGTTATCCTCTAGAGGAAAACTTATATTAATCAACCATGTTCTATCAAGCCTTCCCATCTTCATCCTGTCAACATTATCCCCTCCAAAAAAGGTTCTCCAGCGCATTGACAGTATAATGGCCAACTTTTGGTGGGGGAATTCAGAATTTGGGGCTAGAAACCATTGGGTTGCTTGGAAGAAAATTTGCAAGCCAACAGACGAAGGGGGATTAGGCATAAAAGCTATGGAGGACCTATGTATTGCTTTCCGAATGAAGGCTCTTCATAGGCTTCACCAATCCCATGGGCTATGGGCCTCATTCTTGAAATCTACCTACAGCAGGGGTAAACACTTAAATTTAGTGGAGCCAAATGCAGTCTCATCAAAACAATGGAAAAATATTATTGCTACAAAACCCTTGTGGCAAGAAAATGCGAGGTGGACTGTTGGAAAAGGAGAGGTGTTTTTCTGGACAGATATTTGGATAGGGAATAAGCCATTGGTGGAATATACAACAGGATTCCAAGGAATCGATCTTAAGGGAAAAATCAAAGACATGATCAATGAGAATGGAGAGTGGAAGAAGAGTCATATATTGCCTTTTTTTCCTGGTGGTTGGGATGCAATTATGGACAAGGTTAAGATCGTCATCAACCGATCGCCTGACAAGCTCATTTGGGCAAAAACATCGTCAGGTAATTTCAGCTCTAAATCGGCTTGGGAAGTATGTAGAAGGAGTGGCCCTAAAGTGAGTTGGGCGCAAGGTATTTGGGATTCCATCCCACCTAAGATGGGTTGTTTCTCTTGGAAACTTTTCCTCAATGCCATTCCAGTGGACAGCAGAATCAAAGATCTCAAAATCCAGATGGCATCCAAATGTGAATGTTGTAAGCACAGTAAAGAAGAATCAGTTGATCATCTGTTAGGTAACAGTGGCCTAGCAAGGGGAATCTGGGAGTTCTTCGCAGACCTCTGGGCCATGAAACTTCTTCCATTGCAACCAGTAAGGAGCAGGATGCTTGCTTGGATATCATATGGCAGGAAAAGGAGCACCCAAGCTGGATTTCTCCTTGGCATGTCAGCTTTGATTATCCCTTGGGAAATCTGGAAGGTACGTTGTAATAGAAGAATGGAAGGTAAAGAGAGAAGTACAAATTGGGTGATTCAGCAAATATTAAATAAGTTAAAAACTGTGAGCTCTAGCCAAAAATTCACCAAAGAAAACAATATGGTGGAGTGTTTAGCTTTGGAGCAAATCCAGATTGATCCGCAGAGGCAAAAGATCAGCAGGGATAATTGGATTTGGTGGGAACGTCCGATGATTGGTTCGCTCAAATTGAACATTGATGGAGCAGCCAAGGGAAACCCAGGAGAGTCGGGAGGCGGTGGAGTTATGCGAGATGCCAAAGCAAAAGTTATATTTGCTTTTGCGTTCTTCTACGGGACATCTACCAACATGGTGGCTGAAGCGAGAGCTCTATTGGACGGCCTTAGGCTATGCAAAGCCTTTGGGTTCAAGAATTTCGTAGTAGAGTCAGACAGCAAAGTTCTCATGGACTTCATCTCTAAGAAAGGAAGCCACCCCTGGTCCATCTCTTTCTTCTGGCCCGAAATTATAGACCTCATGGACTTCATGGGCCCTCATCATCAGCACCAGTTTAGAGAAGGTAACCAAGTGGCAGATGCTCTTGCAAATGAAGCTTGCAAAGCTAGATCTCATCAAATTTTCCATGGATGGTCAGAAATGCCTCGCATAGCCCGGGGGGCTGCAAGATGCGACACTAATGGTTTTCCAAATATTCGCCCAAGCAAATGAACGAAGCAGGTGGTGTTGTGTAGGGTCTTTGGTTCCCCTTTGTTTGTCGCGGTCTAGAGGGCTGGTTGTTTGCCCTCCTTTTGTATTGTGCCTTCAATAAATAATATGCTGAGGCCCGCCCCGGGGTCGCATTCCTTTCCGAGTTAAAAAAAAAAAAAAAAAAAAAAAAAAAAAAAAAAAAAAAAAAAAAAAAAAAAAAAAAAAAAAATAGCCTTTCCAAATTTAGAAAATTTATTGTTGGGGTTCCACGCAAAAGCAAAAGATCCCATATCATAAATGTAAAGGGATGTGGATGGGGTTATAAGGGAATTGTCACCCTCCCTCTAATGGCTAGCTTTTAGGGGTGAGTGCTACCTGGTTAAGACCCCAACAAATGGTATCAGAGCTCAAGGCGTGGTAACCTTGGTTTGCCTCTAAGAGTGGAAATGTCTCCGGGGGAAGATCTCGAAAACCCTGGTGTAGTATTTCATGGTTTCCACGTTGCCGCAGCGTGTAGGTGCGATATTGTCCACGTTGCTTCCGCGTGGAAGGGAAGGTTGTTGGGGTTCCATGCAAAAGCAAAAGATCCCACATCGGAAATGTAAAAGGATGTGGATGGGTTATAAGAGAATGGGCAACCTCCCTCTAATGGCTAGCTTTTAGGGGTGAGTTCTACCGGTTAAATTCCCTACATGTACAAGTGGGATCCACTTGTGTCTTGTGTACTTGATTAGATCTGATAATCTTAGCGGCCAATTTCCACTGAGAACATCTTTATCCGAATGATGTGCAATTGAGGCCGTTGATCTTGTAGAAAATCATGATGGAAACCTCATGATCTTGAATTCATACAATAGAGTACCACAAGAGAAAAATTCAATGGTTAAGATTTTCTTTGCAAAACTCTAAATATTATTTGATGAATCAAGGACCAAGATTATCCGATCGCTATCTAGATCAACGAATCGTATCGCGTACAAGGGACCAATTGTCTTCTTAAATCAAACCCCCCAGTTGCTCCCCTATAACCAATCATAGTGGGACAGGTGTCTTACAAAAGACTCCTGACAAGTCGACAAGATGAACGGACCAGATCAACTATCAAAATTCGCCGAGTTAGCGATTTAAGTTATTGGGTGCTGACTAGGATCTCCGGGGACCCACATTTTCCACTAGTTGTTGAGATGGCAATTCCGACGCCACAAGAACTTGTGGCTGAGAATCACTTCACTGATGACGTGGCATCTGGCTCTCGTTAAACTGAGCAAACCGAAACGAGACAACGAGAAGCCCAACTATACAAGTCGCACCCCTTCTTACTTATTTTTTGCGTATCGGTTTTCGGACCCTTCGTTTCGTTTCGGAAACATGTCGGGAGCCAGAGATACCGCTATTAAGCTGTTCGGAATGACTATTAGTCCGATGTCTCCAATCAACGAGAAAGCACCACGTGGCGGCCCTGAAGAGGGTCCGGAACTCGGCCCGGAACTCTACTCAAAGACTGATGATGGACGAGGAGGAAAAGAAGAAGAAGAAGAAGAAGAAAAGGTAATAAAGATTTTATTTATTTATTTATTTTTTTAGACTTATTTGGAAGAGTTTGGTTCTGGGTTTTGTGTTTTAGGGGATTCTGATGGTTTATTTTGACTCTTTGTTGCTGAATTAAGGTATAATTTTCACTTCTGATATAGGTAATTTTACTGTTTCTGTCACTATTTTTTGGAGTTGCTTTTCTTTCGAATTTTTTGTTACAAAGTGTTAGAGTAGATCAGGTCAGGTAGTTTGTTTAGATTTGCAACTAAGCTAGTTTTAGTAGGTAGGATTTCTATCTTTATCATTTTTCATAGTTACACTGATTTCTTTATATGTTTATGCCCTCATTAGGGCTAATTGTAATTAATCCAGGAAAGCAAGATTAGTAAAATCATCTCATTACTTTGTTACAAAGTTTTGATTTTGGTTTTTGGGGGAAATAACAATTGGGTTTTGATGGGTTTTGCTTCTAAAGAGATGATTATCAGTTGTCATAACTCATAACAACATATAGTTTATTAGAGAAGATTTTGTTTTAAAGGAATTCTGATGAGAAATTTAGTTATGAAGACACCCAAAGACTGTAATGGGATTATATCGACATTTTGTAAAGGTTTTTCTTCTCAAAATTGGATATGTTCCTCTTTTTCTGCGGTTCTTCGGATCTTTTTTGTTACGTCCAAGTTTGGATGGAGAATTTTATATTTTTCTGTTTTGGGTGAGTTTCCTCGACAATTTACAGTTTAATTTTGCTGTAAAATATTATTATTTTCAGTTCTGGTTGGAATTTGTTTAGTTTTCTTACTGTTTTTGGGTGCTGTTGTGTTACAGAGCACTCTGGTTTGAAGCTTTTGCTTTCTCATCATTAAAAGTAATTATAGGTTTTAAGATGGAATGATCTTTTGCCAAAATCTGCAAGCTCTCTAATTATATCCTTCTAGTGCTTCTTCTGTACATTACTTTTCGGATCTGGGTGTTTTTTTATTATTATCATTTTTTAATTTATCTTTTCTTTCTTCTTTTCTTTTATCTGTACTTGATTTTATTTTGGATTTTTTTCCTGTCCTTTTTTTAATAACTTTTCCTTGAATGGCTTTTTTTTTTACTCCAATTGAGTGATGCCTATTGGAGTATTTTCTTTTCAGTAAGGATCTATCTGTAAAGGCTCTCATGCGATTTCTTTCTTGTTTTAACTGACAGTGAATGTACTTTTATTAATCTTTGATGATTACAATTAACCATAATTACTCATTAAATAGTTCTGATCTATTCTAACATTTAACACCTTTTGATCTGCAATTACCATCCTCCCTTGATTAGTATATCTAATTATTCTTGATCAAAAATAGTATATCTAATTATTAAAAAATCAAATGAAATTTGTTGTTTTCTGGACATTAGCCACTTCGATTGCATGTAATTTTGCCATTTGCTGAATATCTCTCGTGTAATTAACATCGATCAAATACGCATAAAGTTACCATTGATTACCTATTCCCAATTGGGCTCTTTTCTCTAAATGTTATGACCATAAAAGCAGAGCATTTTTAGTTATGGAATGTTGAACTATCTTGGACTTTTATGCAGAAATGGCAATCTTTCCTCTCCACACATTATATCAGACCCATGTTTCAGTCATGCAACGTTCCTGTTGTGGTCTCTAAAACTGACGAGGAAAGTCTTTATTACCTTTCCATAGTTGGGAGAATTAAGCATAAATTGCTTTATATACCTTTTTCCACCCCAATTATGTTCTGTTATTGTGATAAACCAGTAAGGCCCTGTTCGTTTAAGATTGACAACCGATTTTTAGTGCCAAACCTATAATTGGACTCAAAATTACTTTAAAATTTGAGTCCATTATTCAGTTTGGCGCTCACAATTGGTGCCAAGCCTGACCGATTTTTAGTGCCAAGCCTAACCGATCATTTACGCAGCGGAGAAAGTAAAAATTATAATGAAAAATTGCAAATGACTATAGGTTCTGTTCGAAGGCGAATAATTTGATTGCTGTTTCTTATTGAATAATGGAATTTACTTTCAGGATCCATCAAGCCAAAATTTTACTGAAGTAAAAGAGAAAGAGAAAGATCAGCCCCCCTCGGAAAAGTTAACTGAACAAGCCAAGTCCTCAATGGTAAATGAGGACCCGAAAACACCTTCTGTAGACAAAAAAACAGAAGAAGTGGACGAACTGAAACCAGAAGAACAGAATGACTCAAAAGAGAAGACACTAAAGAAACCAGACAAGATACTTCCATGTCCTCGTTGTAACAGCCTCGACACAAAGTTCTGTTACTACAACAATTACAATGTCAACCAACCCCGACATTTCTGTAAGAACTGCCAGCGATATTGGACTTCTGGAGGGACAATGAGGAATGTCCCTGTAGGAGCCGGGCGTCGAAAGACCAAGAACTCTGCCTCACATTATCGGCACATTACTGTATCTGAATCTCTCCAAACAGATGCACACGAAAAAATCCATCTTGCTCCATGCAAACCCAATACCACCGTTCTCAGTTTCAGCTCAGATGGAAAACTATGTGAGTCTATGGCATCTGTGTTGAGCCTCGCCGAGAAAACAATGAGGAATGGGTTTCATAGACGTGAGGAACAAAGAATTCCAGTGTCATGTGGAGGAGAAATTGGCGATGAGCACTCAAGTGAATCTTCTGTCTTGGCTTCAAATTTGACCGACGAAGGTAATCGGGCAAACTTGCAAGAGCCAATGCAAAAGTGTCAACAATTCCCGCCTCAAATGCCATGTTTTCCATGGACTTATCCATGTAATTCAACTCAATGGAGCCCTCAACTAGCACCACCACCTTCTTTTTATCCTCCAAGCTTTCCCTTATCATTTTACCCTGCACCACCTTATTGGGGTTGTTCTATCCAAGGCCCTTGGAGTATTCCTTGGATATCACCCCCGTCTACTTCTCCAAACACTGGTTCCCCGGGCTCTGGGTCGAATTCTCCAACCTTAGGAAAGCATCCAAGAGAAGGAGTCATTCCTAAAGAAGACACAGTCAAACACAACAACTCGGAAAAATGTTTGTGGGTTCCTAAAAGTTTGAGGATTGATGACAACGGTGAAGCTGAGAGGAGCTCGATATGGGAAACTCTTGGGATTAAAAATGACAAGGAGGATTCAATGAATAGTGGAGGGTTTTTCAAGGCGTTCCAATCAAAGGTCGACGACAAGAATCATACAGCCGAAACCTCCCATGTCTTGCACGCCAACCCTGCTGCACTTTCGCGCTCACTTAACTTTCGCGAGAGCTCGTAGAGGATCAGTGAACTGGTGAAAATCTTGTAAATTTTGGGAGCTTCAGCTCGTGGTAATGAATATGTACCACTGAGCTTTGGCACTGTACTACACCAAGCTTTGTGCAAAAGGTTGTATTGAAAGAATTGGCATGGCAACCCAATTGTGAGAAAGACTTATGAGGAATTTCTCTGGGTGTTGCTTTGGAAGAGCGAATTTCATAGTAGCTCAAATAGCCAATGGTTTGTTTAACTTCCACTGTGGCAGTATGAACATGTTTATTTTCTTAGTTCTAATGGTTTGGTGAGTTTGCCTATATGTGTGCAAATATATGAGATAGTGAGAGAGGGAAGAAAGAAATAGGATTTTCAGATGTAATAGAATAAATCTATAAACATCTATGAATCCAACTCAAGTTCTTTTTTTCCCTCTTATCTTTTGAATTAAGGACACTCAATGGACATCTATTTTCAAAGAAATGTGTATTTGACTCATGCATTACTTAGTAGGTGTGGTAGTATGTCATGGTGTTAGGTTCCTTGAGTGATCTATTTTGCTTAAGATATTTGGTCTTTAATTTTAATTTCAGAAATTGGTCTGTTGTATTCTGTGTTGAAGAGTGAAAGACTGTCCTCCTTTGGTATCTTAGGAAACATACAAAGATTTCAAATATATAGGTCTGGAGGAGGCCAAGGTGTTGAAAAGCCATTCAAGTGTGCTTTAAATAATCCAAGCAGAGGCAAAAAAATATTGGAAAATATCCTAAATAAAAGAAAAGGTTCTTGTTGAAAAGGCCATCTCTTGTTTTTGAAGATAAATATGAATTTTTCTTTCGAGCATCTTTCTTTTTCTGGGCCCATAGTGAGGACCGCTTAGGGAAACAGGTGGAAAGATTAGGTTGAAGATAACATCATGAAAAGGTATCCTTTTCTTTTCACTCCCCTATAATATTCTTCACCAACTTCTGTTGTTTTTTCATACTGCAATTCAATAATGTAGACCATTTAGCATGATGTCGGGATCAGGAAAACAAGTTTCCAACTGCTAAATTTTGGTTGGCTATTTTTAAGAAGATTGACGGGAGAACATCTTCTTGAGATCTTCTTCCACTAGCACTGTCCGGCGACGGTCGGGTGATGTGGCGCGCTCGAGATCTTCTCTCCAAATTTCTTCAAATCAAAGAAATTTGTGGAGAAGATCTTGGGGAGATCTTTTTGCCCTTATCCCAACCCCCCCCCCCCCATCCCATATTTGCAAGACAAACCAAACAATGTTTCTTTCTTCCACCCTTAATCTCCCCGTTGACTAATCTACTTTAGATCTCCCCTTTAATCTCCCCTTTGACCGTTGGGATATAGATCTCCCAACGAATTAATGGCATCCAAACAGAGCAAACATGAATTAGGTGGCTTCACTCCCGTGTCAATCGTTGACTTCCTTTTCCCATGGCTGAGTTCTCACTCGAGTCAGAGTTTTATCCTAGTAAATCAGTCAAAACTCCTTTTACTCATCTGAGTTCATGAAAATTTGACTGTACCTAAGTCCTCATTTGTAGAAAACCGAGAAATACCTCCTCAACAAGGATCAAAAAGCAAAAGATCCGAGCAACATAAGAATAAAGACAAGATTTACGTGGTTCAGCACTGTGCCTACGTCCACGGGTGAAGAACTTCACTATTTCGGTTTTAGGGTTACAAAACTCTCTTTTTTTACCCAAAAAAACCGAGAGAAAAGCTAGCTACCTGTAACCCTAACACGTGGTTTATATATCAATGCCGCCACATCAAGAAAACTACTGAAATACCCTGTACAGCAAAACCGTAAATTAAATTTTCCTTCTTGGGCGCTGCTTGGGAAACTCTAGCAAGGGTGCGCTGCCCCTGCACCCCAGCGAGCTGACCGTAGAGCTCGACCTGTGTGCATCAAAAACATTAGTCTGTTAGGGTCCTGTATAATGTCAGAATCCAAGATATTTGTACAACATCATCCGAGTCCTAGTATGTATACTGTCTACACAACTTAGCTTTCCGCAAGAAATTCCAACATTTTTATTCAACACTGTCAGGCTCACGCAGCATTGAGAAATCTCAAGAATTTGTTGAACGAAGAAATAAATGTGAGATTGGTTGAACAACTTGTGTGAGAAGTACTGCGAAATCTGTTCAAAGTCGGGGTGCAACTTGGGCCGGGCTCAACCCGAACCCGACGGGTTGAACCAGATTTTGGCATGGGTTGGGTTGGCATTTTCTCGGGTTGGGTTGGGAAAACCAGCCAGATCTAATTTCGGGTTGGGTTAGGGTTGATGCCTTGGCAACCCGATCCGACCTGAACCCGACCTCCATCTTCTAAGTTTATCAAATCATGAGGATTATGTTTTTTTTTCTGTGTATTTCTCTATTTCGCCCTAGATGAACCCGAATCCAACCCAAGTCAACCTGACCCAATTTGGAGGCGGGTTGGGTTAGGGTTGACCATCCTCAACCCGAGGCTTGGGTGGGGTTGGGTTGGGTTAGGGTTGAGGGAATGCTATCCCAGGTTGGGTTAGGGTTGGCCTCAACCCGACCCGACCCAACCCGATCCGAGTTGCACCCGTAGTTCAAAGATGTCATTTTCTTACAGGAGACTTACCGAACTTACATTTCTCATTTCATCTGCATTCAAAGCTATTTACATTTCATCTTTTTACCAGATATGCCAAACAACTTCATCTTTTTCATAATAAGTGTACAACAGTTTGGTCATTTTCACTGAAAGCCAGGACCAAGCATCAGATATTTGTTGCTGAGAATCAATGGTGGACCACATGATTCCTATAAGCTCAGTTGTTGTGGGACCAAATGCATGTTACTTTCCAAGAACCTCCTCCACATATTTCTTTCCTTCCTTTTCTTCCTTTTAGAAGAAGACAAGAGGCCTTTTTTCCTATCTGTATACTTGATTTCCATTATGTGTTGGTCTCACAGCCACAAATGTAGCCAGGTTTGAGAGCAATTTGATCTTTTCAGGCCACTATAAAAGATGTGGGGCCAGACAATCCTAGCGGTCAGATTCAGCGTACTTATTATATGATATTTGCCTTGATGATCTTGATTAAGCTCTACTAATGCTAAATTCAGTCTTCTGTCACCATTCACAAATAAATAAATAAAATTCAGTCTTCTGTCATACACTAGAATTTGACCTTATGCCAAAAACTGTGGGTAGTTGAGCTAGATGGAGTCAGTACAATCATAGCCGTCCTATCGATGTTAGAACTTGATTGCCCGTCGCAACCATCAATCCAATGGCCCAGATTGTCTAACTCCAGTTAAGTGCCTAGCGCTAATCCCGGCGCATGATGGGTTGCATGTTATCTGAAGTAAGGGTGTCAATTTTGGCTCGGGCTCGGAAGCTCGCTCGAGCTTGGCTCGAATCCTTAACGAGCCGAGCCGAGCCGGCTCTCAGGCTCGTTAAGCTTAACGAGCCGAGCCCGATTTAGGCCCGGCTCGGCTCGGCTCGTTAAGGCTCGTTAAGAATTTAATATATTTAAATATATATATTATATATTAATATATACACTAAAAGGGTTGTCTAGGGAGTAAAAGAGGGAGGCAAAATATGTCACTTCATTTTAGGAACCCCATTTGTTACTTGGACCACCCCCATAGTGTAAAAAAAGTAGTGAAATTACACTATATAGGGCTGTCCAGGGAAGATGAGGGGTGTGAAAAAAAAGCTCGGTAAAGCCGCTCGCGAGCCTGGCCGAGCTGAGCCGAGCCGAGCCTGATTCGAGCCCGCGCCGAGCTTTTGAGCTTAACGAGCCGAGCCTGGCCAAGCTTGGCTCGGCTCGGCTCGCTTACACCCCTAATCTGAAGTATCTCATCAGTTTGGGTTGTTGTATTGGGAAAATCTGATCTTTTCAGGAACAAATGGGATCTGTGAACTGGACAATCCTATCCGTCAGATCAGACCCGCATTTGATTTTTGGCGCACAATTGATGTGCCTGGGTCCACAACAGCTCCACCCCTTCCGTGGGTCACCCACAAGGGCACGCAAGGCTGACTTTCCATCCAATCACCTGGAACAACTGTGAGCGGGGGAAATCCAACAATTAATTTCATCATCAATAGGTCTTAAATTAATTCTCGAAATAAATTACTTCTCAAATGATCATAATAACTAATTAAAATCCAACAGAAGTGTCCTTGTCAGCAATTCTAAATGAAATAAGTTGTTCTGGTGAGGTTCCGCTTAGGGGTGCAACTCGGGTCGGGTTGAGGTCAAGTCAACCCAACCCAACCCGAAAACTTCAACTCCCAACCCTAACCCAACCCAACCTAAATTGATTTTTCCCTAACCCGAACCCAATCCGACCCGATTTCTATGACAATCACCTGTTTACTTTGTACTTTAGTTGGTTGTTTGCCTTTACTTTTTGGATATAAGTTAATAGGAAATATTAAATAAGTATTATAATTGTTAGGCAGGAAAGACAAAACAAAAAAGTCAACAAAAGGTCAAAAACTATAAAAAAAACATGTATACCGACAAACTGTGTTTATCTTTGGCGGGTTCATGGGTCGGGTTGGGTTGCTTGGTCCCCAACCCAATCCAACCTGAATTTAAGTTGGGTTGCCAAATCCCAACCCGGACCCGAACCCAACCCGAAATTGGTCAACCCAACCCGCCCAAAAATCGGGTTCAACCCGTCGGGTTCGGGTTCAACCCAACCCAAGTTGCACCCCTAGTTCCGCTAGGCTAAATCCTCACTCGCCTGTATCCCGCGGCTCAAATCCATACTCAGGATTCGAAAAACATAAGAATATAATGAAGTGAGCTTAACGCTCACCCGAGTAGCCAAATCACTATAAGAGGCGGATCAAGCATGCTTACAACACAAGATAAAATCATCATGTACATGTCGGAAATCATGCAACAATCACTTATGCCCAATAGCCTATGTTTAGAAAATCCGCCGGGCAATCTGATCTAATCGTGCAAAATTAAACGGAAAAGTAAAATAAATAAACAAGCCACAAGATGAACACCAAGACTTTAAGTGGTTCGGCCAAGCCTACTCCAGGAGCGAGAAACACGATCTTCCACTATGAGAAAAACAATATACAAGGATTACAATGGATTAATCGCAAACCCACAAACAACCCTTTCCTTGCTTCTTAAACCCAAGACTGTACACAAGAGATAATGAGAGAGATAAACACGAAAAAGAACCCAAGAGAAAACCTCGAGATGAAAAACCTCATCTCCCTTTCTCTCTCCTTTGGCAGCTGACACACCAAAGACGTCTTGCTTCGCCGCAACCCAAGAGAACAACACTTCTCTTTTTATAGTTTAGTTTTCCCCAAAAGCTAAAAATAGAAATCTCTATTTTTGCCTTTGCCTTCCCACCCAAGCAACCACTGTGGGTGGAAATAAGGCAACTTTCCCAACAATCTCCACCTTGGCTTATTTTCCAGCCACCTGAAGATTTTCCGTTGATGTTGCCACTGGTCCGCTATCGTAGCAAACCACCATTGGCCTTCAGAAGTACCAGGTACACACCTTCGAATCACCTTGGTTATGACTCCTCCCGATTTGATCAACATGGCCAATGCACATGTGTAGCTGCCAACCCGTTGACTCACTTAGTCAACCTTGGAGAGGGATCTCGATCCATCCTCCCCAACGTAGGTATCGTCATCCTTTCATGCTTGCCATCATTTCTCTTCAACGCCTTAGCCAAGCCCTGTTGAACTAGGATGTCCTTCACCCTCATCTGCCATAGGGAGAAATTGCTCTTTTCGTCAAATCCGTCAATGTTGAACTGAGTAGAACTTGATTTTACCGCCATCTCAGATTACCCCACTCTTCAGGGTGTAGCGCTCCACCTCGAATGAGAATCTTTCTTGGACAATCTTTCTACTCTAAAAAATCTCTCTAACCCCGATCCAACCACAACACCCACGATCACTCCACCTGGCCTCAACGATCGCTCCACCTGAGCTTTGATACCACTTGTTGAGAAAATCTGCCGTGCAATCTGATCCATCGTGCAAAAGTTAAACGGAAAAGTAAAATAAATAAACAAGCCACAAGAAGAACACTAAGATTTTACGTGGTTCTGCCAAGCCTACTCCACGGGCGAGAAACACGATCTTCCACTATGAGAAAAACAATATACAAGGATTACAATGGATTAATCGTAAACCCACAAACCTGCAACCCTTTCCTTGCTTCTCAAACCCAAGATCGTACACAAGAGATAACGCGAGAGATAAACCCGAAAAAGAACCAAAGAGAAAACCCAGAGATGAAAAGCCTCTTCTCTCTTTCTCTCTCTTTTTCTTCTCTCTCCTTAGGCAGCAAACACACCAAAGACGTCTTGTTTCGCCACAACCCAAGAGAACAACACTTCTCTTTTTATAGTTTAGCTTTCCCCAAAAGCTAAAAATAGAAATCTCTATTTTTGCCTTTGCCTTCCCACCCAAGCAACTACCGTGGGTAGAAAATAAGGCAACTTTCCCAACAGCCTGAATACACGGTCAGTGCCACAACCCCACTGACAGGTAGCAGTGATCGGTCTAACGTGGTCATGGCCAGTGCCATGACCTCACTAGAAGGTAATGATACCATAAGTACCATGTGTATTCCCACAAAGGCGCATTCTTTTTTTTTGAAAAGGGCAACAGAATATATATATATATATATATATATATATATATATATATATGTAAAAACAGAACCGAGGTGGTCCTGAAGGAACAAAGATAATACAAAGATAGCAGTGCAATAATTCAAGGAGGTAGATAGTCAAAGCACTCAAACGCGGCCCGAAAGACTCCTTTCTTGGCAAGGGTGTCTGCTTCCGCATTGGCTGATCTCCTGACATGGCGAAAAACTATTGAGGAGCCCTTAGCTCTGTCCTCAATTTCCTCTAAGAGAGGCAAAAATCGCCAAGGGGGAGAAGCGTTACCCGAAAGCCAGCGAATAACATTTAAGGAATCCCCTTCGACGATAATGTTGTCGCACTCCAGACGAGGCATCGAGAGAAGCCCGCTATGAACGGCTCGGACCTCTGCCTCGTTTGAGTCTGCCACTCCGATAGGCCCCGAGTAGGCCCAGAGGACTTCCCCTTTGTGGTTTCTACATAACCCCCCTACTCCTGCCATTCCTGGATTGCCGATAGACGATCCGTCAAAGTTAAGTTTCAGGGACCCCGGAGGAGGAGGAATCCAGGAGGGGATGATTTTCACTTTGGTAGCCGATTCCAAGCATATGATTGACCATCCTTCCCAGAGGTCGAAAGCTGAAACAAAACGAAACAGAGGAAGGCTTCGAGCCCAGGATATGACCGCAGCTATCAACTGAATATAAATCCAATAGGGAGATCTAGCCTTCCCTTCAAAGATACGAGCATTCCTCTCTTTCCACAAGAACCACCATGAGGCCAGGAGACACATCTTCCACAGCGTTCTGCCTTTCCTTTTCCAAGGAGTCCAGGCCCAACTCTGAATGAATTCAGCCATAGAGTTGGAGGGGACCCAACTGATTCCAAAACGAGAAAAAATAAGACCCCAAATATGACGAGCAACCTTACAGTGTATGAAAAGGTGGTCAATGGATTCCCCAGCGGATAAACATAGAGGACAGTGATCTACCAACCACATTCCTCGCTTCCTCAAAAAATCCATATTTTGAATGCGGCCCCAGCTAACCGACCACCCAAAGAAAGCAACTCTCGGAGAGCAAGATTGTCTCCAAACCGAGGAGGACACGTGCTCCACTAAAGAAGGGATCAGATGGTTATAAAAAGATTTGACTGAAAATATCCCCGAAGGATTCCAAATCCAAATCCGACGATCTACGCCCGAAGACTTGATGAAGCAAGAATCCAATAAGGAGAGGAGGGCGCTGTAAGAGCTTAACTCCCTAACAAAGAAGTCTCTGCGAAACTTAGGAGACCAATCCACCTTCCCATGTCCCTTGCAAAACATTCCGATACCCAGGCCTCTTTCTGAGATGAAACGATGAATAAGTCAGGAAACATCACTTGAAGAGGATCATCCGAACACCAAGAATCCTGCCAGAACCGAACCCGATCCCCCCTATATACTCTGAATCGGACGCCAGGAGCAAATAACGACTTCAACTTCAAGATGTCCCTCCAAACCGTGAGACCTTTGAGTTTAAAATTATCAACAGAGTCCCAATGCCCATGATCTGAACCATACTTACTTCCAATGACCCGGACCCACAAAGAGGATTGTTCTTCGCCAAATCTCCACAGCCACTTGCCCATAAGGGCCTGGTTAAAACTCTGAACCCTCCTGATACCCAAACCTCCATTTTTAGTAGGCAAGCAGACCATACTCCATTTAATCAGGGAGACCCCCTTGGAAGACCCTGATCCGCCCCACAGGAAGCGTCTCTGAATTTGTTCGATGCGTTTAGCAACCGAGGCGGGACATTGAAAAAGAGATAGAAAATATATCGGCATATTGGATAGAATGGCCTTTATAAGCACTAATCTACCTCCTTTGGAAACCAACCGGCGCTTCCAGGTAGCCAAACGTCGCTCAATCCTTTGAATAATAGGAGCCCATAGGTTGTGTTTCGGTCGACCCACACCAAGAGGAAGACCCAGATAGGTTGCTGGAAAGACATCTAAACCACACCCCATAATTCCGGCGAAAAAGGATGCATCTCTCTCAGAAACATTGATCGCGAACAACCGAGATTTTGCGAAATTAGATCTTTGACCCGAAACCATCTCATAACAACGAAGCATTGCTTTAAGGTTGAGAATCTGGGATATGACCGGAGAACAGAACAGAAGAGTGTCATCCGCAAACTGAAGAAGCGATACTTCCACCTTACTCTCACCAATAAGGAACCCTTGATATAGCCCCAACTCACTTCCTTTTTTCAGCAGTCTGCACAGTGATTCGGCAACAATCAGGAAAAGAAAAGGAGAGAGAGGATCGCCCTGCCGCAATCCTCTAGAAGATTTGAAGAATCCTTTTGCTGATCCGTTGATGAGGACAGAAAACCAGGCGGACGATAAGCAGTTCCGGATCCACCCTCTCCACCGACCCCCAAAGCCCATACGACCCATGAGAAAATCTAATGCTGCCCAATCCACTCGGTCATATGCCTTCTCCATGTCAAGCTTGCATAGAATGCCGCCTTCCCCCTTCCTCCGATAATAGTCAATGGCTTCATTGGCTGTTAAAGAACAATCAAGAATTTGCCGGTTGCTTATAAAGGCACTTTGACAGACCGATATAATGGAAGGAAGAACCACTTTGATACGATCCGCCAGAACCTTTGCGAGGACTTTGTAAAGGCTGCCCACCAAGCTAATCGGGCGAAAATCCGAGTTTTTTGTTGCTCCTTCAATTTTTGGAATGAGGACGAGAAAAGTTGCACCTGTCCCTTTGTCAAGGATGGCTCCCTCAAAAAATTCTATGAAGAATCGAAGAATGTCCGATTTTACTGTTTCCCAGCAAGTTTGAAAGAAAGCCAAACAAAAACCATCGGGTCCAGGGGCTTTATCTTTTGCCAGAGAAAATAGGGCTGATCGGATTTCCACCTCAGAGAAAGGGATTTCCAATCCGGCTGAGGCTTCCAGGCTTAAGCTATCAAAACAAATGTCTTGAGGAATTGGGCGTAACATCCCATCAGCTGAGTATAAAGATCTGTAGAATTCAATAATTTCTTCAATAATTCGCTCCTTGTCAGATACAATCTCCCCCTCCACTTCTAAGGATTCAATTCTGTTCCTTCTTCTGCGAGCACTAGCCATGGCATGGAAGAAGGCTGTGTTTTTATCTCCCTCCAACAACCACTTGACTCGAGATCTTTGGCGCCAAGAGATTTCTTTAAGCATCAACAACTCTTTATGCTCTTGAATTAATCTTCCTTGTTGCTCATAATCCTCCGCCGAGGCCAAACCACTCTCTGCCAATGTATTTATCTCCATCAATCTGTCCTCAAGAATCCTCTTCCTGCCTTGGTCCACTTCTTTCTGTTCCTTATCCCACTCTTTTAATTTCCCCTTAATGAAGCGTAATTTTTTGCCTATAACTACGTCCCCTGGACCTTCAAATACGCTTTCAGACCACCATCGGACTAAGAGAGCCTCCATTTGAGGATTTTCCAGCCAAGCTATTTCAAATCTGAAGGGGGGCGGACCCCAGAACTCCATTTTAGGAGACAAAAGGAGAGGGCAATGGTCGGAAACTGAATGGGGTAAAGCCTGCTGATAGACTTCAGAAAGAATTGCCAACCAGTCACCCGAGAGAAGAAATCGATCAAGCCGACTTCGGTTCGAACCTCTGGCCCAGGTGAAAGAGGAGTCACCCAAAGGTAAATCTGCGAGCTCGTTGATTGCGATGAAATCAGCGAAAGATCTCATGCCCGCAGTGACTCGCTGTCCCCCAAGGCGATCTCTTGATCCTAGAACTTCATTGAAATCCCCCCGATACACTAAGGAGCGGAACATAGGCGTCGCGTCTGATTTAATTCTTCCCAAAAAAGACACTTCTCAGAGGATGACAAAGGACCATAGACGCCTGAGAAGAACCAGACTGAATTATCATTGCATTTTCGGAAAGCAACGGAGAGAGAGAAAACTCCACGCCAAACATCCGTGCTGTCCCACAAGACTGAATCCCAAGCCACCAAGATGCCCCCTGAAGCCCCTTTGGATGCTAAGAAAGCAAAATTCCAGTCAGTATTGAACCCCATGCTTCTCATATCTATGTTACGGATTTGCTCCATCTTTGTTTCCTGAAGACAAACAACCTCAGGGCGCCGATGTTTAACTAATGCTTTGATTTGAATTCTTTTCTCCCGAGAGCCCAAGCCGTTTATATTCCAGGATAAAATCTTCATTAACAACTGTATTCCGATGAATTCCTCCCCGCCCTGATACCAGACTTTCTTCCTTTTTTCTAGGATGTGAGACCTTTGCTATGCGATCCAGAATCATAATTGATATCCGATTGAAGTCTCACCAATTCGCGCTCCGTGCGTTTCAGGTTTACTTCGGATAGGGAGGCTGAAGATGACACTCCAGCGACCTCCCGTAGTTCTGCCGCCTTTATGCTAGACCTATATTCCTCAACGGGACCCGGAAATATTAGACCCAGATGAGAACTAATGTGCATGATATGATCCACCATCAATTCAAGCACCTGTTGAGAAGAAACCAAGCCCGAATCATTCCGTGGAGGGACATAAGAGAGTTCTGAGGCACAAGGCAGGAGCTGAAAATCCGCCTTGCTACACCATCTCAGTGGACAAAGATGGGAGAAACTTCCAAGCGATACCCTGACGAGCGAGCGAAAGGACCACTCCCTAACTTCACCAGAGAATAAATGCTTCATACCTCCCAAACCACTATAATCAATGATCACCTTCCTTTGCCCCACCCGGCACTGAATGAAGAAAAGGTCATCACGAGAGATAAGGATACACCTACTCTTGTGACGTTGCAGACCTTGGTAAAGAGGCATGGGAAAGACCTTGGTGGCATATCACAAGTGTGCAAGGCAGCAACAATGCCGTGGGCTAGGCATGGCCTAGTGAACTGGCGGACAAGGCACAATATTGGTGGACCGGGCATTGGCAGGAGCGGCAGTGCACAATATTCAATGGCATTGGCGCCAAGCGCTAACACTTGCGGGCAACAATGGGCTAGACGTGGGCGAAATTGACCAATCGCACAGGGCACAATGGGCCAATTGGGCCATGGCCCACAAGCATTCCAGCGGGAGTTAGTGTAACTGGCGCCAAGTCAATGGGCTAGCGGGCATGCAAACAATCCATGGGCATGGCAAACAACAGTACAAGGCTATTGCTGGGAGTTTGGTGTAGTTATGGGCGTGATAGCTAGGCATTTGGCCACGGGAGTAATGCACATCAAGGTTTCTCCACATGGGAGGTTGTGGGCTGTAAATAATTGATGCACATGTGTAAATGGCCGTACGAGCAGTTTTAATTGTGGCCAATGGGCTTCTTGGCAGTTTGTAAATGGGCCAATGGCCTTGGGGTGGTTGCCAAAACTGGTCTATATGTTGGAAAACGCCCCATGCACCAAGATAGGGGGATCGGGTGTGTTCTTTGAGAGAGAGGTTCCTTATAAAGGTTTGGGCCTAGAGTGGGAGATCTGTAAAAAGAAAAAGCAATAGAGATTGCTCGAGGAGGTAGGCATTGTTTGTCCGAACCGCGTTAAAAATTGGTGTTCCTCGTTTGCTTGTGTGCTTTATCCTTTTCTTGAGAGAGCCTCGGAGGTTTGGTTGGGTGACTAAGTTGGGAGGACCTAGGCCATCATGGATTACCATTGAGTAGGAGCAAAACAACCTCGTGACACCTACTCTTATAAGGATTGGTATTCCAAAGATGACCCATGATGACTCACCCATCGAGGCTTGAGTTCTGTTCAATCTATTGAGGCAATCATTCGTTGAGGTTCGAAAGCCTATTTCGCGGCTCATCTTTCTTGTGACACATTCTTCAACAACATGGGATAATCATCTTCAGCAGATATCGGACTAATGTACGTATATCAAATTAGGAAATTTTCTTTGTAAGCAAACTTATATCGATTTTTCAAACCACATACGTTTGAGGGGGCATGTTTGAGGGGGCATGTTAGACTATGTGATATCTCACCATCGCATTGGGTTAAGATCTCACCATTGGATCTTCTTGGAGGTGAATCAGGCAAGTTTGTTAGATGAAGTTACCTAGGCAACTAGATTTGATTAGAATAATATATTTCCGTAGTTATATTCTCTGTAAATCATCCAAGAATCCAAGGTCAATAGAAATCTTCTCAGATTTTGTCACAAGAATCAGTTTTGGACTCATAGTCCTTTGTCAAAATTTAAAACAAACAAATGTGAACTGCTGACCGTGAACTGGATTCCCAACCAAGCCACAGATGAACCTACGACTTGTGAGATTTGACCTTAATGGATGCCCATGTTCAAATCAATTGCTAAAAAAAAGTGCCTACACTGACAGGAATGAATACTATTCTCCGGGGGAAACCAGGAATGGGGAGAAATTAATTGATATTCAAGATCATTTGTTTTGAAATTTAGGGCCTCTTTCAAAAGGACATTCCCAGTCACTCACCTCCCTAAATTGGGAGTCACAAACAAAGATAATATTGTACGCTATTAATGGGAAAGGACAGACTAAAATAATAAAAAGGGGTCAAACATAGAAATCAAACTGTGTGATTCACACGTCTTTATGGTTATATAAACCCACTGTTAATGAACACCAAGATTTTACTTGGTTCGGTCAAGTCTATTCCACAGGCGAGAAACACGATCTTCCACTATGAGAAAAACAATATACAAGGATAACAATGGATTAATCGCAAACCCACAAACCCGCAACCTTTTCCTTGCTTCTCAAACCCAAGATCGTACACAAGAGATAACGCGAGAGATAAACCCGAAAAAAAACGAAAGAGAAAACCCTGAGATAAAAAACCTCTTCTCCCTTTCTCTCTCTTTTTCTTCTCTCTCCTTTGGCAGCAAACACACCAAATACGTCTTGTTTCGCCGCAACCCAAGAGAACAACACTTCTCTTTTTATAGTTTAGCTTTCCCCAAAAGCTAAAAATAGAAATATCTATTTTTGCCTTTGCCTTCCTACCCAAGCAACCACCATGGGAAATAAGTCAATTTTCCCAACAGCCTGAACCCACGGTCAGTGCCACAACCCCACTGACAGGTAACAGTGATCGGTCTAACGTGGTCAAGGCCAGTGCCACGACCTCACTCGCAGGTAATGATACCATAAGTACCATGTGTATTCCCACAAAGGCGCATTCTACTGATCTATGTGACCACGTGCTAGTGCCACAGGCAGATGGGAAAACCCACAGATGGGAAAACCCGAATACGTAGCTAGTACTCTAACGGCACGCATGATCAAATCACCGACCTAAAGAGCCAAAACATTTCCATGGAAACTCATACGCAATGGAAATCATTAAACCTTTACAACATAAGACACTCATGCTTGATATTGAGCCAAAACATTTCCTGAATCAGGCAAGTTTGTTAGATGAAGTTACCTAGGCAACTAGATTTGATTAGAATAATATATTTCCATAGTTATATTCTCTGTAAATCATCCAAGAATCCAAGATCAATAGAAATCTTCTCAGATTTTATCACAAGAATCAGTTTTGGACTCATAGTCCTTTGTCAAAATTTAAAAGAAACAAATGTGAACTGCTGACCGTGAATTAGATTCCCAACCAAGCTACAGATGAACCTACGACAGTACGACTTGTGAGATTTGACCTTAATGGATGCCCATGTTCAATTGTTCAAATCAATTGATAAGAAAAAGTGCCTACACTGACAGGAATGAGTACTATTCTCCGGGGGAGACCAGGAATGGGGAGATATTAATTGATATTCAAGATCACTTGTTTTGAAATTTACAGCCTCTTTCACAAGGACATTCCCAGTCTCTCACCTCCCTAAATTGGGAGCATGGTTTAAAATTTCGACCGAAATCCGAAATTTTGGATACCGGTGGAGACCGAAATCGAAAATTTCCGAAATTCCATTTTTCGCCCTTTACCAAAGTTCGGGCCGAAATTTCAGTAATTTCAGTCTGAAATTTCGGTTTAATGACATTATTTATTAAAAAAAAAAATGTTACACAATTTCGGCCAAAATTTCGGAATTTGGGTCCCAAATTTCAGAAATCCGAAATTTCGTTTTTTGGTGGGGTCCGAAACGGTTACCGAAACCAAAATTTTAAACCTTGATTAGGAGTCACAAACAAAGATAATATTGTACACTATTAATGGGAAAGGACAGACTAAAATAATAAGAAGGGGTCAAACATAGAAATCAAACTGTGTGATTCACATGTCTTTATGGTTATATAAACCCACCGTTAATGAAAATATCAGTTATGTTTTGAGTTATGTTTTGCTATTTACTCCATTGGTAAAAATCACTTTCAAGTACCAGAACTATTAAAACCAAGCTTGATTCATAAATTTGAGAACCCAATTGATAAAAACTAAAAGCACGGAAGATATCATGGGCAGATCGTACTTTATCTTGCTTCTCATAGTTTCATTTGTTGTGGCACTCTGCTTCTCTCAAGGTATTCTTTTCTTTTTTCATATTTATGTTTTCTTTTGGGAAATGATATTAGCAGAAATGATTTCAGCTCTCCAATGTTTGTTTTTTTAAAACATGTGCTCCTATGTTTGTCATGTAGTATTTAAAGAGCTGTCAGAGGAATATTAGGATACTCAAAAAGCTCTTAAAGCCCTTTAAACACTACATGGCAAACATGGGAGTGCATGTTTATCAAAACATTGGAGAGCCGAAATCATTTCCCTTTTTATACAGTGTAAGCCAGTATAATCCAGTATTTTTTAAAAAGTACTATATGGCTTACACCATAGGATCCAAACTGTCCATTTCATGGGCCAAAACGTATATAGGTTGTGCTAAAAAAATCATCTCCATAGGTAGCCCTCCAATCTATAGAGTTCCCCTATAGATTGGAAGGTTAGAATCATTCTATGGATATGAGTTTTTGACACAAGCTATTTACATTGCGGCCCATCAAATGGATGGTTTGGATCATTCTGTTGTGTGGCCCGTACAATACTTTTTGAAAAATACTAGACTATAAAAACTCTGATATCAGCACAACCATTTTTTGTTACTGTCTCAAAACATCTTGTCTTTTAGTATTTAAAGGGCTGTCAAAAGGTTATTACATTTCCCAAAAAGCTTTCAGGAGGCAATTAAAGAAGAAAAGAGAGCTAAGTTTGTGCAAATATCAAATATGGTTGTCCTGATCATGGTTTTAAATTTCGACCGGAGACCGACACCGAAACCACACAAAACCGAAATGGTCATTTATTTTGGCCGAAATTTTGGAATTTCGGTTTTTCCTAAATTTGACACAAAAAATCTGTTTTTTTAAATATTAATTTAATATTTCACCGAAATTTCTACTGAAATTACCGAAATTTAATAATGAATAAAATATTGTTTTTTTTTATACCAGATTTCGACCGAAATTTCGAAATTTCAAGGTCCGAAACCGGTACCGAAACCGAAATTTTAAACCTTGGTCCTAATAACATTTCCCTTTCCTTTTACTTTTTGATTGAACTTGTTTCGTATACCACGTAGGGTTTGGGAGAAAGGAAATGAGAACTGAAAAAGGAGCTCCAATCAAAATACTTGAGGTTGGTTTTCCTATTTGTCATATTTTTCTTAATTTTGAACTGTTTTAGTTTTTGCCATGATCTTGAACTCTTGCATCAATGTTGTTTTTTAGGTGAGAAATGAAGAAGGGGGATTAATGCTGGAATCTCTAAAAGGAGACTATGATGAACCCCGGCCAAACCAACCTAGTGGAAAAGAAAAGCCTAAAGATCAGCCCTAAACATCAGCTACCTCCTCCTAAACATTCAAGTTAAATAAATAAACCAAAGCTCTATACCGGTTGTTTTGGATATTAAAATTTGTGCTTATGTTACTCATGGATTCTTTGCTTTGCTTACGAACTCAGCAAGTGGACACAACACACCAATTAGGCTTGATTGGGGAAACATCTTTTGGCTTTAGTATAGAAGTAGAATTTATCTGTAACCATGTGTTTAAAAGTGAATTTGCATTTGGGTTTGAGTCATTCCTAATTACATTCTTCTTTAAATAATGGTTGATAGCATTAATAAAAACAAGTTAGATTTGGTAATGTTGCTGTGGAATGCACTCTAGATAAAACTCCGAATCAAATCCGTCAGGCAAAGAGAATTAGAAATCTTCAACCTGTGGATGTATATTGATTAGTGGCATAACATGAACTGAATTAGGGTCAATCTGTAAGCCATATTCAGTTAAAAAAACTAAATTTATGTAATAGTATGGATGCAAATCCATATTAAACAACAAAAGCAATGAAGAAAATAAACACGCCGGAATATAATACATGTTGTTACTGATATCTGGACTAGGCTCTCGGAAAGTGAACCTTGCTGAGTTGAGATAAGTTGCGATATGCGTACATAGAAGAGCGTCGGAAAGAGAGCCGGAGTTGGTCTCTACGGGTGACTCCCATGGCTAAGTCAATCGCCGCAACAGTATGAGCTGAGCTCTCTGAGGGCCCAATGAATTGAAAGAGAGATTGTGAGATCTTGATTGCTTACGTCGAAGTTTGTCCCACTTTGATAGAGCAGAGTCCTAGGCAATAAATGATGGTCGACTTTTCTGTAGGCTTGCCTGATTGGGCGAGTTTCCCGGAGTTCATCCATTATTATGGCGATTGTGAGTATTAGGGTTTCTAGGGCTTCCGGTAGAGAGGCAATGTCACCCTTTTACCCTCTTAATCCCTTTTGTTTCCTATTGCCATGTGTCAGGCTCCAACTGGATGCCAAAATTTTCCCCACCATATTATACCCTCTACTTCCTTGGGTTGATCCGGGCTATGGAAATATATCTTCAACCTAAGTTTCATCAGGTCGGTTCGCTGGGATATGAAAGTTGGTGAAGCGTATTCTCCCAAGTCCTTGTCAGTAGGTTGGTAATTTGTGTCAAGGATTGGCCTTGGTAACCTCAATCCTTCTAGTTTTGACTGTTAAACCTGGGCTAGGCTTTCACCTCGTCTTAGGTCGGTCTCCAAGTTCCTGACTGGAGGGGGTTGGCTGAACTAGATCGGTCTTTGGAGGTGTTTGGCTGGTTCAGGTTGGCACTCGGATCATTCACATCGGTAGATCTAGGCCAATCTTCGGGTAAATTACCTCTGTTTTCTGAGATTGAACTAAGATTTTTCTTCTATCTCGGCCTTGGATTTTATTCCACCTCGATTTGTGTAGCTCGGACGATGGTATATCCTTCAGCTTTATGAATCCGGATTTGAGATTCATGCAGTCATGTACTTTGTTCATGCACCACGGATATGAGATCTGTATTTACCTCGGTCTGTTTAGGTCGGATATATGTTTTCTTGCATCTCAGACGATCTTGGTCCCTCGAAGGCCTTCATTCACCTCGGACCGTTTATGTCACGCCATTGGCTCGAAGGTGTGACAGGCATCAATTCACCTACAAGGTAGACCTCGTAGGGATGCAAGGCTTTCAAATATCACAAACAACCTTTCCAATCCTCCATAGAAGATTTCAATATGAATCAGAGCAACTTCTGTTTCAAGATATGAATAATTGACCATCAAATTCAATGCCCAAACCCCACATAAACTTAAAATTGAATTCTCACCATCTTTTTCAAATTGTTTAAATCCAACAAATACTCACAACATAAATTAATTAAGTTTCCAAGTGAGCTAATCTCCCAAAGCTAGACTAGCTGAACGCCTCTCCATGCCCACGCGGAACTACGACTCATGATCTGAAAAAAAAGAAATGGCATGGGTGAGATAAACGCTTAGCAAGTAATATATTTTAACATAGTTGGATCTAAGAATGCCAAAAAAAAAAAAAAAAGGCTAAAATAGGTTATTCAAGCAAAGCCGAATCAGAAATGTTGGTCTTAAAACATAAATTCAGAAACCCTCACTTTTTATCAAACAAATAAAGAAGAGCGGAGATTCTGGTTGATGCTGATTGTGTACAGGAAGATATGTCCAATCTCAACTACAATTATGAACTTTTAAGGTCTTCAAAGAGCTGGAATATCATATCACCCGCCCCTTAGGATCTATAATTCCATGGGCATGGTATTCCTAGTTTGCCCCAAGTGACAAATATGTATCAAAGAGCAAGCACATTACACACATTCAAATGTAAACACCCAATAGATGTCATGAAATAAATCTTTTATTAATAAATTAGTTTCAATACAACCAATGTATTGGATTTAAGGCATATAGTCTAACAATCTCCCACTTGCTCTCAAAACAGTCATGCAGGTATTTATGACCCTTTCCCTTTAAGTGTTTCTTAAACATTGTCTGCGCAAGGGACTTGGTCATGGGATCCACCATGTTATCCGCCGAAACAATTTCATGTATGGATATGCATCACCTCTGTTGATGATCTCACGTGTCACTAGATACTGCTGAAGGATGTGCTCTCACATCGGGTGAGATCTTGGTTCCTTTGCTTAAGCAATTGCCCCTTGTTGTAACAAGAACATAATGGGCCTATCAATATAGGGAACAACCTCGAGTCCATCCCAGAACTCCCGTAGCCTACTGCCTCTCTCGCTATATCTTATGCAGCGGTATACTCTGCCTTAGTCGTGGGGTCCGCTGTGGCGTCTTGCTTGTAACTTCTCCAACCAGTTAGCTAAATGGAACATGAAACTCTTTCACATTATGAATGTAAGACTAATATTCGCATCGGTATATCCAGAGATTAACTTATCATCCCCACCATGGACCAAGAAATAATACTTAGTCCTCTTGAGACACTAGAAAATATGCTTTGCCACAATCCAATGCTCAAAACTTGGGTTAGACTAGTATATGCTACACAGAAGAAGTGACATACGTCCAGCCTGGTACACATTAGACTACGCACAACATATGCATGTGATGTCAATCCTTTGCTTATCCTCAGACGTCTCAAAGAACATCATCTTGGAAAGCTTGATTCCATGACGAAATGGAATTAAGCCCTTCTAGGAATTTGTCATAATTTAGCTAGTATCTCGTCCAACTCTTCTTGTATAGCCCTAATATTCTGTTTCCGGTCCCTAAACACTTTAAGGCTCTAGAATAGAAATCCATATCCCTATATAGGACAATATCTCTATGTCATTCCCAATGATTGGGATGTTATCCACGTACAACACTAAGAATGTCACAACACTCTCACTAACCTTCTTGTAAACTCAAGCCTCCTCCATATTTTATGAGAAGCCAAACTATTTGACTGTCTCACCAAAACGAGGTTCCAACTGTGGGACACATGCTTCAATCCATAGATTTCAACAACTTGCACACTTTCGATTACCCTTTTTGGCAGCCTCAAACCCCTCAGGCTGGACCACATATATCTTCCTGAATGTTTACATTCAAGAAGGCAATTTTGATGTTGATCTGCCAGATCTTGTAATCCTAGTGCGCTTCTTTTGGCAATAAACTAATGGACTGTGGCACGGCTATAGGAGAAGCGTTTCCACATAGTTAATACCAGCCATTTGGCTATAGCCCTTTTTGCTAGTAGCCTAGTGATGCAGGAGCATCCCATTAAACACATCAGTCTTGTGTGGTTCTTAGTGTGTGTCTTTGTTTGTCCATGTGATGTCTTGTTTAGTCATTTTACTTGTTGTAATTATCCTTAATGGTCATTTTGTGTCATTATGGGTAGTTCATGAGTTTTATATTGTATTAGGGGTTGCCTATATAACGTCCTTCCCTCTCATTTGTAAAAGTTTTTGGAATATAAGATTTGGGAATTGAAATTTTTGGAGAGATTCTCTTTGGAGAGAAATTTGAGATAGAGATTGGCTCTTCTATATATCTTTCGTATTTCTCTTAGGATTATGGGATTTAGATATTAGTGTTCTAATCTTTATTCCATATCTTCCATGTATCACTTTCTTGTTGAATGCAAGAATGTCATCATTCGATTCGGCGATTGATCAAGCACTTGCGTCCCCTAGCTCGTGGTGCAGATCTAATCATCCGACGATTCCACTCTTGATCGAGCTCATGTGTCCCCTCTCACATGGCGTAGATCAAGATTTATCTTTTTCTACAAAAAAAAAAAAAAATTAAAAAAGAGGATTTTTTTTTTAAATCTACCCGATCTCCAAGATCGACGAAGAACACTTCCAGATCCAATTACATCAATTGGTATAACTGTATAAGAGCAATACAGAGGAATTCCCTAATTCTTCCTGTTGAGAAAATCCGCCGGGCAATCCGATTCGATCGTGCACAAATATAACGAAAAAGTAAAATAAACAAGCAAATCAAGCCACAAAATGAACACTAAGATTTTACATGATTCGGCAAAGCCTACTCCACGGGCGAGAAACACGATCCTCCACTATGAGAAAAAATAATATACAAGGATTACAATGGATTAATCACAAACCCACAAACCCGTAACCCTTTCCTTGCTTCTCAAACCTAAGATCGTACCCAAGAGAAAACCCGAGAGAAAACCCCAAGAGAAACCCAAGAGAATACCCGTAGAAGAAAACCCAGATAGAAAATCCTCTATTCTTCTTCTTCTCCCTTTGTCTCTCTCTCTCTCTCTCTCTTCACTTCTCTTTTTCTTTTTTTCTCTTTCCCTGTTTTGATTTTTCCACTCTCCAAAGAAGAAAGCCACTTCCTCTTTTTAGTTGTTTCCAAGAAATCCAAATAAGAGGGTTTCTATCTTTGCCTCTTGCCTTCCCACCCAAGCCACCTATGGTGGGTGGAAAATAAGGCAACTTTCCAATAATCTCCACCTTGGCTTATTTCCCAACCACCTGAAGATTTTCTGTTGATGTCTCCACCGGTTCACTATTACCGCAAACCACCATTGGCCTTCTAAAGTACCAGCTACACACCCTCGAATCACCTTGGTTCTGACTCTTCCCGATTCGATCAACACGGCCAATGCACATGTGCAGCTGCCAACCCGTTGACTCACCTAGTCAACCTTGGAGAGGGATCTCGATCCATCCTCCCCAACGCAGGTACTGTCATCCTCTCACCATCATCTGCAACCTGGAAATCTGTCTCTGCACCAACTGCGAAAGAGACCCTATGCGTGCGCACGCCATTACCCTGTTTCCATCTAGCCATCGAGATATTAGAAACAGTAGTCACCGTATCCCCAATCAGACGATATAATCCACCACACTTCTCTCCTTTCATCAGAACCATACAACCGCGTGTGATTTTCATGGCTCCACCTGCAGCTGAAAACCTGCAACCCCTGGAGTCCAACCGGCCAAGAGATACTAGATTCTTCCGTAGCTTTGGGACATACGCCACACCACCGAAAGTACGAACCACTCCAACAAACATTTTGATCTTCACCATCCCAACTCCCGTGACGTCACAAGTGGACCCGCCACCCAAGGACACTACACCAGCCCTTGTCTCCTGGAACGTATCAAAATATTCCCTCCTGGAGCATATATGAACAGAGCAACCTGAATCTAGAATCCACTCATCATGAGAAGTGTGGTTACCTGAGGAGACTGTGAGAACGTCTCCAAACACTTCGCACTGTTCTCTCGCCACCACAGCATTCGTAGCACCATTGTCCACCTAGTCAGCTCGCTTTGGACAATCCCGCTTAATGTGGCCATATTCCTTGCAATGGTAACATTGCACACCCTTTCCGCCGACCCTGGATCTTGACCTGCCTTTTCTTGATCCCATGTCAGACGACCTTTCTCTTTGATTCCTACCATGAACAACTACCCCTTGTTCTTCACTTACACTAAGAACAGGTTTCTTCCGCATCTCATTCGATAACAGTGATGCCGTGACTTTCTCAAACTTTATTGTATCCTTACCATACAATAAAGTCGTCATCAAGTTGTCATACGAATCAGGAAGAGAAGTAAGAAGCAAAAGGGCCTTGTCTTCTTCCTTCAACTTTTCTTCTACCTTGTGGAGCTGATCCACAAGCCCGTTGAACACCGTAATGTGTTCCAGAAGATCCTCGCCTTCCTGCATCTTCAGCCCGTACAATTGCCGCTTCAGATACAACCGGTTGTCCAAGCTTTTTGGCATATAAAGTTTTTCTAACTTATCCCATAATTTAGGCGCTTCTTCTTCTTCCATAACGTTAAACATAATGCTATCCGCCAGACATAGTTGAATCGTGCTGACCGCCTTCGACTCAATGTCTTCCCACTCGGCATCTGTCATCTTCTTTGGCTTCCCATCCTTTCCTTTCAACGCCTTAGACAAGCCTTGTTGAACTAGGATGTCCTTCACCCTCATCTGCCATAGGGTGAAACTTCCCTTTCTGTCAAATCTGTCGATGTTGAACTGAGTAGAACTTGATTTTACCGCCATCTCAGATTACTCCGCTCTTCACGGTGTAGCGCTCCACCTCGAACGAGAATATTTCTTGGACAATCTTTCTACTCCCAAAAATCACTCTACCCGCAATCCAACTACAACACCCACGATCACTCTACCTGGCCTCGACGATCGTGTACAAATATAACGGAAAAGTTAAATAAACAAGCAAATCAAGCCACAAGATGAACACTAAGATTTTACGTGGTTCGGCAAAGCCTACTCCACGGGCAAGAAACACGATCTTCCACTATGAGAAAAATAATATACAAGGATTACAACGGATTAATCACAAACCCACAAACCCGCAACCCTTTCCTTGCTTCTCAAACTTAAGATCGTACCCAAGAGAAAACCTGCGAGAAAACCCTAAGAGAAACCCAAGAGAATACCCGTAGAAGAAAACCCAGATAGAAAACCCTCTATTATTCTTCTTCTCCCTTTGTCTCTCTCTCTCTCTTCACTTCTCCTTTTCTTTTTCTCTCTTTCCCTCTCTTGATTTTTCCACTCTCCAAAGAAAAACAGCCACTTCCTCTTTTTAGTTGTTTCCAAGAAATCCAAATAAGAGGGTTTCTCTTTTTGCCTCTTGCCTTCCCACCCAAGCCACCTACTGTGGGTGGGAAATAAGGCAACTTTCCAACACTTGCTTATTGTGGAAGTGGAGGAAGATGATTGATGCATTACTGTTCTTGTCTATGAGCTGTTGCTGAAATTTGTAAGAGTTTTAATGAAGTCACTGGAAATCCTTTAAAAAAACAAGGAAAAGAAGTTGAATTCCTTCCATTTCCTGTTCGTGAACTATCACCACAGTTGATTGCATGCGGTTGTCGAAGGTTATTTCACGGAGGATTTCATCTCCAGTTTACTCCGTTATTCTTGATTAGGTAATTTTTATGTTTGAATTCAATCCAGAACTCAATTTGTGGTATGAGAAAACATTCGAATAGAGAACTCATGGCTCAGATCTAAATGATTAGTAGCCACAGAAATCTTGAGCTGAAATTGTTCAGGTCTGGATTAGAGATTTCTCTTATCTCTAGAGCTGATCCAAATGATCGTTCTAATCACATTCTATTCGGAGAGCTCATGTGGATTCTTAGAACAATTGCCTGAAATTGGTTGTGGAAAGTTTAAGCCATTGATCTGAGCCAAGAAAAGCATTTCTTGTATTGAACAATCTTGTTTGCATACAGACTTACGGTTGAGGTCCTCTAAATAGAGGTTTCTATACTATAATTATTTCCTCAGTTCGATCTTTCCATGACAAAATGCTGCGTAATCTGATTGATAAATGCCTAAAAACCTCAATTCCTTGGTCTCTGTTTCATGAGAGAGCTGGACCTGAGAGTTCTTTGTGAACTTGTTCTCAAGACCTAGAGCCTCATTGTAATGTTTATCTTTTATAGGACCAAAAAAGTGTCGAATTTGTGTTGAAGGAAAGTCACTCAGTCAACAAAGAGAATCTTCTATTAAAGCTAAGATGTAAGGACCATTTCTTACACCTTGAACAGATTCTATGCTTGCATGGGTTCAAAAATCATTATGGATATGAGAGTTAGAAGAGCCTTATTGTCAGTGTATCTTGAGTTTTTCCCTCTTTGACTCTTGAATACTGAAGGAACCATGCATGCAATTCAATCACACAACTATGCTCAGCCATAGCTAGTCTTTGTGGACTCTAATTCAAGGGATTTTAGTGTCAAATGCTTGTATCTGGTTTCTCACTTCATTGATGATATGTTTGGAATGGAAGTATAAAATTCTGCCTACCCATTGTTTGTTTGTTAAAACACTTTCAAGAGAGTGAGTATTTGAGGCTGAGTTACTAATGGGGATTCACTTCAACCTTGACCAAGGATGTTAATTGCCTTCGGTTTTGACATGTAAAAATGTAAAAACCTCGCCAAAGCTGAAGTAATGATATTTGTTTTGCGTCTTTTGAAAGCTGAAAGTACCATCGCCATTTGATTTCATCCCAAAGGCTTAAGTTCGTGAGATTGAAGCTCTTGTGGTGCTTGTTAATTTCACAAATGCAAGTGAAGCATTTTTGAAAAAAGACAGTTCAGTAGGCTGAAAATTTATTCAATCCTATGTGTATTTGGAAGATGCTGGCGTTTTGTGAAGGCTGCATTTTGGTCATCTTATTATTGTGTTCATCTTATTCTTCAATAAAGTTTTAAGGCCAAAATATTGCTAAAAGTGTGCTTCTGGAACTGAAAAAAAGAAGAAACATAACTCTGCCTCAGGAATTATTTTGTTTTGCATGCATACCACCTGCTCAGAGTTTTGCTCAAGATCGATGAGGACCCACGATCTGAGAGACGCTTCGATCTCCTGATGATCTTCGGATGATCGGTCTTCTGGTAATCCGTTAGCAATCTCCTCGACACCATCGTCGATCTCAACCGTCTGATCGTGGATCGGGAGGACTTCGATACTCCGATCATCGATCTAGGGATTTCGGTCGTCATTTCGATCAGATTCAACCTGCATCACAATCTCCCTAGCACTTTCATAAGTTTTAATTCAATATGTTGCTCAATCGACCAATTCAACCTGGGCCAACAAACACAAATTTGATTTATATTTTAGTTTACTTCCGGATTTACATATTAGCAACGGCATTTTCATCTATTTGGCAGACAAATACAAGTACCCTTTGATAATCCAAAAGACTCACCGTACATTTTTGAGAATCAACCATATTACAGGTGGTATTTTGTAAAAATCCCTTACACTAATCAATCACAACATGGATTCAGGTTCCCATGGCGCACCGGAGGATCATAATCAGGATCTACCATTGCTTCGATCATCAGTCTCTCTTCCTTCATATTCTTCTAAACACCCAACAAAAATAAAATAAGATTTTAAGAGATTGAAAGGAGCATAGGAAACTTAAAATATCCTCCGCAACAAAAATAGTTAAAAATATATAAAATTCACCTCAAGCAGATTGAAAGGATAATCTTTTCCATATATAATTTCCTTTCTCCCAGATCCTATAAAACAAAGAGATTACAAGCCTCAATATGGAAAAACAATGGGAAAAAAAAAAAAAAACAGAAAAATAAAGCATAGAAATTAAGCGAGAAGAGTACTACTACCTTCTGAGAACCAGTTAACAAAAACCAGTGAAATTAGTAGTAGTATGAGGAGGTAAGATCGACCCATAATTTCTTTAACGGCAACTGTGAGGAGTAGAAACAAAAAATCACTTCTGGTTATGAAGAAAACAACTTTTCTTGAGACCTGTTAAACTCTGGTGTAATGCTAAGATAAGCAGATTAAATAGGTTTTTTAGAATTGAGAGGTGAGGATGAGGCTTGAAATATACAGGGAAATGATAGAAGCTTGACTAAGGACCATGGGGACCCACGTAGCTATGTTTTTATTCTTTGAAATATTTAGGGAAATGATACAAGCCTTCCCCTTCTAACATGGAAATGATATTTTCATCCCATTTCCTAGCTCTCAATCAGTGTGTCCGGGGGGAAGAGTTATTTGCTCAAAATTCTCATAAGGGCTAATTTTCCCTCATTTGAGAGTTTATAAGACTTGGAGCTAGCGGGGGGACGACCGGAATCTGGCCATTAAGGTTTTTTCCGACCTCATCCGATGAGTTTTCTGGTTAGATTATCGGAAAGATCGTGTGAGGGAATGGAGCGATGCCAGTCGGATCGCCGGAATTTGCAGGAGTTCGCATGAGTTTCTTCATTCAGGTATTTTACATTTCAGTTTGTTTCCTTTTCATTAGCTTAGCTTGGTTATAGATTATGGAGAAGTCTAGGGAATTAGGGTTTCATACCCTAATTGCAAAGACTTCCCCCAATCCAATTAGATTTAGGTTTGGCACTAGATTTTCCAGGCTAGTTTTTCTTTAGTTTATTTCAAATTCCAGTGAGATACAATGCTGAATCATGAGAATTGTGGAAGATCATTCCATAATTCCCATGGATCCCCAATGGAATTCATTGAAATTTGAAATTCTGGAGAGATCCGGTAGATAATCAGTAGTAGATTAGTGCAAATAATCCCTAATAACTCTATTAACTCTCGGATCTCAGAAAAAAAACAGAGAATTGAGCAAATTCTCTGAGCAATTCAGAACGTACGAATGGAATTTAGATCATATGATTTTTTATCGTACGATTTAAAAAATGTACGATCAAATCTGAAATGAACGATAGTACGAACTTTCCAGAAAATAAGATTTTTCAAAATTTTCAATTTTAAAAGTGTGATTTCAACATTCCATAGTAGAATTTCTAAAATAAGAGCATAGACCAGGATTTACTAGGTATGAATGGTGCCTAACACCTTCCATTCATGTGATTTATGTAAACTTAGATATCTGGTTGGACAATTTTCCTTAAAACAGAGTCATACCTATTCCTATCTCAGATCATCAGATCCGTATCTGATGAGGATTTCGAACCTAATTTCTAAAAAATTTCAAATTAATAGGAGTTTAGGTGAATTTTCAAAAAGAATTTATAACTCCGCACTAAATGTGTCTAGGGGTGGCAATGGTTCGGTTTCGGTTCGGTTTGACCCCCAAACCAAACCAAACCGAAATTTGAATCGGTTTGGTTTTACCAAACCAAAACCGAACCAAAACTGAATTTTTGGTTCGGTTTCGGTTCGGTTCCGCCAATTTTGCCACCCTTTACTCATAATAACTGCAAATATTCGGTTTCGGTTCGGTTTGATACCCAAACCGAACCAAACCGAAATTTGAATCGGTTTGGTTAAACCAAACCGAAACCGAATTTTCGGTTCGGTTTCGGCTCGGTTCCGGATCGGTTCGGCCAATTTTGCCACCCCTAAATGTGTCCACAAAAAGCCGATCTATGGAGGCTGGTCTTCACAGACATTCGTAGGTTCAAAAGCCCATCCATGTTTATCAACAAAACTAGATGACAGAAATGAGTGTGTGTGGCTCCCAAATGAAACAAAACATGTGCAAATGAAGAGGATACAAGAATAGTACGTGACACCACAGTCTTCGAGACCTGTGCTTCCAGAACTGACATAAGAAACACTCACTGCTAATTAGGGCTTTTGCCCCCCCCATCTCTTTTTGCCCTGATGGCAGGGCCTGAGCTTGTTTTAACTCTATAAGTTGAAAGCATTAAAAAAAATTTCTGGTGGAATTCTTGAGTTTGCTATGCTTTATAGCTAAGGCTTTTACTGACCAATTCGGCATAAGATCCAATTTGGAAGTCCTTAACCACCTGTCTAATGGTTCAGTCCTCCTAGGAATCGATGAGCTATCGCTCTGTATTTCTACATTAACTCTATCTGGGAAAACTTGCCCAACCTAATGAACTCGGCCTCGTATTCTGACACAGATTTACTGCCTTGTTTCAAATTGAAGAATTCATTCTCCTTCAATATCTTAATGCTGGCAGGGAACTACTTATCGTAAAATGCCTGCCTAAACTCCTCTCGAGTACATTCTCTTTCTCTCCAATGAATCCTCGTTTCTTTCTCCCACTAGTCTTCTTCTCCCCCTCGCAACATGCAAATGACATCATTCAGCTTTTCTAGAATTGTGAATCCCAAGAAACTGAAGGTCTTCTCCATACTCTCGACCATGAATTTGTTGCTAGGGGGTCATTAGTCCCCTCGAATGGCACTGCCATCCTATGAAATTCTGAAAGTCGATTACCCTGCCTCGGCTGAATCTTCTCTTCATGATGGGTAACTACCCCCACGAGAATCCTCATCATCTGGCCCAAGGTGGGAGACCCTGGCCTCTCATGCTAAGGCTCCTGGTGAGTTCCCTCCCTCTGCAACGGGAAGAACATGTGGCATGCGATCACCACCCCTAATATCATGAGGCTCCTCACTAATTGGCTTTCTCTAGAGTGGGGTCTGCTCGGCCCTGGGGCTTTCAACAAGATCTGACACATGCATGTATCCTCTTCATGCCATATCTACCTATTATCATCATTGTCAATAAGATTTAGTAAGATTAAGTAAAACAACACAGATCCAGAAAATTACAATGCTATATGTAACACAACAAAACTACACTACATCCTCGGAGCTCATAACTGTCCGTACTTTTATACCATCATAACTCGCTCACATGTCGAACTAGGTGTCCCCTGTGCACATGAGTCCAACATGTGGTTCCTTTACGATACAACTAAATCATGCGATAACCAAAGGTCCCCGGCGCACAAGAGTCCGTCGTATCAATCCTAGGTGCTCCTTTCCTAGTTTCTACCCAACACTCAATTTACGAATTCAATTCTAATGAATCAGCTAGTTCCACTAGTCTATAGGTTCTTTAAACAATGCTCTGATACTAGTAAACTGTCACGCCCCGAATGGGGGTTTGAGGTAGCATCGCACGCTGACTGGTGTTTGACCGGTCTAGTGTGGTCACGTCTATTGCCACAGCCCCAACTGGCAGGTAGCGATACCAAAGGTACCACGGGAAGTCGGGAACACTCCCAAGATTGTGCATTCAATCGATCTACGTGACCACGTGCTAATGCCACAGCCCCAACTGGCAGGTAACGATCCCAAAGGTACCACGTGCATCCTTTTTAGATCCAGTGCCACATATCCACTTCTAGATGGAAAAGCCCCAAATACATGTCTAGCCTAATAACACGCATGATCAAATCATGACCAAAAGGCAAAAAACCAATTCCAAGGAACCAACAGTGCAATGAAACCAGTAAATATTTCCACAACAAAAGTCATGCACACAAGCTTGATCATTTTTTAGAAAATACAATATTTTAAAACATGATAAGTTTTTCAAGACATGATTTCATGAATATAATCACCAAAGCACAAATAAATATTTCCAAATCAACATGGGATCGAAAACATTGGTGTTGAGATAAGTCACTTCCAATTTGTTGATCAAAGTCTCCCTCACTACTCTGTCTCTAAGCTTGTCATGGTGTGATAATTAATCATTAGTTAGAGTTTGTGCACTTAAACAAGTAATTAGGGAGAGGTCACGCCCTAAAATCAGCGTTGGAGGGCCGAATTGCAACCCAACGAGGTTACTGGTTTCGGTCGACTGACCAAAGGGAACTGGAAATTTTCCTTCGACTGGTTTCGATCGACCGACCATGACTTTCGGTGCACCAAACCAAAGATTCTGGGGGTATTCCCAGACCGCATGGTTTCTTTGATATTTGTGTATTTTTCCTCCGAACTTGTATATTTTACGAAAAATTTAGTAGGACAACATCCTAAGATTTAAATTTTCGATTTATTCATCATTTCCTCTCTCAATCGAGATTGGTTAATACGAATTTGCCGGAATCCTTACAAAGCGATGATTCCAACAAGTCCAACAATTTGCCAGGTGGCAAATCGGCATCAACCGAGGGCAAAACTCATCTCTAATCCCTGATCTTTACCTACTTAATATGCTTTTCTCCCTAAACCAATGATTTAAGTATCTCTTACCTCGAAAATAGGTTTATTTAGTCATGACACCCCATACTTATTCCCCTGCTCTCTGAGTCTATGCCGCGCAGCCAAACACTACTTACCACTATTCTTCTAAGTAATTCCAGGCAAATCCAATGCTCGTCACCTCCTTGTTGACTTCTTATTCTACTATTCTACCACTATTCTCCAAGGTAATTCCAGACAAATCCAATGCTTGCCTCCTCTCTCCCTGTTGACTTTTCCACTATTTTCTCCAAGGTAATTGCAGACAATTAGTCCACTACTCTCCCAATCTATATATGCTGCGCATCCAAACATTACCATAAGTAAACAAGTATTCTATGAAGAAAGTGGGTAGGGCGTTGTGGAGAAGAAACATCGTACCATGTAGGGAAAAGACCAGATCAGGTCAATGGAGTTGGTAAAATATCACGTCAAGACTTTATATTTATTTATTATTTATTATTATTATTATTTTTTTGGTAAGTAAGCTGGGGTTAGGCAAGACCCCTACCAGATATCATAAATGAAAGAGGAGAATACAAAATCTAAGGGGGCTCAAAGGCCAACAGGTGGGGAACAAGCACCCATACAACAAAAGCAAAGCAAAACTCAGAAAGAGACATACAGGGGGAACAGAGAAAAAAAAGCCAGATCCTTTTGAAGGGGACTCCAGAGGAGTCAGTTTATATTTATTTATTTATCGTGATAGAAGCAACACGTCAAATAATATATAATTTTCATCAAAAAATCCGGAAGTTGTCCGAATTAATTAAAGCTGGTTTTGCTATTTGTACCAGGGCAAAAGCAGTTGTTCTTGGGTTCTGTTTCCAACATTTGCCAAAATTCACAGCTAGATTCTCCTACCTGAAAACAACCCATTTACTAAAAACTAGAGAGATCTCATGGGTCGATCTTACCTTATCGCATTTGTTCTAATTTCAATTGTTTTGGCTCTCTACTTCTCTCCAGGTAGTTGTTTCCAATTTTCCTACATCTTTATTTTTAATTTTCATCACATCAACTTTTTTTTCCTCTCTCTCTTTATAGGATTTGGGTCCAAGGAGATGATATTTCGTAGAGTAACTCCTCTCGATCAATCTATGGTGGGGTTTTCTTTCATTTTCCTTTCAATTTCTAATCATTTTTAAAGCCATTTTTTGTAGGCCATGGTTTTAAACACTTGTTTTCTTTTGATGTTTTTTAGGAGGATTGGAAGAAAAGTACACTGTTGATGGATTACGATACACCGCACATGAATCTGAATCCTCGTATTGGCAATTAACAATCAAAAGAACAACAATACACAAGGACGTGGGTGGCAGTTGAAGATAATAAGCACCAGTTATGTAATCCTTGTGTTGTTTTCATGATATTTTTTTGTTCCATGTGTGAAGGAAAAACTTTAATCGGGTTAAGTAATCGTTTAGCTTAGAATTCGCTTTGAAGCTTGGCTGGAGTATCTGCATATTAATTCAATGCATGGGTACATGTCAATTGATACTAGGGGTATAATACCCTGCCCACTGCATACTTTGTGATTGTCATTGTGGCGCGTACATTACTTTTTGAAGCTGTCTTGTCACAAAAACTCTGATATCACCACAACCATACTTTGTGATTGTCACAAAACATCTTATATTTCGTTAGGGATTTGCTAAGGTGAAGCTGTCTCCATTCACGAGGTGTCTTGTCTGAGATGCAACACACCAGCTGCGAAAAGCCTTTTGCGATGGACACGCTAGCAATTCCCATTTTGTTATTGTCACAAAACATCTTGTCTTTTCGTATTTAAAGGTCTGTCAAAAGGTTATTACATTTCCCAAAAAGCTTTCACGAGGCAGTTAAAGAAGAAAAGACAGCTGAGTTTGTGCAAATATAAAAAATGGCTGTGCTGATAACATTTCCCTTTCTTTTTACGTTTTGACTGAACTTGTTTCGTATACCACGTAGGACTTGGGAGAAAGGAAATGAGATTCGAAAAGGCTCCAATCAAAATACTTGAGGTTGGTTTTCCTATTTCTCATCATTTTTCTTAATTTGGAACTGTTTTAGTTTTTGCCATAATCTTGAACTCTTGCATCATTGTTGTTGTTGTTTAGGTGACAAATGAAGAAGGGGTGGAATCTCCAAAAGGAGACTATGATGAGCCCAGGCCAAACCAACCTAGTGGAAAAGACAAGCCTAAAGATCAGGCTTCAACATCAGCCACCGTTTCCTAAACATTCAAGTTAAATAAATAAACCAAAGCTCTACACCGGTTGTTTTGGATACTAAAATTTGTGCTCATGTTACTCATGGATTCTTTGCCTTAGTATAGAAGTAGAATTTATCTGTAACCATGTGTTTAAAAGTGAATTTGCATTTGGGTTTGAGTCATTCCTAATTACATTAATAGCATTAATAAAAACAAGTTCGATTTGGTAATTTTGTTTTGGAATGCATCTCTAGTTAAAACTCCGAATCAAATAGACAGCAAAGAGAACTAGAAATCTTCAACCTGTGGATGTATTGATAAGTGGCATCACATGAACTGAATTACGCTGCAATGTGAATGCCATATTCATTTTGTCATGCCCCGAACCGAGTTCACGGCCAGGCACGTAACAACTGACAGCGTTGCTCACCCATGAAATCCAATTCACAGACATGCAAGGCCATCTAATCAATCACCACCTGTAAGCAGAGCAACTAAAGTCTAACATTAATTTAAATCAATAAAAAATAAATAAATCTGTAAGACCATTTTCAATAAAGCCACAACTAAAAATTGTTTATAGTAATTAAATAGAATTCACACCAATCTCTCTTAATCATATTAAATGAAGTAAATATATTGGACGACAGTCTCCTTAGCTATTCCTCACTCACCCCAAAATCCAGCGATGCAATCCCAATTAATCATCAGAATTACTAAGGTAATAATAGAATGAGCTTAATGCTCAGCAAGTAGTATAATACTAATCTAGTTGGGTCTAAGCATGGCAAAAACAGAAAAGCTAAAACAGGTTATTCGAGTAAAGCAGGATCTACAATGTTGGTCATGAAATATGTATTCAAATTGTCAAGCCCAAACAGTTATCACGGCCCCGGCACATGACAATGCTGCATACCTGTAAAGTAACCTCTAGCAGTATGCAAGGCTAAGAAGAAATATTCAGAACCATCTATAGCAATTAATCTACGTTTAAAAGGTCATACATAAATCAAATTCTCCCTCTCTCTCTCTACCCAAACATAGAAAAATAACTGTATCCTTTAACACTATCCCAAACAATACTCATTGTCTATAAACTTAAATGAAACTAATAAGAATGACTCAGAGAGATTATGCCTCCGCTCCCTCGTTAGTACCGTGAGGATCAAAATTTGAAAATGCATGTACAATCCACAGTAAGCCAAAGTGCAGTACGTAATAGCGTATCATTCTAGTTGGGTCAGGCATGCCACATAAGGAATTTGAAGAGAGGAGTCAAATGAGAAGAAATGCAATAAGATGATAATAAAAATTCTTCACATGTCTGATCACCTAAATAATGGACCAGAGTGAAAGGAATCATGAACTTACAGGTAAGTATCCAAAGGTTCATATGCCAAAGTTCAAAGGTATCAAGAGTTCAATGAATCACACACAATAGGCAACAATATCAAATCAACAGCATTTCTACCAATGGGGGATATACGTTGGCCGTGTCTGGGTAATCGGCCTAGTAATGTAATACCAAAATTTACCGTGGTTCAAAAGACACGCTATCTTACACCGGCGGTGAATGATGTTGAAACTAGTTCCTATTCATATTCACATATACCTGTCGACGCGGCCAACATATATCCCCCATTGGTAGGATCAGAGTTCTTATGCTTGCCAACGTATTGTTGGCCCATTGGCGGGGCAGTTCAAAGTTCAAATCTAAGCATCACATGAAGTGTCCACAATCATGAAATAGATGTAAGGATTGGTAGAAGTCGGATACATAGCTTAGAAGAATATGGGTTCTTATCATGTCACAACCAAACAATACATGATCAAGAAGCATTCATTATCACTAGATCATACACACACTTCAAAGGGACATAAATCCAACCCCACGACTTCGGACGCTCGAATAGAAGTGTTCAAACGCCCAAAGGAGGTTTCGCGCCCAGACAGATGGAATCAAAAGAAACCGAGAGCCCAGATTTTTGAAAGTTTTGCATGTGTTTTGGAGCAGCTTCCCATACTCTCCTCACTCACGGCCTTCTCAAATCTTTCTTCTACTAGCTTCGTTTGGTTGCCCTGAGTCTCAGCAGCCGTGAGGATTTTGAAGGAATTCATTGTTTTGTTGCCATTCCTTGTTTGGTTGCCATTCCTTTCTTCTACTAGCTATTAGATGTCAGCCTTGGTGCAACGGTAAGGTTGCTCCATTGTGACTTGGTGGTCACGGCTTTGAGTCACAAAAACAGCCTCTCTTTGCATACAACTAGCCCTACCCAGACCCCGCAATGGCGGGAGCCTCGTGCACTGGGCCACCGTTCCTTCCCAGGTAATTATACATTTCAAACCCCCCCCCCCCCCCCCCCCCCAAAAAAAAAAAAAAAAAAGAAAAGAAAAGGGAAACGATAAATGCACCCCTTTTCATCACATGGGACACACAACTGTAGTGTACCTGGCAATCAAATCTGTTGAATTCTTCTGACGTGAAGTACATCAGCCCCTCTGCAGTCATTGATACATTACTGCTGGGTGTCCCAAGTAATGAAAAGGGGAGCATTTATCATTTCCCAAAAAAAGGTAGAATTTGGCTTGAAAAATCTTGGTACTGGTACTTTTTTCTCTCCTCTCTTTTTCTCGCTCCCCTCCCTGTATTCTATCTATTTAGTTATGACACCCCATACTTATTCCCCTTCTTTCTAGAGTCTACACTGTGCTAACAAACACTACTTACCACTATTCTCTGAGGTAATTCCAGACAAATCCTGCTTGTCTCCTCCCTGTTGACTTCTTATTCCACTACTCTCCTAGGCAAGGGTGGATCTAGGGGGGGCAATTGCCCCCCTAAAAAACTGAATTTTCCTAAATTAGTAAATTTAGATATCAAATTTTCTTAAAACTTCCCCCCTTGAAATTAGGGTTGCCACTTCAAATTAGGGATTTTTTCCAAGTATGTTAGCATTTTTTTTAGGGAAATGATAAGTTTGCCCTCCTTTTTTACTTGGGATAGCCCACTCTAGTGTAAAAGATAAGTCAAAAATACACTTGGCAAGGATGTCGCAAGTAAAAAATAGGGGTGGATCGATATATCACTACCCTTTTTATAAAGTTGCCCCTAAAAATTGGGATTTTTTCCTTCATAGTTTAGTTATGTTTTTCGTATAAAGTTCCTATATAATAGGCTTTTTTAATGACTTTCTCATTCGCAACCTAAATCTCTCCCTTTATGCGAACTCACCTTAGTTAAGCAATTATGAGATTTTATATGTTAGTGCACGTAAATTTTTTCTCAAAAAATACTGCGGGCCCACTTCATCGGATGATCCAAAGTTTTCATTTGTTGGGCCACAACATAAATAGGTTGCTCCATGTAAATCATCTCCATAGGATGATCCTAACCCTCCGATCGATAATGAGATTGTCCTTTAGATTGAGGGCTTAGTATCATCCCATAGAGATCATTTAAGTTGTGTAGAACATGAGATGTATATAGTGGGTCCCACGCATTAGAACACAAGGTGTAATTACTGGGCCCCGCTACATAAAAATATTAGGTGTAAAATGCGGGCTCCACCTTAAGGATTAGAGGGAGATGGTGGGCCCCACCTATCAAAATTTGCAGTCCAAAATGGTGGGCCCCAACATGCTATAACAACCATTTTCTGCCCCTCCTAAAGTATATTACTGGATCCGCCCCAGCTCCTAGGTCAGTGCTGCGCATGCAAACATACCTAGGTAAACAAATATTCTATGAGGCGTTAGGGAGGAGGCTAGATCCAAGTCAATGGAGTTGGTGAAATAGCGCCCCAACTTTGTATTTATTTATTTAACTTGATAACAACCTAAACTGACGGTTAAGGAATGCGGATTGAAGCAGCAAGTCTAATATATATTTTCACCAGGAAATCCTTAACTCTTCCTAATTAATTCAAGCTGGTTTTGCTATTTGTACTAGGGTAAAAGTGGTTGTTCTTGCCAAAATTCACAGCTAGATTCTTCTATCTGAAAACAACCCATTTCTTAAAAACTAGAGAGATCACATGAGTCGATCTTACCTTATTGCATTTGTTCTAATTTCAATTGTTTTGGCTCTCCACTTCTCTCCAGGTAGCTGTTTTCAATTTTCCAACATCTTTATTTTTACTTCTCATCACATCAACTTTCTCTTTTTATAGGATCTGGGTCTAAGGAGATGATATTTCGTAGAGGAACTCCTCTCAATCAATCTATGGTGGGGTTTTCTTTCATTTTTCTTTCAATTTCTAATGATTTTTAAAGCCATTTTTTGTAGGCCATGGTTTTAAACACTTGTTTTCTTTTGATGTTTTTTAGGAGGATTGGAAGAAAAGTACACTGTTGATGGATTACGATAAACCGCCCCTCAACATGAATCCTGGTATTGTCCCTTAACAATCAAAAGAACAACAATACACTGGGACTTGGCTGGCAGTTGAAGATAATAAGCACCAATTATGTAATCTTTGTGTTGGTTTCATGATAGTTTTTTGTTCCATGTGTGAAGGAAAAACTTTAATATGGTTGAGTAATCGTTTAGCTTAGAACTCGCTTTGAAGCTTGGCTGGAGTATCTGCATAACGATTCAATGCAGGAGTACATGTCAATTGCTATGCCCACAGCAACTAAGTAAGATTTTATGTAAAGTAATTACAAATTTAATATGTAGTGAGACCCAATTGAAGACATCTATAAGGGAATTTGTGTGGATGGTTCTTAGCAGATCGAGGGTCGGATAATTTGTCATGGTAATCGGATCAGATTCATCAGATTATTTAAATCAAAGGCCGAAGGCTATAAGTTCTTGATCAAACCTATTTAAAACGATCAAATCAATGATCAGATGTTCAGATCAAATTCATAGATTATTTAAATCAAAGGCCGAATGCTATTAGTTCTTGATCAAATCCATTTAAAATGATCAAATCGATGAACAAATAAGCCCAACATCACATGATTCGACGAGTAAAGAGCCCCCATAGTTTGTGAAAATCATATGGAAGGTCGCCTCGGGGTGAAGTTTTCCGATATTGGGTTCGGTCAAACGAACACGCACTCAGTCGACCGAGCTTGGCTTCGGTCGACCAAGTGGGCCTTCGGCCGATCGTAGTGTAGGCACTGAAATTTTTTAAAGTTTTCAGTTTGGAGTTCTGCCGACCGAATAATGGCACGGTCAACCGAACCCCACTTTCTAGAAGGGTCTCCTTGTAGGTGTGTGGCACTATCACGTGTTGAGCTGTTGTCTCGATTCGGGCTGTTGTCTCTAATAGTTGGCTGGTTTTATTTTGGATATGTGGATTAAATTGTATGTATGATATCGAATGCCTTGCACGCTTGTAAGGCTCTCCTTGCAGGTGTGTGGCTGGCTCATGTATTTGTCATCGGATCGGATTTGCCCGGTAAATTTTCTCAACAAACCAGATTTCTTTAACTTCATATAAATTGACGACAATACCCCTATTAATTAACTAAAGACGATTAGGGATTTAGGGTATTTCAGACAGAAAGGTAGGGATTGGTGGCTCATTGATATTCATGAATAGGCTATGCCAAATGAAGAGATCTACAATGAAGAGAAGGGAAACTTATGGATGGGATGTGGCCATAGAAATGAAGAAGATGCTGATGGCAGTCCTATATCACTTCTAGACAGATGTGAAGAAACAAAATCAGGGGGGCCACTACCATATCCTTAAAAAATTTGGATTCTATGCCATCATAGTGATAGGCCTCTCGTTTTTTCGCTTGGGGTGTAGCTTCTTAGCTTACTCTAATATTTGTTTTGTAGCATTGTCATGTTGTTACAGTTTGTACCTAGGCTCTTTAGCTGTTGTGCCCCTCCCACATCCCACTGATTAGATTTCTGAGTCCCCACTTTGCCTCTCTTCTTTTTTATCCTTTCCCTTCTATAAATGCATCTAATACTCTAGTAAGAAATCGTGGGAACCATTTTCTTAAACGCCCTGAAAGAAGTTATGGGTCGATCATACGTTCTCACTGTTCTTCTTATTTCATCTGTTCTTTCTCACTGCTTACACCAGGGTAATTGATTTTACGTCTTTTTACCTTTTTCTTTTTCTTTTTTGTTGCTTTCATTGAGGCTATTTTTTCTATGTATTGTAGGATTTGGGGGAAAGGAAATGAGATATGAAGAAGCAGCTCTTGTTAATCAACTTGAGGTGGACTTTTCCCTTTTTGTTTGTCTTTGTTTTAACATGTTTAATTTTCAACCGTTATTACAGGATAAAATCCTAAAATCGTGCTTTGTTTCTGTTGGATTCTCAGAGGAACTTGGAGAAAAGAAGAGTCACAATTGAATTTACTACTGATTATGATGGTCCAGTGAGAGGTGCAAAACCTGGTGGACAATGTACCCCAGAACCCCACTATTAAGCATGAAACAAAGAGGACGGGCAAAGAGAGAGAGAGACAGGGGGTGTTAAAGTTAGCATAATTTTCTACTGTGCCAAATCAGATACCCTGGCTGAGGAATGTAGCTATTTCATTGCTACTGAGTCAGCTCAAAACTCACTTTGAGACTTGCCCATTGCTTCTTCTTTGTTTCTTAATTTGTCTATTTTGTGAGTGTTTTTTAGTAGAAAACTCATTGAGTCAACTTGAGACTCACATAAGGTGTGAAACAACGAATTACTCCATAAGCTTAAGCTGTTAAAGATGGCGTTATTTAATCTTTTATACTTTAACACTCTCCGTCACGTGGGCCCCCTCTTTTTTAGGGTTGGCCTACACGTGTCACATGTGACCCCTTTTTATGGGTTGGCCAGCAGATGTGGATTTTTAATGTCAAGGAGCTTTGAACCCATGGCAATTGCTCTGATGCCATGTGAAACAACCAATTACTCCAAAAGATTAAGTTGTTAAAGATGGTGTTATTTAGGGGCCGTTTGGATACGCGGATTTTAGAATTCCGAATTTCTTCAAAATTGTAGCTAAGAGACAAGAGAAGAAGCGGACCAACCATCGTTTTTGACTCGTTTTTTACTTCTCGCCCTTCTCTCCGTCAGCAAGAACATAGCAGATGCTCCCACATTTCCAGGTTTTAGAAATCTCAGGATGCAGGAGAGATTTTTAAAACCTGATTTTCTTACTTAAAGTCCAAGAAACGCTGTCAGGACAGTATACAGCAGCTTGATCATGAACCATCTTTAACACTGTTTTTCAGACTAAAAACCTGGATTCTAAAATCCGCGTATCCAAACGGCCCCTTAATCTTTTATACTTTAACATAGGTCACCTACACATTAATGCTAATGAATTATAAAGAGAAGAACACTCATACCGGAGGCTTCTGAAAAACCATTTCCTAAGTACCGTCCCACAGCCCCACAAAGTATGATTAAGGTCAATTAAGGTGAAACAACTTTTATTTAGTTAATCTAATATCTGAACATTTGAATTTAAAGACAACTCACATATGGTCAAAGATGTGTCGGTGCGCTTAGGGTACATTTGCAAAATTAAGCAACTATTACTCTATTTGTTATGCGTTCAAGACATCAGTCTGCTTCTAAATTTGGTAACAAGGTTCTCATAATTTGGTCCAAAACCCATGAGAATGTAAATAGCCTGGTCATATTCTTGAATATGATGGATGGATGATGCAAATTGATAGGCTAACATCTTAGTACTGGAAGGGAGTATGTGACTCCGACGACTCACCCCTAAAAGCTAGCTGTTAGAGGGAGGGTGCACATTCCCTTATAACCCATCCCCATCCATCTCACTTATCCGATGTGGGACTATTTGCTTTTGCGTGGAACCCCAACAATCTCCCCCTCCACGCGGAAGCAACGTGGACCATCTCGCCCCTCCACGCGGCAGCAATGTGGGAACCACGAGATCTTCTCTAAGGGAATTCCACTGTCCTCGGAGTCATACCGGGGTTACCGAGATCTTCCCGGGAGTTACCATGCCCCAGCTCTGATTTTGTTGTTTTTAGAAAGGTTTTTCGATTGCCTATCTAAAGAGTCCAATCTTATGCAATTTGGACTTGATTTGGCTAAGTTAAAAGCATTTTACAGATATGATATAGTTAGATTACAAGATTACTATTTTACGATGTTTTAGTCATGTTTCTAGTTTTTATTTTTGTTGATTTAGATAGAAGATTGAGAATAATTGTTTGGCAAGTATTTTGGGTTACTATTCTTAGGTTTTGGCTCTCTATATAATGTAATGGCATGAGGAAAGAAAGGGAGATTGAATAAATTTTATTTTTGGGACATCACTTGTGAAGATAGCATTGGCTCTTTCACGTGGGTGAAGGAGCGTCGTACCTTTCACGTATTATATTGAAGTTTTTCTCCAAAACCGTGGCATGGGTTTTCAAACCCACACGAGATTATTTTAGTTGCTGCTTGTGTTAATCTTCATCTTGGTGTCACTGCCTCATGCTTCCCTGCATCACTAGGCCATTCAAGAAATTCTTTGGGTTGTAGACGACCATGGAACTCCGAAAAATTAATCTTGATGGAGTCGAAATCATGATAGATCCTTCCCAACATAGCCTCCTCACGAGTATTGGCGAAGGGATTCACATTGGACTCGTCACTAGAACCTCCATGGCTTGATCCACTATGCTCACTACGAGCCTCTTGGAGTTCAAGTCGCATAGTAAGTTGCTCAATTTGTCTTCGAAGCGGTTAAAGTTCATCATCTCTTTCATCTCTCAAATTTTCCATCATATGGTTACCACGCCTTCGTCTACCTCTTCGTACCTCCATGAAAACTAACGTTAGCTCTGTAACACATGATGCGAATGCTTAAGAGGGAAGAAGAAGAAATCTAGAACTTAAGAACGCAACAAGAGAAGAAGAACCAAAATGGGAACAATGCTTAACCCTATTGATATAAAATCAATTACAAAAGTTTATCAAAATAAAAACCCCCCTTCTACAGATGATTTCTATCTATTTAAATGAAAGACATTAAGAGAAAATCCGTTCAAACTCCTCCACAAGCTAGCTTAGGGACTTACATAACATTAATTGCTTTCGAACTCAAAAAATTTGACTAGCTTGGGAACCCACAGACACATACCACTAAAACTGCAGAGCCCAAATACTTGTTGAAAATTTCTCAAAATGTTGTACAACTTCCTAGTTTACCACTTTTCCAAATCTTGCCATCTCGAAGTCAAAGAATCAAGTTGAAAAAGGCCAACAACATTATAGCGGGAATACACTTTGGAACTCCACCCAAGCCACCTAGGCATGACATGGGAACCATGTTGGCACTACAACAATTCCCTAGGTTAACATTGAAGAAGAACTTGTTATTTGAGCTTCTAATCCGTGAGTATCATTCACTGTGTTATTTGAGATGCTATAATGGGTTAAATAGTTTACCGGAATAGAAAATAGTGCAGGGTTAAGTTAGCTATATATTGTTTTGATGAAAATTGCTCTGATATGATATGCACTTATTGATATCGAATGCCTTGCATGCTTGTTGGGTTTGCCTTGCAAGCATGCGGCACTGTTGCTATCCGGGCTGGATTCCGGGTTTGGAGCATGACACCGTCAATGTGGGATCAACAATAGACAAGAATTTTCTCCTTAATTAGATCAACAGAACCGTAAAGTAGTTGGCTTTTCTCCACCATAACATAATTTCTTGGTTTGACTATAGAAATACCGTTATTTTAATGACGAAATGACACATCATACAATGCCAGTTGATTTGATAGTCCACCTGTAGCAATAGTTTACTTCTTCAACAGAATAAAATTATGTTTTTGCTTGTGGGGATTTAGAATGAAGAGTATTGTTGTTATACCATCTCGTCTTAGAAGGCTCTTTTAATGAATCAAAACCTAACTGCAAGAGCAGGTCTCGTCTTAAAGTCTTATTTCAAATACATTTACTAGAGGTCTTCTTTCACAAAAACTTCATAATGCAATTCTCTTTAAAGATTAGCAATAGATTTTTTCATATAAAACTCCATAATGCAATTCTCTTTAAAGAATAGCAATAGACTCAGTCATATAATTGGAGGACTGCTTGTAAATAAGGAACAACTAACCAAGAAGAAACAAAATAGGAAAAGAAAATTGGGCTTGAGTCAAGACTTTCTTCTTCAACCTAGAGGTCGGAGGTTCAATCCCAGCTTAAATACTAGGAAAAAAAGAAGATAAGAAAATGACACTGGGAAGGTTTGCAAATGAATCTTTAGCGAGATTTTGGCAATTAGAGGTACTACTTTCTGTTAAACTTTTACTAATTTTTAATTGTTTGTTTGGTAAAGATGCAGCTCTAAGAACATATAAATCCTTATTCAAGGGTCATCTTATTCAAGGCAAACCACTTTTCAAGAATCAGAAGCAGATGATCTTGGTTCTGTTTCAAACTTTAAAACCATAGCCGGATTGAATCTAAATACAATCCATTTCATAAAATGGTGAAAATAATCATGGGTCAATCTTACTTTCTCACAGTTGTTGTGATTTCAGCCATTGTTGTGTCTGCATGCTTCTCTCAAGGTAATTTATTTCCTTCTTTCTTTCATTCTTTATGCCTCTTCTAAGGCTTTGTTCCTCTATTCCATAGCTTACGGAAGAAATGCAATGGGACTTGAGAAAAGAGCACCTTCTGGTAATCTACTTGAGGTGGGCATTCCCCTTTTTTTTCCTTTTCTAATTTTGCTTAGTGGTTTCATAATGTGACTTGCTTTGCTTTTGTCTGATTCTCAGGAAAATTTTGCGAAAGGAGTTGGGATGGAATTTTCATTGGATTATGAAAGGCCCACACAACGACCACCAATCCGTGGATAATTTATTGTTACATCAGCTCTGAATATAAACATATAAATGTTGGCATAAATTGTTATGTGTACTAAATAAGTCCGGGCATTTCATAATGTCCATGGCCAGATATGATTTCTCTAGCTCCCCAACATTTGGTCTATCTGTTTAGTTGCTGTTGTATTTGTTTCTGTTTGTTATTGTCTTGTTTAGGTTTGTCTCTCGTGTTGTTCTTGATTTTCTCTTAATGTTATGCATCGTTTTCCAAGTGCAAAAACAACAAGACATGAAATTTCATGCATGAATGTGCAAAACACTAATGGTTGCATTTTACTTTGATTTATGTGGATGCCTTTGTACTGCCAACTCACTAAGTCAACTCGATTAGGACTTGGTTATGCTTCGTAGGGAGCACTTTCTTAATTTGTAATGACATAAACACAAGGGAATCAGCATCTGAAATGTTAATATGGAGTGCATTTTCTACTAGGAATACACTTCAGTAGGAAAAAGGCTCCTGCTAAAATTGATCTCTACAGTATGAACAACTTACCATGAAAGTTTTTGTTCATGATTCCAAAATTTCCCTTCAACTTGGGATCAAGTTATCGAAAATTTTCAACAGTGGGCGTCATTTGAACGAGATCTATACTATGAGATTTGGAGAAAATAAATATATAAATTGGCAGTGATGGAATTATAAAAATTTGAAAGGACCAAACTTCATTCAATCCAACTTTTTTCCGTTAAAACTGTCACGCCCCCAACCTGAAGGCGCGACAAGCGCCCCATGCCTATAAAATAAGCCTTACAAGCACGCAAGGCTTTCATGCTCAAACATTACATACAATTCTAGCAATTCAACCTTACCAATACGCCAAAAGCTCCAGAGCTGATGTAACGCGTTAGGCAAGGCCCTTTAAACTTGTCTCATACCAGGTTGGGTCCCACCAAGTCCCATACCTATGCGGGCCCCCACTCAAGACCATAACATTCCACCACGCTTCAGCATCCGCATTCCTCGGCGGCCCACTCTGTGACGGCTTTCACTCTGACCTTTTTTTCCAGGTAGCCCTTTCTACATGTCGCCCCTTCCGTGACTCGAACACGGGACATGGTGGCTGCTCTGATATCAAATGTTAGGTAACTTACCAATACGCCCAAAGCTTCAAAGCTGATGGAATGCATTAGGCAAGGCCCTTTAAACCTGTCCAATACCAAGCTGGGTCCCACCCAGTCCCATACCTAGGCGGCACTCAGAACCGTATCATACTCCCTCGCACCACTATTGACCAGCTGTACTTAATCAAGTCATGATATTCTCACCAGCGATAATTACGGCACTAGGAAGCCGTCACATTGCACCCGGAATACGGAAACTCCTCCTACAAAGGGGAACCATCCTCTCCACGCTATGGGATCAGCTCCCCATGGGACCAAATCCCTTCTCCAGAGGTAACACATTACATCCTAGTGCTATGCTATCATTCTATTGATCTCAAAACTGACTTGAGTGTCGGAGGGTTCCCTTGGAGTTCCAACTCTAGGTGTTTCCTAACTTGTTGTCTGTGAGCGCAGGTCACAGGTCAAGCTTCGGACAACGGGCGGGACCATTACCATCATAGTCGTTCGTTCGCTTCACCAAATTTGAGCACCAACAATCGTAAAAGCACATATTTCATGCATTAATCATTTTAGTCCATGTAATATATAGACAACTAGTGTTTGAACATAAATATGATTATTCGCATATAATGATTATGATTGTCCTAGGTATGATACAGTAAATATCCCACTTGTGAATAGACATTTTTTTTAACCGGAATTTATCTAGAAACTGGGGCCGGCATCTTTGGTTTTATTTATAAGAACAAAATATACAAGAGGGCGACATCGCACCTTCCCTCCAAATCCAAATATAAATAAAACAAAAAATATTTTCCTCTGAAGTTACAAATGCAAATATGATTAAATTTTCTTGTTAGTGTGACCCGATCTAGATAATGATCAGTTCAATTTTTTAATGATCAGTTCAACTTAGCTGTCTATTTCTAAATCACAATAGAGTTGATGTCAACCATTGGTCTATTTCATTTCATTCGTGGAGTGTCCCTATAAAAAAAATGATGTAAGTACAGCTCTGTTGATAAATCTTTGTTAGTCTTGTGACCTGGTCAGAAAGAAGACAAATCAATGACCCAAAACGACCCGGCGAGTTGAACACTAAATAAGTGTACAAATGGAAGAGATATTGGGTCTTCTGATCTCTACTTCTTTATCTATTTGCTTTGATTTTCGGGTAAAACTACTTAGCGAATTTGAGAACAGACCATTTCAAAGTAAAACCAAAGAGATCATGGGTCGATCTTACTTTCAAATGCTTCTCCTTATACTAGTTGTTTTGGCTCTCTGCTTCTTTCAAGGTAGCATTCTTTCTGTTCTTTATTACCTTTATGTTTAAATTTCATCATTCGCATTTGTTTTCTTTTCTCTCTGTGATTCTTTTCTTCCTGTCTGATTAGGACATGGGAGGAAGGTAATGAGAACTGGGAAAGGAGCTCCTTTCAGTCTGATTAAGGTTGGGTTTTCCCATGTTTTTTATCTTATTTCTCTCACAGTATTTTCTAAGTACCTGCAGTTTTTTTGGGTAATGATTTTGAAATCTTCATTTTGTTTGCATTGGGTTTTCAGGCCACGATTGAATCTATGATGGATTATACACAGCCAGTACGCGATCCAAATATTGGCGAGTCTGCCATTAATGATAAAAAATGAAAAAATAATTGTAACATTTTCTGTTTAATTTTCACTTTGTGCTAAGGCCCTGTTCCACAGTTTGTTTTTTTATTTTGAGAAGTGATTATGCCCAAAAACTGATTGGATGATCCTAGCCCTCCAATCTATTGACAGACGTTGATATATTTAATTCTCTACATATCGAAAAGGTTAGGGTTAGGGTTAGGATCTGCCTATGGAGATCATTTTTGGGGTGAGGCCTATTTACATTGGTGCCCAACGAATGATCAGTTTGGATCTTCAAAGATCCAAACAAGGAAAATGATATATTCAACCCCTTTTCATTCTTGGGCCACTCTTTTTTGTGTAAAAAATGGGCAATGATATTTGCACTCCCCCTGCAGTACGCATTCGTCCCCCTTTTAATGTGATTTGACGTCAAAAAAGCGTTAAAGTTGCCTCTGTTCATGATATAAGAGGGGTGAATGCAAAATATCATCGCCCAAAAAAATTAGTCATAAACACAATAGAAGTACTTCCCCTAAATCATTCAGTTTGTTGGCACAACCAACTGTCCAGGTTTTGGAGAGAGTGAGTGCAATGGTCGTGTGTGAGAACTGAAAAAGAGAGAAAGTTGAGGGTGAATTTTTCATTTTAAGAATTTTAATGGAAGATAGTAACGGCCGTTTACTTTTGGGATGTTCTTGCAATTAATTTCCAAAAACGAAGACTATTTGGCAAAGGGAAATGATAAATGTGCCCCTTTTCATTACTTGGGACACCCAGTTGCAATTTATCCATGACTACAAAGAGGCCGCTGTACCTCACATGAGAAGGATTGAAGGGACTTGATTGAATCGTACCCTGCACCTGGGTGTCTCAAGTAATGAAAAGGGGCGCATTTATCATTTCCCTTTGCCAAATAGCAGATTCATTAGCCACCTCTCTGTATATCTAAACCCTTTGCAGACATCCATACAGTGACCAACTGAATTCCAATCTCAATATGCTTCAGCATAAACCAAAGACCTAAGTATCCAAGCATCAAATGTTAACCACGCAAATTGAGACATTTCGTGTTCTAGTTGGTCCCAAACCTGATCTTATCTACATGCAAGCACACGATCGGATCATTCACTCAAACAAGTTTCTTCTAAACCTGCATATGGCTCGGCTCCTTCAAATGTGACTAGATTCCCGTGCAAGAACTGAACATTCTTATTGTATTTCTAATATTCAAATACTGACTCCCTTTCAGTTGTAAAAGAAATGGCTATTAGGTAGAATCGTGAACCAGTGATGGCAGTTCTGCTATATGATTGGATTCTCGGTTCAGGCCTCTTGAAGGAGAGTGGCTCACGAATGAAACCTCTTAGCATTCAATATTCTTTGGAATCACATGAACTAGCTTTAGTTGAAACTTGTGTATAGTCCAGGAAGAATAATATTCCAGACATCATAGCAGGTTTTTAACATTCCTGTGCTCTAGACAATGGCTTCATATATGAGCATGATGAAAACCGTGTGAACAGAGCTCCATTTGGATGAGATTTTGGATTCCATTGTCATTCAACACACACCAAACGAATGGTGCCAAGATGGTTTGCTCAATCAAATGACCTCGCTGTTCACAGTAGCTTCTTCAAATTGCAAAACTGCTATGGGAAGCTCTCCAAAATAGCTAATTACATTAAACACAAATCTACTTGTGCACTTGCTTGTGAGTATCAAGTGTGATTCTTGTCTGACTAACTAGACGTCCAATTGAGGTGTGGGTTAACTCACAGACATGAATTCTCAATTCGGAAATTGAAGTTTCAATTGTCCTTTTGCAATTTTGAAATATCATGATAACTTCAATTTCACATCAAAATTGGAGAAGTTCCTCATAAATTCTTGGTCACAAAAGAAAACATTTCATGCATTAATCATATTAGTCCATGTAACGTTATAGACAAGTGGTGTGGAACTTAAATATTACTTGTGAATGAGTGCTGTTATGGAGAACGAGAGTGGAACCAAACAAATCCCCACATGCCGCATGGCATGGGAGGCATAGTTTTGCCATTTTCATGGAGATAAAAGCCAAAAATCAAGGGAAAGAATGGTAATGTGTAAAGAGGTTATTTATTGGGTTGCATACTTGGTCGCTAAATCGGTTATTCTTACTTTAAACAGGTTATAGGGGGATTTTGCCCTGTTATTCTTACTTTAAACAGGTTATTGTAGTCTTTTAGATGTAAATTCAATTTTTCTTTTTGGTGAGACCCAATCAGTTCAACTTAGCTGTCCATTTTAACTGTCCATTTCTCAATCGTAATGGAGGAGAATGTCAACCCTAAGCCTATTTTCATATCAATCATTCATTATTAAGAGGGATGTCTATAAAAAAAGGAATGAAAGAACAGCTGTGTTGATGAATCTTTGTGAGTCTTGTGACCGGGTCAGAAAGAAAACAAATCAATGACCCAAAACGGCTGCGACTTGAACACTAAATAAGTGTACAAATGGAAGAGATACTGAGTCTTCTGAATTGAAATTCTTTTGCTATTAGCTTTTGGTTTTTCCAAGTTTTCGAAGCTACAGGTGTAAAAAGGGCGGCCCAGTGCACGAGGCTCCCGCCATTTCGAAGCTACATGTGTATTAGGCGAATTTGTGAACAGCCCATTTCAAAGAAACTAAAGTGATCATGACTCGATCTTACGTTAAAATGCTTCTTTTGATTCTAGTTGTTTTGGCTCTATGCTTCTTTCAAGGTAGCATTCTTCTTTTCATTCTTTCATTTATGATCAGAAGAATGATAGATTGAAGGGCGCCCTTGCAAAAAGCCAGCTACAAGGACACCCCTATTGTCCATCTCAAGTATGTGAATTTATGAGGGCAGAGAAAAATGTGGGATTGGCATAGGGGCACCTTTGTAACTGGCTTTTTGACTGGTTTTTTGCAAGGCCACCCTTCAGTCGGATGCCCTTGCAAAAAACCAGTTACAAGGGCGCCCTTATTGGTCCATCTCCATAAAACTGCATTTAGTGTTCCTTAAGGGGCCGTTTGGCTACGCAGATTTTAGAATCCAGGGTTTAGTTTGAAAGCACTCTAAAAGAGGGTTTCATGATCAAGCTATTGCATGTTGTCCTGACAGTGTTTCTAGGATTTTAAGTAAGAAATCTAGGTTTTAGAAATCTCTCCCGCATCCTGAGATTTCTAAAACCTGGAAACATGGGACGATCTGTTGCGCTCTTGCTGTCGGAAAGAAGGGCTAGAAATCAGAAAACAACGGCTGGTCTCTTTCTTCTCTCGTCTCTCATCTACAATTTTGAAGAAATCAAGGATTCTAAAATCCGTGTATCCAAACGGCCCCTGAATGTTATTTTTGTCAACACCAATTCCATATTTGTTACTGCCCTCATAAATGCACATACTTGAGATGAACCAATAGCGCCCTTGTAACTGAGTTTTTGCAAGGGCGCCCTTCAGTCTATAATCCCTCGTTTATTTCATAATTTTCATTCTTTCTTTTTATCTTTCTGATTCTTTCCACCTTGTTTGGTTAGGACTTGGGAGGAAGGTAATGAGGACTGAGAAAGGAGATCCTTTCAGTCTGGTCAAGGTTGGGTTTTCTCATGATTTTTAAATTATACTTCTCCAAATATTTTGTATATTTGGATAGTTTCTCAATCAACGATCTTGATATATTCCTATTGCTTTTGTTGTGTTTTCAAGCCACGATTGAATCTATGATGGATTACCAGAAGCCAGGACACAATCACAATATTGGCTTCTAGGATCCGATTAATGATAGAAATGAATAAATATGTGTAACTGTTTCTGTATAACTTTCACTTTGTGCTAGGGACCTGTTTGATTTGGATTTTGACAACCGATTGTGGGTCCATAACTGATTATTGGTCACAAATTTACATTAAATTTTGCCTCTTATAATCAGTTTGGGACTCAATCGGTTCTCAAAATCTAAAACAAACAGGGCCTTGTTCTTTCTTTAATTTTGTGATGTAAAATATGTTTCCTGACACTATGTTGCACGATAGTTCTAGGTTGAATAGTTCTTAGAAAACCCGGCTTGAAATTAAGAATTTTGTACAGAGATCGTTTCACTTCCTATTTCGCACATCTGATCGTTATAATATTAGACTTGATTGGAAGGATGTGATATGATATAATGCATATTTGTCTGGCGAAATGAACCCAAAATATCTATTGATTTTGCCCAATGACTTGTCAATTTCTACCAATTAAAGTCAAGACAAGATGGGATTTTTATCAATGTATCGATCACTTTTAGTGGAATTACAAAGATTTTTTAACTAAAATTCCAAATTCGAAAAGATGCCGAAATTATGTAGCAGATTCAGTCTACAGCTTATTCACAACTATGGCATCTCTCTTGCTCTATTCACCATGTGCATTGTTAGGGTTGATGAAGGGTTCTATCGATAATATGCAAGTCGGTATGGACTTTTCTTTATTCGGAATTTATATAGGAGCCCGGGAACGCCAAAAATTTTATTGATGAATATAAGAAGCATCGAAAGGGGACGTACCATACTTTAGATTATCCTCAGTTTATGTTTATTGAACTTCGTTTTGAATTTCTTGATGGTAAACCAAAAGATATGATCTACCATATGTGTGATCATGCTCCTCATTTTGTGATTGCGATTCAGTCTAACCTTTTGCCCTAAATTTTGTTCCCTTGGCATACTTAGACCCAGCTAGAGTAATGCTTTATTACTTGTCTAAACGTTAGCTCGCCCAAGGTATATATTTTTAAGATCTTGACTATTATGGTATGAACCTAGGAGAGCATTCCCAGCTTAGTTTGGAGAGACATTGTTCGCGAGTACTATTCATTATGTCTATATTGAAGGACTGTAATGATTAATAGTTTATTGAAGTTAATAAAGGTGTTTGATTTAGTCATTGTGGAATGTTAGTTGCTCTGATAAATATTTGAATTTATTATATGTGATATTAAATGCCTTGCACGCTTGAGGGGTTCGCCTTGCAGGTGTGGCGCTATCGTGTGCCGGGCCTGGATCTTGGGTCGAGGGCATGACTGGTCTTATGAATATGATATGGAGAGGCTTCATTACAATTTGCATTTCGCAAAAGCTATGAACTGAACCAATCCTGTCAATGGTAGGTGACCTCGTGCTGCCTTTGCGAATAGCGTTTGGAAACTTTATGGTTCCATAAGGTATCCCCGTGCTACATGCTTAGTAGCAGTTGGAAGCAGTTGGACGGTTAGACAGGGTCAATAGCTTGGGTACCCAAGATAATTCATTAATTAATCACCGGTTGCATCATTACTTGTTTTGTCGGCTTCAGAAAAATAAAGATTTTGGGAATTCACTAGTGGCTTGTTTGGATACCTCACATTTTGTATTTGGATTTGGAATTGAGTTTTCAATACAAATTGAATAGATCCGGCAGCTCATGTAGATGGAGGCAGAGAGGGAAGGGGGTACTTCCTAGTGGAGGGGAGAGGTTGAGGAGCAAAGAGGGTGAAGGAAACCGCCACATCTGTGGATTTCCAATTTCTTATTTCCACAGCAAATTTAGAAATCTGATTTTTTTCACTGTTTGCAGCTGAATTAGAAATGCAAGAATTTGATCAGATCCAAATTACAATGCAAAAAGGGCTGCAAATGTGAGAAATCCAATTCGAAATCTTCTCGGCACCCAAACAGGCACTAAATGAGCATTCATTTATGCATCATGATGATTCTCGGTTATTCGTGCATTGTTTACATGAATTACTACCCATCATTTGCCTCATGGTTTCTCTTGGCATGCAGTGATCTGCTAGTGATCCCCATATGACTTACTTGAGCATTAGCTCACTCTGTTGCTTACATTTTATAGATCCCGAGAGTTGACCTTCCTCGAGATCAGGAGGGTTCTGCAGATGCGTCAATATTATTTAGCATTATATTCTTACTGCACCTTATTTCAGTGAGTAATTTGCAGATCGATGAACACTATTTCGGTCTTTTGTTTTTATTTCCATGGATTTTGTGGCAATGGTGTGAGATGGTGTTACGTGTCACGGAGTTTAATACTTTAATTAGTTTTGGTCTCTTGAATAAGTTGGCTAGATTAGTTTTATCTATCTAGTAGATAGGTTAGGATTTATCTTTACTGTTTCCATTTGACTGAGTTAAGTAGATTAGGATAATCCACCTAAGAGATAGATTATAATTTATCCTTATCTGATGCAGTTACCTATTTTATCGGTCTTGGAGTCTTAGTTTAGGATTCTGGTTGTTCCTATTTTCAAGGTGTTGGACGGTACATTTAAACTTTATTTAAAGTGCCGAATGAAGAATGAAAAGGAATGCATAAAGTTATTCTCAAAAGCATTGAATAAAGAGGTGATGAATACATTCCTCAGCATTGTGACATAATACACACAGACTCGCCAGTTGAAATCCCCTCCTCCTGAGCCTATAACAGGTATTAATACAGCGGAATGCAACCATCCAAGCGGGTCCTCCTGGAATTAAGGCCATTCCCTTCATTAAAACTATTGAAGAACGAGCGAACTGAAAATTCTTGGGGCATGACAAATCATTAACTCAACAAAAATGAATTCTGAATTTGCAAATTCATGATAACAATGTGAAACCCTCACAATTTCACGACTGGATTGAAGTTCCTCATAAAGATTTGGTCAGAAAGCACATACTTAATGCATTAATCATGTTAGTCTGTGGATCTTATAGGCAAATGGTTTTGAAGTTAAGTATGATAATTTTAGAAGAAAGGTTATGATTTTCTTAGAAATGATATAGTTTTGGCCCTAGAGAGGTCTTAAGACTCTTATTGTTCCATTTGCAAATAAGTTTAAACTACGGTGCCAAGTTTGCAAATAAGCATTCGAAGAATCTCTCAACCATAACTCAACACAGAGAAAATAGAATAAGTCAATAAGGTATGGGAGATTTGACATTAGGGAACTTGACCTTCCTGGCAAGTGAGATGCTCTGACCCCAAGAACATTTGATCTGTTTTTCTTCCATCACTTTAGACTGCTTCTTGTAGGGGGAATTTGCCCTCTTTTTCTTCTTTTACGTACACTGGTTATTGCAATCTTGTAGATGTTAATTCAAATTATCTTTTTGGTGAGACCCAATCAAGATATTCATGGATTCAACTTAGCCGTCCATTAATTCTAGATGGTAATTAAGTATAATCTGAAACCTAGTCCTATTTTCATTTCAACCATCCATTAATAAGAGTTGTGTCGCTATAAGAAAAAAGGGGCCTAAATACAAATCAGATGATGAATCGCAAATGGTGAGTCTTGTGACCGGGTCCTATAGGAGGAAATTCAAGGACCCAAATTGAATGGCGACTTGAACATCAAATAAGTGTATAAATGGTATAGATATTGGGTATTCTGATTTGAACTTCTTTTGCTATTTGCTTTGGTTTCAATCCTATAACCAAAAAGATCATGGGTCGATCTTACTTTCAAATGCTTCTCCTAATTCTAGTTGTTTTGGCCCTCTGCTTCTTTCAAGGTAACATTCTTTTCTTTCTTTCCTTTTATGTGAAACAACCAATTACTACATAGGCTTAAGCTATTAGAGTTGGTGTCATTTAATCATTTATACCCCTCGTGTGTTGCATGTGTGGCCCCTCTCTTGGGTTGGTTGGCCGTACACGTGAATTTTTAATATCAAGGAGTTGTTTGGTTTTGAACCCAGGACCTCATACCATGTGAAAACAACCAATTACTCCAAAAGCCTAAGTTGTTAGTGTTGGTGTTATTTAATCATTTATACTTCAAAATTTTATGTTGATATTTCATAATTTTCTTCTTTATGTCACTGAGACTCTTTTCCCTCGGTTTGGTTAGGACTTGGGAGAAAGATAATGGGATTTGAGAAAGCAGCTCCATTGGGTCTACTTGAGGTGGGGATTTTCCTTTTTTTTTTTTTTTTTTTAAATCAAGTTGTCTCTCAATATTTTGCAAGTTTCAGCAATTTTTCGAGCCATGATCTTGAAATAACCCTTTTGTTCTTGTTTGGTTTTCAGGCCTCGATTGAATCTATGATGGATTACGATCCGCCAAATCATGGTCCCAACATTGGCCGAATTCATTAATGATTATAAATGAATAAATAATTGTAACCTTTTATGTATAATTTTCTCTTTATGCTAAATAAATGGGTTCCTTCTTTAATTTTGTCATGAAAAGTATGTTTCCTGGTTCTATATTACCCAAAGTCCTTAATTTCAAGCCACATTTTTTATCTAGTTTTGAAATTGCATAACTACTATTTCGCCAATGAATGTCGATTTTACGGTTATAGAATCAATGGCAACATTATATGGTGTAAGCACCTAGCTGGTAAAACATAGTTGCAGCCCTTGGTGTTTGATCAAATAATTACCTCTTAGAAAGTCGGCTGATGTTGGATCAAATATGAAGGGCAGCACCTTATTTAAGCATGGCAATCGGAGTTTTAACCTAATTTAACAGAGTAAATAGTGGAAGCTTACCTTCGGCCACGGCAATTAGATCCTCACGCTGCTAATTCCAACGATCCGATGTGTTGATTGTGGCAATCTCCATGAATGCTTCTTATATGTGAAGTGATGTTTCTAATCTGATGAAGGTCTTACGAAACTTCATAGAAAACTTTACAATTTGAGGCACCATTTCCTTCTCAGATTAGGGAAGAGTCCAATTTAATTAGATATAAAACTCCAACCGGACCATAACTCTAATTGTGAATTTCTTTAATTAAATAGAAGATAATTTGAAAATTATCACTAAAACTCCACTTTTATTAAAACTCTAAGTGGATTTCTTCTAGAATGACTTGGGCGTCCAACTCAAGTGTGTGGGTCCATGTGTGCCACACAAATATTAACCCCAACACTCTCCCACTCTGTCCACATTAACACACAAATAAGTTTTTTTTTTTTTTTAAAAGAAACTTTCGAATTTCAGATACTTATTTTGAAAAGGCACATGGCCATACAAGTTTTGGAAATGTCATCATTTTTGTCCTTGTTGTACACCCTTGTATTGTGTCTCAAATGTACGGATCATAGGGCACACACCTCCAACCGGATATGTTACCTTCTATGTATTACATACACCAATTCACACTAATGTTCACTTTATATGTAGTTTAGTACTTTATTTAATAGGCTCCTAATGACATTTGGGTCCACCTTTATCTCTCCTCATGGATAGTCAGTCTAATCATACGTCAATGTGTACAATTTATATATAACAGAATGCATATATATAAAATATATAACAACAATCATCAACCTTAAGTTGCAACCAATAATAACATAAATATAATTAAGTAGTAAACATAACAAGTCTCGTAGCATCCACATGTTCCTTATACAACCTGGACAAAAGCCCCTCATGGGATTTTTTATCATCTAAAGAGTAGAAATGTGCTTAATAGTCACTCAGTGATTCACAAATTTCTCTATAGCTTGAATAAACTCTATATCGATGTGTTTACTACGACTCTCACTCTCATTATTTTTAGAGAAGAATACCACAACAGAATTTTCACAATAAATTAGGAACGTCTTAAAGATGGAATCCGCTATCTTGTGACCTGTGATGAAATTTCGCAACCATAACGCTTGCATAGTCCCCTTATAGTACGCAACGAACTCAACCTCCATAGTGGAAGAAGTGTTCAACCGTTGCTTCAAGCTTTTCCACGAGATGGTACCTCCAGCAAGTAGGAAGATAGACCCCGGTATCCACTTCCAAGAATCGAGGCACCTAGTAAATTCCGAGTCCGAATTCCGATCTCTTCTAAGTGATTTGATTTCCTGCATATAAACATGTAATCCTTCGTATCCTTCAGTTACCGTAAAACATTATTTTCAAATATCTAGTGATCCATCCTAGGATTAATCTAGTATCTGCCAAGCATCCCTACTGTGTATCCGATGTCAGGTCTAATACAGATGTAATACCTTGCCCCACCATTGGAAAGTTGATGTAGGGTGTTCTCTCTCTTTAGTTAGTTTGGATAGGATTAGGAATAGTGAGATAGAATTTAGAGATGATGTTTATCCTTATCCTTAGAGATAGAGTTGAGTAGGATTCTTCTTTATTTTTTTATAAATATTGGTTTTGTGTATGTAAAAATCAGATTTTGATGGAATAAAGTTTTGTTTGCTTCTTCTCCTTGTGGATTCAAGGATTTTAATCTTATTTCCTTGTGGACTCAAGGGATTTTATCGAAGAAGACGGTATTCCTCTTCTACTACGGGTTGAAGACAGTGTTCTTCGCCTATTCTGCACGCTTCCGCCTACGTAAGTTGGTATCAGAGCGAGGCTTATCCTCGAATCAAACCCGCTTGGCTCAATCATCCTTTCCTGCTATAAGTTCAAATTCACTGATCTTTACCCAAGTATTTTATCACCATGCTTAATTTGTCTCTTGTTTTCAGCCTACTGAGCCACCGTCTCTTCCCAGCCGTCAAACCCCTCTTGCCATACCACCTCAACCCAATCAAAGACGCTCCCCCAATGCAAGTCATTGCACTTTTTGTATGTTGCCCGCCATCTTCTCTTCCTATTCCCAACATAGCACCCAAGCAACCAGCCCTTTAATCTTATTCTCAGCCCACCGAACCCAAACCAGCCCTTCCGCCCGTCTTTCCTTTAGCCAAAGCAAAAACTCATTTTAAAAAAAAAAATTCAACTCACCTTGATCTTGTTTTCAACCCTCCTAGGTTCACCCGAAACCTTTTCTCAGTTAGGCCCAAATCATCCTTGATTTTTGGCCGATTGAATCCATCTTCGCCTTATTGATAGGCACAGAACAGCCTTCCCCTTCAAATCGATCCTAACCGCATATTTCTTGTATCTTGATGATAGAATCAAACTCACCTATGTAGCCCATCCTCTCTTTCTGCTTCAACGAAATAGCCGCACCCCATTTTTAATCTCCCTTGAACCAAGAGTAAAACCCTACAAACCCTTGCAAAAATCAGCCAATTGTCATCTCCTCTCCGACATCACAGACTTGTCATCTCCTGGAAAAAGGGCTAAGATAAAAAAAAAAAAGAAGAAGAAAGAAAAAGTAACACCTGCAAGTCCCTTTTTTTTATACCATCCCATGTACCTCAATTCCTAAATAATGGCCTAAATATTCACCTCTCACCCACCTAATTCTACCTGACCCCTCACTAGTTCCCTATTTAGCATTAGCCCAAGTCTGCAAATCCCCATGTATCACCCATTACCCGCTTAATGGAAATCATCAGGTTCCCTTTTCTTTTAGAGACACAACAAATCTTTTAAATGCCCTAAGATTTAGCCCATCCATAATTTTCGCAAATCCCTATTCCTTCCCAAATAAGAGCCCATTGAGCCTTTTAATTCCTTTCTACCTCATTTTTCTCCTTTTCCTTCCTTTTATCCTTAACCTCATGGATTTACAATTAGTCCCACCATTTTTTGGATATGATAATTGTGAAGTTGAGTGCTTGGCGCAATTGAGGACTGTAGAGACAAATATGGCCTAAGGGAAAAAGAGACGATTAAGTGTGACAGAGTTACTGTAGGCCTTCACGCCAAATCTTTCTTAATAAAGATGGAACGAGAACGATATAGATCGCGTCAACCGCCCTTCAGTTGTTGGTATGAAATTTGTGATCCCTTCATAAGAGAATTTGCACCAGTTACTTATAAAGAATCTTTGGAGATCAAGGCTAAAGTCAAGAGAGTGAAAGCCCAAAAGGCCAAGGATCGTGCCAAGAAGAAAGCCATGTGTATTCTAATTCAAAAGGCATGCTGCATGTACCTTACCAGAAAAGAATATAAAAGTTACGTCGATTCCGTCATTCTGATTCAGAGTTTGCATCATCGGAAGATTGTCCAAGACAGTTACATATGCATCAAGTGTGCCACTAATGTGATCCAACGCGCTTGGAGAGCCGAATCATTCAATGGAGCTCATGTACACCTCCAGATTCGCCTAAAGAAGAATTTTCCAAAGAAGAAAGTGGCGAGATGACATATGGCGATCATGAGCTAGATCTTCAGGGAGATGATCGAGATCTGTTTGCCTGCGAGTTCTTATACATGCCGACACGAAAGGAAGATCCTCAACAATCATATGAAGCTTTCAAGTTCATGAATCATAAGAAGCTTTCGCCACAACGCCGTATTACTTTTAAAAATTATTATCAAGACCAATGTTTATACGATGCTGTGGACATGGGTACTAGTCATACAATGTGCACTAAGTTACGAGTATACGACATCATGCTTCAGGAAGGAGTAACTAGAGCTAAACTCGAGGACAAGTTTCTTTCAAGTGGGGATGATCTGATGTAGGACGTTCTCTCTCTTTAGTTAGTTTGGATAGGATTAGGAATACTGAGATAGAATTTAGAGATGATGTTTATCCTTATCCTTAGAGATAGAGATAGAGTTGAGTAGGATTCTTCTTTATTTTTTATAAATATTGGTTTTGTGTATGTAAAAATCAGATTTTGATGGAATAAAGTTTCATTTTAGTTTTCTCTGCCTCGTGGATTCAAGGTTTTATCTTATTTCCTTGTGGACTCAAGGGATTTTATCGAAGAAGACGGTATTCTTCTTCTCCAACGGCTTGAAGACGGTGTTCTTCGCCTTTCCACACGCTTCCGCCTACATTAGTTGGTATCAAAGCGTACGTAAGAAGTTATTTATTTACTTATTTTTACGATGGGTATTTTTATTAAAAAGCTAGGTTTAAATTTTGTAAAGCTTGTAGAGAGTGCCATTATCAAATCTGAGTTATGTTTTGTAAGGGGTGTTTTTATCAAAATGGATACTGAATACCCAAAATTCGTTTTAGAGCTTTCTAACTTTCGGCCAAGAGGGGTTTTAGTTGCAAATCAATTTTAGGGGGGTGCTATTCGAATTAATTATTTGGAATTGATTGGATCTTGGATTAGGCAGAGAAAGAGAGATTTTAGGAGTTTCCTCATGGATAACTCTAAATTGAGGAAACTCCTAAAATTAGTTAATTCTGTTTTCCTAAAGTCCTAATTGAAAGAAGTAATGGAAACAACTAAGCTAGTTTGGTCACAAAGTTAGCAAAAGAAGGTTTTTTGGAGATCACCATCAGAGCTTTAGGAAATTCGGATGGGTAAGACGGCTAATTTTAGGAGCCTCCTATTTATTGTGTTAAAGAAGAGATATTCAAATGCTCGAATATATTTTTGCCTTCATTCATTCCCAAAGAATATATAGCTTTTTCTTTAAGAAAATCCTATTGGTCAGAGACTTTCTTTGATACAAACTTTCCAACTTAGCCCATAGATCGATGGCTGTCTTTTCTCCCGCTGTGTTAAATAAAACATCATTCGTTGGACACAAGCGAATAGTAGATCTTGCATTCAAATCCAATTCCTCCCAATTGTCACTTAATATGGATTCCGGTTTTTTATCTTTTCCATGCAACGCCTTATGTTGCCCATGTTGAAATAACAACTCATGGATTTTTAATTTCCACAACTCAAAATTCTTTTTTCCATCAAACTCCTCCACCTCAAACCGATGACTAGCCATCTTCTTTAACTTTGCATGTCTCAAGCAATTTCACAAATACCTTGTGTGCAAAACCCGGTTGCTTTGATATCACTTATTGTGGCAAGAATCTGGCGCTAAAAATCCGGTTATCAGAGACTACTCAAAGAAAACAATAACAAATAGCCACCGGCAACCCATGGAATTAGCTCAAGCGAGTTTATGCAACAATACAAGTATGTAGTGAAATAAAGAAAGAAAACAAGAGAGCAAGAGACACAAGTGATTTGCGTGGTTCGACACTTGGCCTACTCCACAGGCATTCCAGCAAGTAGAAAATCACTATGAACAATGGAAAATTACAAAGAAAGGGTTAAAACCCTTACCTCTCCAACAGTGGTGAACATCCCACCAACACCCTCTTCTTGAAACTCAAGCAAAAAACCCAACTCCCCATTTACAATGTCTTCACAACCTGGAAAGCACCATAAAAGAAACCCAATAACCTTGGATAAAGCTCTTGCCCTTCTCACCGAAATTAATTCCAAGTGATTTTATACCACTAATCCAATACTCTATTCTACCTGTATTATACCTGAAAACCAAACATATGCAAATAGCACCAAGACCAGATAAGTTCCAGGTTTCCTAATCCTGGACTCCCCCATCCAATCCACTTACACATCCACTCTACTTGTATTCAACCAGAACCTTAGGATCCAACCCTAGAAGGTAAAGTAATAACGCACTTTTCATTTGCTCGTGTGCTTCCTTGCTGAGTATCCAAGTGTCTTTGTCTGAGGTACAAGACTAGGCCAGCTGAACCAGGCTAAATCTGGGTGGCATTGTATCGTTGGACGAATGCCACACGGTCATGATGATAATGATTAGCATGCCCCTGAAGGACTAATCATTAACTCCACAACCATGACTTTTCAATTCGCAAATTAATGTTTCAATAGCCTTGGCTGATGATAAATTCTCACCCCCTGTCGGATAATTCGCACCACTTTAACGTTATAAAAAAAAGCATTAAAAGTCTGCCACATACCCTCCTTTTAAGTGGTGCGAATTATCCTATAGTGGGTGCGGAATTAATTATCGCCCTAGCGCTTTAGCAATCTTGAAAGATCATGATAACAATGTTGTTCAGTTGTATTGTAAATGACAAATGGTTTGGAAGTAAATATGGTTATGGTTTTCCTAGAAATGATATGGTTTTGCCCTGTTTTTCTACTTTTACATTAGACAGGTTATTGTATTCTTTTAGATGTAAAGTCTAATTTTCATTGTCGTGGGACCCGATCTAGGTAACCTTCGTTTCAACTTAGCCGTCCATTTCTGAATAAGAATTGAGTAGAATGTGAACCCTTTGTCTAATTGCATTTCAACCATCCATTTATAGAGAAATTATAAGATGGGTAGCCGTACAAAGCTGTATTTTTCAAAAAGTACCGTATGACTTACTATATAAGATGATCCAAACCGTCCATTTGTTGGGCCACAATGTAAATAGGTTGTGCCCCAAAAACCATTTCCATAGGATGATCCTAAACCTCCGATCTATAGAGGGACTGCACATTATCGAAAATTCAATAGATCGTAGGGTTAGGATCATCCTATAGAAATAATTTTTGGGGCAAACCCTATTTATGTATTGGCCCAACAAATGGTGGGTTTGGGTTGGGCGCTGGTGCCCGCGGATTACCTGCCATTCGGTTTTCAACTTTTTATCCTTAAGGCCTAAACACTAAACAGTTAACAATAGACTATGTGGGTAGCCAACAAAACAAGCAAAGCAATAGACTTTGTGGGTCTGGGTCGGGCGTTGGTGCCTGCGGGTTTACCCGTAAGTGTTAAAAAATATCTATTTGGTTGTTTTTCATGTAAGATATGGTGAAACAGTAGCATCCTTTTTTATTTTTCCTAATTCATTCAAATGTCCCAAGTTCCTGTGAATCAGTGCCATTACAGGTGACTGGTATCTTTGGTTGTACCAAAACAAACACTTGTTAAAGTAAATGAGAAATTGTATGATGAATGGGCGTATAAACATGTACTCATTATCCCATCCTTGATATTTGATCCAACAACAGCTGACTTATTAAGAAGTTGTTGTTGGATTAAATATCAAGGCTTGTACATCCAACGTACCACCTTTATGTGTTCATACACCCATTCATCATATAATTTCTTTTGGTAAATATATATATAATTTCTTCTTTAAATTTGCCGAGTTACCCGCGGGTATACCCAACCCGCCCAGGTGGGTTCCGGGTTCATGAAAGGCTACCCGTACCCGCGCCGGGCTTTCTTACCTGTACCCGCCGGTACCGGTACTCGCACGGGTTACCCGTTTGCCTGGTCTACTTATAAGATTGTCTTATGAGCGGGTCCGATAAATGGATGGTTGAAACTAAAGGCGACTTTGACATCAAATAAGTGTACAAATGGTAGAGATATTGGGTGTTCTAGTTTGAACTTTTGCTATTTGCTTTGGCTTTTCCAAAACGAGGATTTTCCATTTAGGCTTTGTTTCTTTCGACGTAAAATTGGACATAAAATTTGTTTTAATTGAACATAAAACAAATTATATGTCCAATTTTATGTCGAAAGAAACAGAGCCTTAGGGCCCGTTTGGATACCTGATATGTTGTATTTGGATTTGGAATTGAGTTTTGAATACAAAATGAATAGAATTGCCAACTGATGTTGAGGGAGACAAAGAGGTAAGGGGGTAATTCCTACTGAAGGGGAGAGGTTGAGGAGCAAAGAGGGTGAAGGAAACTGCCAGATATGTGGATTTCCTGACTTATTTTCACAGCATATTTGGAAATCTGATTTTTTTCACTGTTAGTGGCTCATTTGGAAATTCAAGAATTTGATCAGGATCCAAATCACAACACAAAATGGGCTACAAATGTGAGAAATCCAAATCAAAATCTTCTCAGCATCCAAACGGGCCCTAAGAGAATTTGAGAACAACCCATTTCAAAGAAAACCCAAAGAGATTATGGTTCGATATGCTTGCAATCATTACCCGCATTCGGTACTTTTCTCAATTTTCAATAGTCCTTCAAAGATCATCATAAAAAGGGATTTGCTAGCCAATTTTGCGTAAAGCCATTTCGCGGCTGGCTTTTTGCATGTGAGAAAGAGGCAGCCGCGAAAATGGCTTTCGTTGAAATTGCCTAACAATGTGAAAACCTACAAAGTTCACGGCAAAATTGCAGTATGTCCTCATAAAGACTAGGTCATAAAAGCTCATATTTTATCTATTAATCATGTTAGTCCATACACACATGATGCTCACTTGTAATCTTATAGACAAATGGTTTTGAAGTTAAATATGATTATTCGTCAATCATATGATTTTCTTAGAAATGATGTAGTTTATGTCTCCCACTGAGGTCTTTGTGTCCCATTTGCGAATAAGATTTAATTACAACACCAAACAAGAACTCAATTTGGTGCCATTCAAAGACTCCATCAACCATAACACGGCAAAAGGGGGAAATAGAACAAGTCAATAGGGTATGCTACCAAGACCTTCCCTCTCTAGATAGACGCGCTGAAACCGAGAACATTTGATCTGCATTTCTTCTTCCACTTTAGACTGCTTTTTGTAGGGGGATTTTGCCCTGGTTTTCTTCTTTTACTTTAGACTTGTTATTGTAATATTTTATATGTAAATTCAAATTTTCTTTAAAGTGGGACCCAATCTAGATAATCATCTTAGCCGTCCATTTCGAAATGATATTAGAGTAGAATTTGAACCGTTGGCCTATTTTCATTTCAACCATCCATTTATAGAGAAATTATATGATGGTGGGCGTATGAACCCGTATTTTTAAAAAATGTACTGTACGACCTGCTCCATATTATGATCCAAACCGTCCATTTGTTGGGCAGCAACTTAAATAGGTTGTGCAACAAAAATCGCTTCCACAAGATGATCCTAGCCCTCCGATATATTGAAGTTTACATAATGTTCAGTCGATCTGTAGATCGGAGGCAGGAGGAGTGGCAATTCACACCAGAATATGGAAACTTCAATATATCGGAGGGCTAGGATCATCCTATGGAAGTGATTTTTGGGGCACAACCTATTTACGTTGTGGCCCAACAAATGGACAGTTTGGATCATCCTATGGAGTGGGCCATACCATACTTTTTGAAAAATACGGGTCTGCTACCGGTGCTTCCACCCATCGTATAATTTCTCCCATTTATAAGAGGGGTGTCACTATAAAAAAAATAAGGAGTGTAAATACATCTGGGTTAATGAATCTTACAATATTGTGTCGTGAGTCGTGGAGTCTCGTGACCAGGTCTGATAAATGGTTGGTTGAAATGAAGGGCGACTTTGAAATCAAGTAAGTGTATAAATTGAAGAGATATTGGGTCTTCTGATTCTATTTGCTTTGGTTTTTCCATTTATAGAACTTGAGAACAACCCATTTCAAAGAAAAACCGAAGAGAACATGGGTCGATCTTACATTCAAATGCTTCTTCTGGTTCTAGTTGTTTTCTCTCTCTTCTTCCTTCAAGGTAATATATGTTCTTCTTTTCATTCTTTGCTTTATGTTTATAGTTCATAATTTTCTTCTTTCTTTATTGTCCCTAAGACTCTTTTCCCTTTGTTTGATTAGCACTAGGGAGAAAATTAATGATATTTGAGAACGCAGCTCCTTTCAATCTACTTGAGGTGTGAATTTCCCATTTTTAATCGATTTCTCTAACCAGTATTTTGCGTCTTTCAGCAATTTTTTCTAGCTAAAATTTTAAAATTTTCCTCTTGCTTTTGTTGGGTTTTCAGGTGACGATGATGGATTACTCAGGGCCGGATCGCAATGGAAATGTTGGGCACTAGGATCTTACTGTTTCTATGTAATTTTCTCTTTCTGCTAAATAAGAGGTGTTACTTTAATTATGTGATGAAAAGTATGCTTCAAGATTCTATAGTGCACAAAAATATGAAGTTTTGAAGCTGCATTACTCAATTTGGCACATCGCGTGGTTAATTGTAATATTGAATTCAGTTGGAAGATATAACTTTAAGGCCGAAATCAGCTAATTCACTATTCCGTATATGGTTGTGACTAAAAGACCTGTTTTCAGGATTATAATCTGAGTCATTCAAGGAAGAGTAATGCTAGGGAGACCAAAAGCACAAACAAGTGACAGGATAAATGGGTTCAGGCTGCAACATCACAAGCATGATTTCAAATTTCGGCTTCTTCGGAATGCATTTTGGCCCTCACCGAAACCGAAATTTCGGACGGATGAAATCGAATAAAAGAATATTTTATCTCGCACAGAATTTCGGCTGAAATTTCAGTCATTTCAGCCAAAATTTCCGGAAGATAATATATAATTAATAAAATCGAGATTTTTAGTTGAAATTTCGACCGAAATTTCAGTTAAAATAAACGACCTTTTCGGGTATGTATGATTTCGGTTTCAGTCGAAATTTAGAACCATGATCACAAGTGCCCTAATCCATCTCTTCAAGTTTAGGAAAATCAGCAAAAAAGTAATATTTTTTGCACGTAAGGAACATTCTCATCGTTGGGCTCTCCATCTGGTCGTACTTTTGGTCTCCATATAATTCTTGGTGGTTACGCAATTAGTGGAGATGGAGGTCAAATCCACCATTAGACATGTCAGGCGAAATGCATACCTGTAAAGTAACCTCTAGCAGTATGCAAGGCTAAGAAGAAATATTCAGAACCATCTATAGCAATTAATCTACGTTTAAAAGGTCATACATAAATCAAATTCTCCCTCTCTCTCTCTCTCTCTACCCAAACATAGAAAAATAACTGTATCCTTTAACACTATCCGAAACAATACTCATTGTCTATAAACTTAAATGAAACTAATAAGAATGACTCAGAGATTATGCCTTCGCTCCCTCGTTAGTACCGTGAGGATCAAAATTTGAAAATGCATGTAAAATCCACAGTAAGCCAAAGTGCAGTACGTAATAGCGTATCATTCTAGTTGGGTCAAGCATGCCACATAAGGAATTTGAAGAGAGGAGTCAAATGAGAAGAAATGCAATAAGATGATAATAAAAATTCTTCACATGTCTGATCAGCTAAATAATGGACCAGTGTGAAAGGAATCATGAACTTACAGGTAAGTATCCAAAGGTTCATATGCCAAAGTTCAAAGGTATCAAGAGTTCAATGAATCACACACAGTAGGCAACAATATCAAATCAACAGCATTTCTACCAAGCGGCCAAGTAATGTAATACCAAAATTTACCGTGGTTCAAAAGACACGCTATTTTACACCGGCGGTGAATGATGTTGAAACTAGTTCCTATTCATATTCACATATACCTGTCGACGCGGCCAACATATATCCCCCATTGGTAGGATCAGAGTTCTTATGCTTGCCAACGTATTGTTGGCCCATTGGCGGGGCAGTTCAAAGTTCAAATCTAAGCATCACATGAAGTGTCCACAATCATGAAATAGATGTAAGGATTGGTAGATAAAACAGATATATGCTTATCAGAATCACAACCGAATAATACATAATCATAAATTGTTTATAGTTTAGAAGTCGGATACATAGCTTAGAAGAATATGGGTTCTTATCATGTCACAACCAAACAATACATGATCAAGAAGCATTCATTATCACTAGATCATACACACACTTCAAAAGGACATAAATCCAACCCCACGACTTCGGACGCTCGAATAGAAGTGTTCAAACGCCCAAAGGAGGTTTCGTGCCCAGACAGATGGAATCAAAAGGAACCGAGAGCCCAGATTTTTGAAAGTTTTGCATGTGTTTTGGAGCAGCTTCCCATACTCTCCTCACTCACGGCCTTCTCAAATCTTTCTTCTACTAGCTTCGTTTGGTTGCCCTGAGTCTCAGCAGCCGTGGGGATTTTGAACGAATTCATTGTTTTGTTGCCATTCCTTGTTTGGTTGCCATTCCTTTCTTCTACTAGCTACTAGATGTCGGCCTTGGTGCAACGGTAAGGTTGCTCCATTGTGACTTGGTGGTCACGGCTTTGAGTCACAAAAACAGCCTCTCTTTGCATACAACTAGCCCTCCCCAGACCCCGCAATGGCGGGAGCCTCGTGCACTGGGCCACCGTTCCTTCCCAGGTAATTATACATTTCAAACCCCCACCCCCCCACCCCCCCAAAAAAAAAAAAAGGGAAACGATAAATGCACCCCTTTTCATCACATGGGACACACAACTGTAGTGTACCGCAATCAAATCTGTTGAATTCTTCTGACGTGAAGTACATCAGCCCCTCTGCAGTCATTGATACACTACTGCTGGGTGTCCCAAGTAATGAAAAGGGGAGCATTTATCATTTCCCAAAAAAAGGTAGAATTTGGCTTGAAAAATCTTGGTACTGGTACTTTTTTCTCTCCTCTCTTTTTCTCTCCTCTCTTTTTCTCGCTCCCCTCCCTGTATTCTATCTATTTAGTTATGACACCCCATACTTATTCCCCTTCTTTCCAGAGTCTACACTGTGCTAACAAACACTACTTACCACTATTCTCTGAGGTAATTCCAGACAAATCCTGCTTGTCTCCTCCTTGTTGACTTCTTATTCCACTACTCTCCTAGGCAAGGGTGGATCTAGGGGGGGCAATTGCCCCCCTAAAAATCTGGATTTTCCTAAATTAGTAGGTTTAGATGTCAAATTTTCTTAAAACTTCCCCCCTTGAAATTAGGGTTGCCACTTCAAATTAGGGATTTTTTCCAAGTATGTTAGCATTTTTTTAGGGAAATGATAAGTTTGCCCTCCTTTTTGACTTGGGATAGCCCCCTCTAGTGTAAAAGATAAGTCAAAAATACACTTGGCAGGGATGTCGCAAGTAAAAAATAGGGGTGGATCGATATATCACTACCCTTTTTATAAAGTTGCCCCTAAAAATTGGGATTTTTTCCTTCATAGTTTAGTTATTTTTTTCGTATAAAGTTCCTATATTATAGGCTTATTTAATAACTTTCTCATTCGCAACCTAAATCTCTCCCTTTATGCGAACTCACCTTAGTTAAGCAATTATGAGATTTTATATGTTAGTGCACATAAATTTTTTCTCAAAAAATACTGCGGGCCCACTTCATCGGATGATCCAAAGTTTTCATTTGTTGGGCGAACATAAATAGGTTGCTCCATGTAAATCATCTCCATAGGATGATCCTAACCCTCCGATCGATAATGAGATTGTCCTTTAGATTGAGGGCTTAGTATCATCCCATAGAGATCATTTAAGTTGTGTAGAACATGAAATGTCTTTGTTCCTTCAGGACCACCTCGGTTCTGTTTTTACACATATATATATATATTCTGTTGCCCTTTTCAAAAAAAAAGAACATGAGATGTATATAGTGGGTCCCACGCATTAGAACACAAGGTGTAATTACTGGGCCCTGCTACATAAAAATATTAGGTGTAAAATGCGGGCTCCACCTTAAGGATTAGAGGGAGATGGTGGGCCCCACCTATCAAAATTTGCAGTCCAAAATGGTGGGCCCCAACATGCTATAACAACCATTTTCTGCCCCTCCTAAAGTATATTACTGGATCCGCCCCAGCTCCTAGGTCAGTGCTGCGCATCCAAACATACCTAGGTAAACAAATATTCTATGAGGCGTTAGGGAGGAGGCTAGATCCAAGTCAATGGAGTTGGTGAAATAGCGCCCCAACTTTGTATTTATTTATTTAACTTGATAACAACCTAAACTGACGGTTAAGGAATGCGGATTGAAGCAGCAAGTCTAATATATATTTTCACCAGGAAATCCTTAACTCTTCCTAATTAATTCAAGCTGGTTTTGCTATTTGTACTAGGGTAAAAGTGGTTGTTCTTGCCAAAATTCACAGCTAGATTCTTCTATCTGAAAACAACCCATTTCTTAAAAACTAGAGAGATCACATGAGTCGATCTTACCTTATTGCATTTGTTCTAATTTCAATTGTTTTGGCTCTCCACTTCTCTCCAGGTAGCTGTTTTCAATTTTCCAACATCTTTATTTTTACTTCTCATCACATCAACTTTCTCTTTTTATAGGATCTGGGTCTAAGGAGATGATATTTCTTAGAGGAACTCCTCTCAATCAATCTATGGTGGGGTTTTCTTTCATTTTTCTTTCAATTTCTAATGATTTTTAAAGCCATTTTTTGTAGGCCATGGTTTTAAACACTTGTTTTCTTTTGATGTTTTTTAGGATGATTGGAAGAAAAGTAAACTGTTGATGGATTACGATAAACCGCCCCTCAACATGAATCCTGGTATTGTCCCTTAACAATCAAAAGAACAACAATACACTGGGACTTGGCTGGCAGTTGAAGATAATAAGCACCAATTATGTAATCTTTGCGTTGGTTTCATGATAGTTTTTTGTTCCATGTGTGAAGGAAAAACTTTAAGATGGTTGAGTAATCGTTTAGCGTAGAACTCGCTTTGAAGCTTGGCTGGAGTATCTGCATAACGATTCAATGCAGGAGTACATGTCAATTGCTATGCCCACAGCAACTAAGTAAGATTTTATGTAAAGTAATTACAAATTTAATATGTAGTGAGACCCAATTGAAGACATCTATAAGGGAATTTGTGTGGATGGTTCTTAGCAGATCTTGGGTCGGATAATTTGTCATGGTAATCGGATCAGATTCATCAGATTATTTAAATCAAAGGCCGAAGGCTATAAGTTTTTGATCAAACCCATTTAAAATGATCAAATCAATGATCAGATGTTCAGATCAAATTCATCATATTATTTAAATCAAAGGCCGAAGGCTATTAGTTCTTGATCAAATCCATTTAAAACGATCAAATCGATGAACCAATAAGCCCAACATCACATGATTCGACGAGTAAAGAGCCCCCAAAATTTGTGAAAATCATATGGAAGGTCGCCTCGGGGAGAAGTTTTCCGATATCGGGTTCGGTCAACCGAACACTCACTCAGTCGACCGAGCTTGGCTTCGGTCGACCAAGTTGTAGGCACTGGATTTTTTAGAAGTTTTCAGTTTGGAGTTCTGCCGACCGAATAATGGCACGGTCAACCGAACCCCACTTTCTAGAAGGGTCTCCTTGTAGGTGTGTGGCACTATCACGTGTTGAGCTGTTGTCTCGATTCGGGCTGTTGTCTCTGATAGTTGGGTGGTTTTATTTTGGATATGTGGATTAAATTGTATGTATGATATCGAATGCCTTGCACGCTTGTAAGGCTCTCCTTGCAGGTGTGTGGCTGGCTCATGGTCTCCGTTCGAAGCGTGACAACTTTTTTCATTTATTTGTCATCGGATCGGATTTGCCCGGTAAATTTTCTCAACAAACCAGATTTCTTTCACTTCATATAAATTGATGACAATACCCCTATTAATTAACTAAAGACGATTAGGGATTTAGGGTATTTCAGACAGAAAGGTAGGGATTGGTGGCTCACTGATATTCATGAATAGGCTATGCCAAATGAAGAGATCTACAATGAAGAGAAGGGAAACTTATGGATGGGATGTGGCCATAGAAATGAAGAAGATGCTGATGGCAGTCCTATATCACTTCTAGACAGATGTGAAGAAACAAAATCAGAGGGGCCACTACCATATCCTTAAAAAATTTGGATTCTATGCCATCATAGTGATAGGCCTCTCGTTTTTTTCGCTTGGGGTGTAGCTTCTTAGCTTACTCTAATATTTGTTTTGTAGCATTGTCATGTTGTTACAGTTTGTACCTAGGCTCTTTAGCTGTTGTGCCCCTCCCGCATCCCACTGATTAAATTTCTGAGTCCCCAGTTTGCCTCTCTTCTTTTTTATCCTTTCCCTTCTATAAATGCATCTAATACTCTAGTAAGAAATCGTGGGAACCATTTTCTTAAACACCCTGAAAGAAGTTATGGGTCGATCATACGTTCTCACTGTTCTTCTTATTTCATCTGTTCTTTCTCACTGCTTACACCAGGGTAATTGATTTTACGTCTTTTTGCCTTTTTCTTATTCTTTTTTGTTGCTTTCATTGAGGCTATTTTTTCTATGTATTGTAGGATTTGGGGGAAAGGAAATGAGATATGAAGAAGCAGCTCTTGTTAATCAACTTGAGGTGGACTTTTCCCTTTTTGTTTGTCTTTGTTTTAACATGTTTAATTTTCAACCGTTATTACAGGATAAAATCCTAAAATCGTGCTTTGTTTCTGTTGGATTCTCAGAGGAACTTGGAGAAAAGAAGAGTCACAATTGAATTTACTACTGATTATGATGGTCCAGTGAGAGGTGCAAAACCTGGTGGACAAACCCCAGTAACCCCACCATTATGCATGAAACAAAGAGGACGGGCAAAGAGAGAGAGAGACAGGGGGTGTTAAAGTTAGCATAATTTTCTACTGTGCCAAATCAGATACCCTGGCTGAGGAATGTAGCTATTTCATTGCTACTGAGTCAGCTCAAAACTCACTTTGAGACTTGCCCATTGCTTCTTCTTTGTTTCTTAATTTGTCTATTTTGTGAGTGTTTTTTAGTAGAAAACTCATTGAGTCAACTTGAGACTCACATAAGGTGTGAAACAACGAATTACTCCATAAGCTTAAGCTGTTAAAGATGGCGTTATTTAATCTTTTATACTTTAACACTCTCCGTCACGTGGGCCCCCTCTTTTTTAGGGTTGGCCTACACGTGTCACATGTGACCCCTTTTTATGGGTTGGCCAGTAGATGTGGATTTTTAATGTCAAGGAGCTTTGAACCCATGGCAATTGCTCTGATGCCATGTGAAACAACCAATTACTCCAAAAGATTAAGTTGTTAAAGATGGTGTTATTTAGGGGCCGTTTGGATACGCGGATTTTAGAATTTCGAATTTCTTCAAAATTGTAGCTAAGAGACAAGAGAAGAAGCGGACCAACCATCGTTTTTGACTCGTTTTTTACTTCTCGCCCTTCTCTCCGTCAGCAAGAACATAGCAGATGCTCCCACATTTCCAGGTTTTAGAAATCTCAGGATGCAGGAGAGATTTTTAAAACCTGATTTTCTTACTTAAAGTCCAAGAAACGCTGTCAGGACAGTATACAGCAGCTTGATCATGAACCATCTTTAACACTGTTTTTCAGACTAAAAACCTGGATTCTAAAATCCGCGTATCCAAACGGCTCCTTAATCTTTTATACTTTAACATAGGTCACCTACACATTAATGCTAATGAATTATAAAGAGAAGAACACTCATACCGGAGGCTTCTGAAAAACCATTTCCTAAGTACCGTCCCACAGCCCCACAAAGTATGATTAAGGTCAATTAAGGTGAAACAACTTTTATTTAGTTAATCTAATATCTGAACATTTGAATTTAAAGACAACTCACATATGATCAAAGATGTGTCGGTGCGCTTAGGGTACATTTGCAAAATTAAGCAACTATTACTCGATTTGTTATGCGTTCAAGACATCAGTCTGCTTCTAAATTTGGTAACAAGGTTCTCATAATTTGGTCCAAAACCCATGAGAATGTAAATAGCCTGGTCATATTCTTGAATATGATGGATGGATGATGCAAATTGATAGGCTAACATCTTAGTACTGGAAGGGAGTATGTGACTCCGACGATTCACCCCTAAAAGCTAGCTGTTAGAGGGAGGGTGCACATTCCCTTATAACCCATCCCCATCCATCTCACTTATCTGATGTGGGACTATTTGCTTTTGCGTGGAACCCCAACAATCTCCCCCTCCACGCGGAAGCAACGTGGACCATCTCGCCCCTCCACGCGGCAGCAATGTGGGAACCACGAGATCTTCTCTAAGGGAATTCCACTGTCCTCGGAGTCATACCGGGGTTACCGAGATCTTCCCGGGAGTTACCATGCCCCAGCTCTGATTTTGTTGTTTTTAGAAAGGTTTTTCGATTGCCTATCTAAAGAGTCCAATCTTATGCAATTTGGACTTGATTTGGCTAAGTTAAAAGCATTTTACAGATATGGTATAGTTAGATTACAAGATTACTATTTTACGATGTTTTAGTCATGTTTCTAGTTTTTATTTTTGTTGATTTAGATAGAAGATTGAGAATAATTGTTTGGCAAGTATTTTGGGTTACTATTCTTAGGTTTTGGCTCTCTATATAATGTAATGGCATGAGAAAAGAAAGGGAGATTGAATAAATTTTATTTTTGGGACATCACTTGTGAAGATAGCATTGGCTCTTTCACGTGGGTGAAGGAGCGTCGTACCTTTCACGTATTATATTGAAGTTTTTCTCCAAAACCATGGCATGGGTTTTCAAACCCACACGAGATTATTTTAGTTGCTGCTTGTGTTAATCTTCATCTTGGTGTCACTGCCTCCTGCTTCCCTGCATCACTAGGCCATTCAAGAAATTCTTTGGGTTGTAGACGACCATGGAACTCCGAAAAATTAATCTTGATGGAGTCGAAATCACGATAGATCCTTCCCAACATAGCCTCCTCACGAGTATTGGCGAAGGGATTCACATTGGACTCGTCACTAAAACCTCCATGGCTTGATCCACTATGCTCACTACGAGCCTCTTGGAGTTCAAGTCGCATAGTAAGTTGCTCAATTTGTCTTCGAAGCGGTTAAAGTTCATCATCTCTTTCATCTCTCAAATTTTCCATCATATGGTTACCACGCCTTCGTCTACCTCTTCGTACCTCCATGAAAACTAACGTTAGCTCTGTAACACATGATGCGAATGCTTAAGAGGGAAGAAGAAGAAATCTAGAACTTAAGAACGCAACAAGAGAAGAAGAACCAAAATGGGAACAATGCTTAACCCTATTGATATAAAATCAATTACAAAAGTTTATCAAAATAAAAACCCCCCTTCTACAGATGATTTCTATCTATTTAAATGAAAGACATTAAGAGAAAATCCGTTCAAACTCCTCCACAAGCTAGCTTAGGGACTTACATAACATTAATTGCTTTCGAACTCAAAAAATTTGACTAGCTTGGGAACCCACATACACATACCACTAAAACTGCAGAGCCCAAATACTTGTTGAAAATTTCTCAAAATGTTGTACAACTTCCTAGTTTACCACTTTTCCAAATCTTGCCATCTCGAAGTCAAAGAATCAAGTTGAAAAAGGCCAACAACATTATAGCGGGAATACACTTTGGAACTCCACCCAAGCCACCTAGGCATGACATGGGAACCATGTTGGCACTACAACAATTCCCTAGGTTAACATTGAAGAAGAACTTGTTATTTGAGCTTCTAATCCGTGAGTATCATTCACTGTGTTATTTGAGATGCTATAGTGGATTAAATAGTTTACCGGAATAGAAAATAGTGCAGGGTTAAGTTAGCTATATATTGTTTTGATGAAAATTGCTCTGATATGATATGCACTTATTGATATCGAATGCCTTGCATGCTTGTTGGGTTTGCCTTGCAAGCATGCGGCACTGTTACTATCCGGGCTGGATTCCGGGTTTGGAGCACGACACCGTCAATGTGGGATCAACAATAGACAAGAATTTTCTCCTTAATTAGATCAACAGAACCGTAAAGTAGTTGGCTTTTCTCCACCATAACATAATTTCTTGGTTTGACTATAGAAATACCCTTATTTTAATGACGAAATGACACATCATACAATGCCAGTTGATTTGATAGTCCACCTGTAGCAATAGTTTACTTCTTCAACAGAATAAAATTATGTTTTTGCTTGTGGGGATTTAAAATGAAGAGTATTGTTGTTATACCATCTCGTCTTAGAAGGCTCTTTTAATGAATCAAAACCTAACTGCAAGAACAGGTCTCGTCTTAAAGTCTTATTTCAAATACATTTACTAGAGGTCTTCTTTCACAAAAACTTCATAATGCAATTCTCTTTAAAGATTAGCAATAGATTTTTTCATATAAAACTCCATAATGCAATTCTCTTTAAAGAATATATAGCAATAGACTCAGTCATATAATTGGAGGACTGCTTGTAAATAAGGAACAACTAACCAAGAAGAAACAAAATAAGAAAAGAAAATTGGGCTTGAGTCAAGACTTTGTTCTTCAACCTAGAGGTCGGAGGTTCAATCCCAGCTTAAATACTAGGAAAAAAAGAAGATAAGAAAATGACACTGGGAAGGTTTGCAAATGAATCTTTAACCAGATTTTGGCAATTAGAGGTACTACTTTCTGTTAAACTTTTACTAATTTTTAATTGTTTGTTTGGTAAAGATGCGGCTCTAAGAACATATAAATCCTTATTCAAGGGTCATCTTATTCAAGGCAAACCACTTTTCAAGAATCAGAAGCAGATGATCTTGGTTCTGTTTCAAACTTTAAAACCATAGCCGGATTGAATCTAAATACAATCCATTTCATAAAATGGTGAAAATAATCATGGGTCAATCTTACTTTCTCACAGTTGTTGTGATTTCAGCCATTGTTGTGTCTGCATGCTTCTCTCAAGGTAATTTATTTCCTTCTTTCTTTCATTCTTTATGCCTCTTCTAAGGCTTTGTTCCTCTATTCCATAGCTTACGGAAGAAATGCAATGGGACTTGAGAAAAGAGCACCTTCTGGTAATCTACTTGAGGTGGGCATTCCCCTTTTTTTTCCTTTTCTAATTTTGCTTAGTGGTTTCATAATGTGACTTGCTTTGCTTTTGTCTGATTCTCAGGAAAATTTTGCGAAAGGAGTTGGGATGGAATTTTCATTGGATTATGAAAGGCCCACACAACGACCACCAATCTGTGGATAATTTATTGTTACATCAGCTCTGAATATAAACATATAAATGTTGGCATAAATTGTTATGTGTACTAAATAAGTCCGGGCATTTCATAATGTCCATGGCCAGATATGATTTCTCTAGCTCCCCAACATTTGGTCTATCTGTTTAGTTGCTGTTGTAATTTCCTTGCTTTTGTTTCTGTTTGTTATTGTCTTGTTTTGGTTTGTCTCTCGTGTTGTTCTTGATTTTCTCTTAATGTTATGCATCGTTTTCCAAGTGCAAAAACAACAAGACATGAAATTTCATGCATGAATGTGCAAAACACTAATGGTTGCATTTTACTTTGATTTATGTGGATGCCTTTGTACTGCCAACTCACTAAGTCAACTCGATTAGGACTTGGTTATGCTTCGTAGGCAGCACTTTCTTAATTTGTAATGACATAAACACAAGGGAATCAGCATCTGAAATGTTAATATGGAGTGCATTTTCTACTAGGAATACACTTCAGTAGGAAAAAGGCTCCTGCTAAAATTGATCTCTACAGTATGAACAACTTACCATGAAAGTTTTTGTTCATGATTCCAAAATTTCCCTTCAACTTGGGATCAAGTTATCGAAAATTTTCAACAGTGGGTGTCATTTGAACGAGATCTATACTAGGAGATTTGGAGAAAATAAATATATAAATTGGCAGTGATGGAATTATAAAAATTTGAAAGGACCGAACTTCATTCAATCCAACTTTTTTCCGTTAAAACTGTCACACCCCCAACCTGAAGGCGCGACAAGCGCCTCATGCCTATAAAATAAGCCTTACAAGCACGCAAGGCTTTCATGCTCAAACATTACATACAATTCTAGCAATTCAACCTTACCAATACGCCAAAAGCTCCAGAGCTGATGTAACGCGTTAGGCAAGGCCCTTTAAACTTGTCTCATACCAGGTTGGGTCCCACCAAGTCCCATACCTATGCGGGCCCCCACTCAAGACCATAACATTCCACCACGCTTCAGCATCCGCATTCCTCGGCGGCCCACTCTGTGACGGCTTTCACTCTGACCTTTTTTTCCAGGTAGCCCTTTCTACATGTCGCCCCTTCCGTGACTCGAACACGGGACATGGTGGGTGCTCTGATATCAAATGTTAGGTAACTTACCAATATGCCCAAAGCTTTAGAGCTGATGGAATGCATTAGGCAAGGCCCTTTAAACCTGTCCAATACCAAGCTGGGTCCCACCCAGTCCCATACCTAGGCGGCACTCAGAACCGTATCATACTCCCTCGCACCACTATTGACCAGCTGTACTTAATCAAGTCATGATATTCTCACCAGCGATAATTACGGCACTAGGAAGCCGTCACATTGCACCCGGAATACGGAAACTCCTCCTACAAAGGGGAACCATCCTCTCCACGCTATGGGATCAGCTCCCCATGGGACCAAATCCCTTCTCCAGAGGTAACACATTACATCCTAGTGCTATGCTATCATTCTGTTGATCTCAAAACTGACTTGAGTGTCGGAGGGTTCCCTTGGAGTTCCAACTCTAGGTGTTTCCTAACTTGTTGTCTGTGAGCGCAGGTCACAGGTCAAGCTTCGGACAACGGGCGGGACCATTACCATCATAGTCGTTCGTTCGCTTCACCAAATTTGAGCACCAACAATCGTAAAAGCACATATTTCATGCATTAATCATTTTAGTCCATGTAATATATAGACAACTAGTGTTTGAACATAAATATGATTATTCGCATATAATGATTATAATTGTCCTAGGTATGATACAGTAAATATCCCACTTGTGAATAGACATTTTTTTTAACCGGAATTTATCTAGAAACTGGGGCCGGCATCTTTGGTTTTATTTATAAGGACAAAATATACAAGAGGGCGACATCCCACCTTCCCTCCAAATCCAAATATAAATAAAACAAAAAATATTTTCCTCTGAAGTTACAAATGCAAATATGATTAAATTTTCTTGTTAGTGTGACCCGATCTAGATAATGATCAGTTCAATTTTTTAATGATCAGTTCAACTTAGCTGTCTATTTCTAAATCACAATAGAGTTGAATGTCAACCTTTGGCCTATTTTCATTTCAATTGTGCATTAATACGAGTGTCCCTATCAAAAAATGATGTATGTACAGCTCTGTTGATGAATCTTTGTTAGTCTTGTGACCTGGTCAGAAAGAAGACAAATCAATGACCCAAAACGACCCGGCGAGTTGAACACTAAATAAGTGTACAAATGGAAGAGATATTTGGTCTTCTGATCTCTACTCTTTATCTATTTGCTTTGATTTTCGGGTAAAACTACTTAGCGAATTTGAGAACAGACCATTTCAAAGTAAAACCAAAGAGATCATGGGTCGATCTTACTTTCAAATGCTTCTCCTTATACTAGTTGTTTTGGCTCTCTGCTTCTTTCAAGGTAGCATTCTTTCTGTTCTTTATTTCCTTTATGTTTAAATTTCATCATTCGCATTTGTTTTCTTTTCTCTCTGTGATTCTTTTCTTCCTGTCTGATTAGGACATGGGAGGAAGGTAATGAGAACTGGGAAAGGAGCTCCTTTCAGTCTGATTAAGGTTGGGTTTTCCCATGTTTTTTATCTTATTTCTCTCACAGTATTTTCGAAGTACCTGCAGTTTTTTTGGGTAATGATTTTGAAATCTTCATTTTGTTTGCATTGGGTTTTCAGGCCACGATTGAATCTATGATGGATTATACACCGCCAGTACGCAATCCAAATATTGGCGAGTATGTCATTAATGATAAAAAATGAAAAAATAATTGTAACATTTTCTGTTTAATTTTCACTTTGTGCTAAGGCCCTGTTCCACAGTTTGTTTTTTTATTTTGAGAAGCGATTATGCTCAAAAACTGATTGGATGATCCTAGCCCTCCAATCTATTGACAGACGTTGATATATTTAATTCTCTACATATCGAAAAGGTTAGGGTTAGGGTTAGGATCTGCCTATGGAGATCATTTTTGGGGTGAGGCCTATTTACATTGGTGCCCAACGAATGATCACAAGGAAAATGATATATTCAACCCCTTTTCATTCTTGGGCCACTCTTTTTTGTGTAAAAAATGGGCAATGATATTTGCACTCCCCCTGCAGTACGCATTCGTCCCCCTTTTAATGTGATTTGACGTCAAAAAAGCGATAAAGTTGCCTCTGTTCACGATATAAGAGGGGTGAATGCAAAATATCATCGCCCAAAAAAATTAGTCATAAACACAATAGAAGTACTTCCCCTAAATCATTCAGTTTGTTGGCACAACCAACTGTCCAGGTTTTGGAGAGAGTGAGTGCAATGGTCGTGTGTGAGAACTGAAAAAGAGAGAAAGTTGAGGGTGATTTTTTCATTTTAAGAATTTTAATGGAAGATAGTAACGGCCGTTTACTTTTGGGATGTTCTTGCAATTAATTTCCAAAAACGAAGACTATTTGGCAAAGGGAAATGATAAATGTGCCCCTTTTCATTACTTGGGACACCCAGTTGCAATTTATCCATGACTACAAAGAGGCCGCTGTACCTCACATGAGAAGGATTGAAGGGACTTGATTGAATCGTACCCTGCACCTGGGTGTCTCAAGTAATGAAAAGGGGCGTGTTAGACCGAAAATCGGTAACAGGTACGACAGTGACGTAAGAGCGGAGCTGGATGACCAGAGGAGCTGAATCCTGAGGGACTGGAGTGAGGTGGGATGAAGTGGCTGAGTCCTGCTATGAGGGCTGAGTCCTGCACAGAGGCAAGCGAGGTCAGAAGACCAACCCGGGTTTTCCTCCGGACAGGCCCTTCGACACTCAAGTCAGTTTATGAGCAGGAGTGTAGAGCTAGTCTTAAGAGTTTAGGGTGAAGAGAAGGTTTTTCATTACCCATGGTTTGAGCTTTGAACCCTCTTTTATAGAGGGAAACTTGATGACGTGTCCAGGACAGGTGGTGGCCTGCTATAGGTTGGAGTTCACCTACTCCAGGACAGGTGGCGGCCTGCTATAGGCTGAAGTTCACCTACTCTAGGACAGGTGGCGGCCTGCTATAGGCTGAAGTTCACCTACTTCAGGACAGATGTCCAGGACAGGTGTCCAGGACAGGTGGCGGCCTGCTATAGGCTGGAGTTCACCTACTTCAGGACAGGTGGAGGCCTGTGATAGGGTGCTGTTTTTACACCCCATCAATTGCCCCCCAGTTCTCCAAGTCATTGTAGTGACTTGGGGAAGTGTGGTGAATTACATTCCTGACCGGGCGGAATCTGTCCGGAATTTTGCTGGAAATGAGTCTGGAAACGAGTCCAGAAATCTGCTGAAAATGAGTCCGGAAATGAGTCCGGAAATGAGTCTGTCCCGCCTGACATGAGTCCGGAAAATGAGTCCGGCTTGGGCCGGACTGGCTTCTAACGACGCGCCATATCCAGCCCGGAAATGAGTCCGGAAAATGAGTCTGGAGATCTGTCCGGCCTGGAAGTGAGTCCGCCTTGGGCCGGGCTGGTGTTTAATAAAGCGTCATATCCAGTCCGGCTTGGGCCGGACTGGCTTCTAACGACGCGCCATATCCAGCCCGGAAATTAGTCCGGAGATCTGTCTGGCTTGGAAGTGAGTCCGGCTTGGACCGGGCTGGTGTTTAATAAAGCGTCATATCCAGTCCGGCTTGGGTCGGACTGACTTTTGTCGTTTTGTGAAACGCGTCATATCCAGTCCGGCCCAAGCCGGACTTACTTTTGTCGTTTTGTGAAACGCGTCATATCCAGTCCGGCTTGGGCCGGATTGACTTTTGTCGTTTTGTGAAACGCGTCATATCCAGTCCGGCTTGGGCCGGACTGACTTTTGTCGTTTTGTGAAACGCGTCATATCCAATCCGGCTTGGGCCGGACTGACTTTTGTCGTTTTGTGAAACGCGTCATATCCAGTCCGGCTTGGGCCGGACTGACTTTTGTGATGGACGCGAGCATTATCTTCTGTCCGGAGGCTCTTAGCTTCTTGGAGATACGTGCGTATTAGCCCATACCTTCCCCTCGCAGTGTGTGCCCGTCGCATACTTGGCTCCATTCAAGCACCCTCGAAGCTTGCGCCTTGCATTAAATGCACACCGCCTTTGGCAAAACTTTATAAAAGGAGGTTTTTACCTTTCATTTTTCACTTTTCACCTTTCACTCTTCTTTTTCTCTCCGGTCTGCCAGTTCGGCTTGCATAGTGCGTGGTTGGAGTCGCGCGCGGATTTAGGAGCTTTCTACTCTGCCCGGTATTCTTCTCAGCCTTTCTCTCTTTTCTATTACATGTCTCATAGCAGTTCTAGTCCCGAGTCCGGCTCGGAGTCTTCCTCCAGTAGGTCAGAGTCTAGTCCAATTCAGAGTTTAGTAATGGAAAGTCCAAACGTTAGAGTAGAGATTGTAGATAGCGACGACGGAGAGAATCACGACGAGGTGATATTGGATCTGAACGTCACTCCACTCCCAACGGGTAGTCTCTGAGCAGAAGGGAGTGTTGGTAGTGACGTCGTTGAGGCGTCCACAACATTTCTTCCTGGCCGGGCCGTTGAAGTCGTAGCTAGGGCCCGGATGGAAGCCAACCCTAGGTACAATATGCGGGCTCTTGTCGAGGAGAACTACCTTGATGGGTCCATGATGAAGGATATTAGAGACAAGTACTGTGTGCCCCCCAGGTTTAGACTGAGGGCGGCGATAGAGGGAGATAGAGCTTGTAATGAAAGTTCGGATGTCTGTATCTATGATGAGTCGTTGAGGGCCGGACTCAGGTTCCCGTTGCACCCGTTCTTCACCGCGGTGCTTCGATATTACGGACTGGCCCCAGCCCAGGTTGCCCCGAACTCATGGAGGTTACTGACTGGGTTTGTGTACCTTGTTCATGGTCGGCTGGAGAGAAGCGTGTTTGTGCCGCTATTCCGTGCTTGTGCTCACCTGAAGAGGCATAAGGAGGGGGGCTGGATTTATATTAGCCAGCGCTCCGAGTTGAAAATAATCACTGGCATTCCCTCTTCAATACACACGTGGAAGAATAGGTTCTTCTACGTCGAAGATAGGGAATCCAGCGAGCCCTGGCCGGTTCCTCTAATCTGGAATGTCCCTGATACAACTGCACTGAGTCGCAAACCGTTTCTCGAGGGTGAAGATTTGAGAACGTTTGCCCTAGTACGAGAGGAGGTGGAACGGGGAGGCCTTATTCACGGCGCGGACTTTTCAGGGGAAGAAGTTCTGGCCGGGCTCGGTCTTAGTACTGCGACTTCTGCACGTATGTGGCTAGCCTTGTTCTGAACTCTATTTGTTTTTCTTGCTTTTTGCTTTTGACTGCTCTGTTTATGTTCACTTGCAGAGATGAAACAACAATCAACAGTTGAGTGAATACGACAAGGGGCCCTTCCCAGGGCTCAGCAAGTGGCCCAGCAGAGCCAAAAAAGGAAAGCAGCCGAGATGGCGAGTCCGGCTTACACCCTAGACACTGCGCCTCCACCGCCACCCAAAGGCAAAACCATGGTGAAATTGGTTGGTGCTTTTGGCAAAGGAGCGGGATCCTCGAAGTCGGGGGGGACGTCCGCTGGAGCCGGAGCCCGTCCTCCCCCAGCGAAGATAGGGGACAACGTTTTTCGGCCCAACTGGGCCGTTCAGAAAAATGTTACTGGCTTAGGCGAAAGCCGAGTAGCTGTTGAGATTCAGAGCAAATGTATTCTCAGCAAAGACAAGCAGCAGGTTATCCACCAACCGCCAGCTACGGCCGAAGAGGCCGTATTTTCTTCACTTTATCAAGTAAGATGGTCAACGAATACGCTTACTCTCTGTCTGTCTCTTACTTCGCTTTCCTGTATTAACGCTAGCTTATTTGTATCTGTAGATTGGAGTGTACTTTAATGATCTTTAGGAGAAGAGTAAGAAATTCTCCGATGCAATCACGAAGTCAGAAACGGAGAATGGAAAGCTGGCGATGGAAGCTAAGGAGCTTCAAACAAGCATCGGACGGGTGGAGGTGGAGAAGAAGTTGCTTAGGGAGGAGCTGACCCTTCAAAAGCAGAAAGCAATTGAAGCCCTTAACGCTCAGAGGGAGAGAGTCAAGGAGAGGGAGACAGAGGCCATTAAGGAGGCCGTCGCAGAGGCCGTACAAAAGCGGGAGGACGAACTTTTCAGTTTGTCTAGTGAGGCTTACAAGATTGGATACTTTGACTGTCTCGAGCAGGTCAAAGCATCCAACCCGACTGCGACCTTGACGGGCCTGAATGTTCCTGAAGCCCCGACGCTCGTCGACGAGGAGCCGGTCACCACCGCTGGCGTAGTGGTTCCGGAGGAGAGGTTACAACGAGATGACAGCCACGAGGCCCCTTGAGTCATGTTATCTGATTCTTTTTGTAATGGTCCTTAGAGACCCAACTTTTGTAGCAGCTTTTTGAGGCTCTCATCTTTTGTAATGGCTTTTCGAGGCCCTACTCTTTTATGAACAGAAATCATACTTTGATGTTTTACTTGCTCTTCATCCGTCTGCTTCTGAATCGTAACATTGTTTGATCTCTTGCTATGGGCAGACATTTGAAATAAACTAACTTGCGAGTTTCCGAGTTTTGGTAAACTAGGTCTCCAAGCGTCAGATACCCAGGTTTAGAAAGCTAGGTTCCAAATAGATAATAAGTACCCAATTTTTGCGAACTGGGTTTTCAGATATAAGTACCCAAGTTTTAGTGAACTGGGTTTCCAGATATAAGTACCCGAGTTTTGATGAACTGGGTTTCCAGATATGAGTACCCAAGTTTTGGTGAACTGGGTTCCCAGATATGAGTACCCAAGTTTTGGTGAACTGGGTTTCCAGATATAAGTACCCAAGTTTTGGTGAACTGGGTTTCCAGATATAAGTACCCAAGTTTTAGTGAACTGGGTTTCCAGATATAAGTACCCAAGTTTTGGTGAACTGGGTTTCCCAGCAACGAGTACCCAGTTTTAGCGAACTGGGTCTCTGTATGGTGCACGGAGATTTACAGAAGAGCTACAAAAGAGTAATTATCATTCATATTCAATATGTACATATTTACAAGTTACTTACATTGGGCGTTCTATTGGTAATATCGGCGGAGGTTCTTTGAGTTCCAGGCATGGGGTAGCAGATGCTCCTCCAGTGTCTCCAGCTTATAACTTCCCGGGCGAATGACTTCTTTTACTCGATACGGCCCCTCCCAGGTCGGGGAGAGTTTTCCGACTTTCGTTGGTTGGGAGACGGCAGCTTTCCTCAGGACTAGATCTCCTGTCCGGAAGTTTCTGGGGCGTATCTTCGAATCGTGGTAGTTGGATACTTTCTGCTTGTAGGCGGCGACTCGGATTCGGGATTCTTCCCTGGCCTCCTCCAATAAGTCGAGGTTCGTACGGAGCCCGTCATCATTGAGTTGTTCATTGAAACTGGTGACTCTGGGAGACGGGGTGCCCACATCGACGGGTATCACCGCCTCCGTTCCAAAGGACAAGTTGAATGGTGACTCTCCAGTCGATGAGCGAGGAGTGGTGCGATACGCCCATAGAACGTGATAAAGCTCATCTGCCCATCGGCCAGCTTTATCATCCAGCCTCTTTTTAATTCCTTGGAGCAGGATTCTGTTCGTCACTTCTGTCTGCCCATTCGTCTGGGGGTGCGCTACTGAAGTAAATCTCTGCTCAATCTTCAAGTCAGAGCAGAATTTTCGGAAATTTTTGCAGTCGAGCTGTCTTCCGTTGTCGGTTATGAGAACACGGGGGATCCTGAATCTGCAAACTACTGATTTCCAGAAAACGTTCTGCACGTTTTGCTCTGTGATTTGGGCTAGAGGTTCAGCCTCCACCCACTTGGTGAAATAGTCAATAGCCACGACTACAAAAGCGCGCCTTCCGGAGGCCGGTGGAAATGGGCCCAGGATGTCCATTCCCCATACTGCGAAGGGGAGTGGGCTGATGATCGGGGCCATCGATACAGCGGGCTGGTGGATGAGGGGCGAGAATTTCTGGCACCTCTCGCACATTTTCACCAGGCTCAGTGCGTCTCGCCTCAAGGTTGGCCAGTACAGCCCTCTCAATAGCAGTTTGATTGCCAAGGCCTTGCCCTCCAGGTGCTCCCCGCAAATTCCTTCGTGCGTCTTCTGCAAGGCGTAGGTGGCGTCGCTTGGCCGTAGGCACTTTAAGTACGGGAGGGTGTAAGACCTTTTGAACAGGTTCTCACCATCTAGGGAAAACCGGGCGGCTCTCTGTATCACCTTGCGGGCTTCCTTCTTGGCTTTAGGAAGTTTACCATTGCGCATGTATTCAATGATTTTGTCCATCCAGGACGACTCGCGCTCCACCTGCATTACTTCAGTGGCTTCTCTTTCTATACTGGATTTCTGGAGGAACTCCATGCAGATACTTCCGAGAGCGGTGTATCCGGATGCGGCTAGTTTAGACAAAACATCTGCCTTTGCATTCTCTGTTCGGGGAATTCTGATGACCTCAAAGCTTTGGAATTTGTTGGCTAGCCGGCGGACCTTGGAGAGATACTTGACCATGCGTTCGTCACGGGCCTCGTAGACCCCTTGGATCTGGTTTGTGACCAACTGGGAGTCGCAGTATGCTCTCAGCCTTTGGGCCTTGACTTGAACGGCAAGATTCATCCCGGTGAGGAGGGCTTCATATTCTGGCTCATTATTGGATGCACGGAATCCGAACCTTAGGGCATAATCTGCGGTGAAGCTGTCGGGTCCGGTGAGAATCAAACCGGCACCACAGCCGCCCTTGTTTGAAGACCCGTCAACGTACACTTCCCAGAGTGGTTCGTCGGTTGATAGATCCTGCTCTGCTGGCGAGGGGATGACTTCTGCTTCAGTCCCCCTGCTGTGCATTCCTCAGTCGTGATTGACTTCTCCGCAACCACTGGGGTTTGAACGACTTCAGATTCGGCGGTCTGTTGGGGGATGGTGTACTTAGCTACGAAGTCCGCCAGCACTTGAGCCTTTATCGCTGGCCTTGGTACGTACTGGATGTCGAACTCGCTCAGCTTCACTGCCCATTTTACGAGTCGTCCCGAGATGTCTGGTCGATGGAGAACTTGCCTGAGCGGCTGATCGGTCAGGACTTTTATAGTGTGAGCTTGGAAATACGGCCTCAACTTCCTGGCCGCCATTACCAGTGCGTAAGCCAATTTCTCGACCCGCTGGTATCTGATTTCCTCATCATGGAGAACTTTGCTAACATAGTAGATAGGTTTTTGCTGGCGGTGCTCTTCACGAACCAGGACAGCTGCCAGAGCCGTGGGGCTAACGGAGAGATACAGGAGTAGCTCCTCACCTGGTTCCGGCTTCGTCAATAGTGGCGGGGAGGACAAATATTGCTTCAACTCTTCGAACGCGGTCTGGCATTCCTCTGTCCAGGGTGCTGTCTTGAGTCCTTTGACTGCGTTGAAGAAGGGTAGGCACCTCTCTGCGGATTTCGAGATGAAGCGCCCTAGCGCGGCTATCATTCCTGTGAGCCGATGTACCTCTCTGATAGTTTTTGGTGGAGTGAGCTCCACCACAGCATTGATCTTCTCCGGATTGGCTTCTATCCCTCGCTGACTTACCATAAACCCCAAGAACTTTCCTGAGCCGACGCCGAAGGTGCATTTGGTGGGGTTTAGCTTCATGCTGTGCTTTTTCAGGACCTGAAATATTTCTCTCAGATCAGACACGTGATCCTGTGCACTTCGGCTTTTGACCAGCATATCGTCGACATAGACTTCCATGTTACGGCCGATCTGATTCTGAAAAAGTCTGTTCATGAGCCTCTGATAAGTGGCCCCGGCATGTTTGAGGCCGAAGGGCATGACACGGTAGCAGTAGGTCCCTTGGTCTGCTACTTAGAGAGGAGCCGATCAGAGCGACTTTATCATTATCTTCTGGGCACAGTGGGATGGAGATGAGGTCTTCGGAGGGCTGAGTCCCCCAGAGTTCGTCCCTTAAGTCGAGTAGCGCAATTGGCAGTGATTCAACAGCATTTTTGCCTTTGAGTGCCCTTGCATAGCACTCCCTGGACTGGGGTTGGTCTCCCCGAACTTCACCCACACCGTTTTGCGTTATGAATTTCATCTTCTGGTGATAAGCTGAAGCCACCGCACGAATCAGGTTCTGGCCAGGCCGTCCTAAGATAGCGTTATAGACCGAAGTGGCCCTCACTACCAGGAAATTGACCATGGCGAACGCTTGACAGGGCGGTTCTCCGACAAGGACTGGGAGTTCAATCTGCCCCTCCACTTTCACAACCTCTCCTGAGAAACCAAACAGATCTGAGTTCGCCGGCTTCAAGCGGTCGTCGCCTATCATCATTTTCTGAAAGGCGTGATAGTACAAGATGTCCGCCGAACTCCCGTTGTCTACAAGGATTTTCTTCACTTCCCAGTTAGCGACGAGCATGGTTAAAACCAGTGCATCGTCGTGAGGTAGTATCAGGTTGTCCAGGTCTGCGTCTGAAAAGGAGATTTCATTCTCCGTCTTGGTCTTCTTACTGCTCGTGTGCACAGCGTTTACCCGGCGGGCATATGCTTTACGAGCAGCAGTTGATGTGCCTCCAGCGGCCGGTCCGCCCATAATTGTGCCGATGACCCCCCTTGGATGGGATCGTGGTGGCTCTAGTTGTGAACTGGATGGCAGAGGGGACTTGTTCCGGGTAAGGGGCGGCTGCGACCGTCGAGGGCTATGGCCCCGAGGACTCTTCTCTCTACGCTCCGGTTTACGGCCGTCACCTCGGACGTATTTTTTCAAATAGCCCCGGCCAATCAACTGCTCGATTTCCTCCTTGAGCTGCCAGCATTCGTCCGTGTCGTGGCCGTGGTCCTTGTGGAACCGATAGTACTTTGATGGGTCCCTCCTATTTCCTTTGGAGATCATTCTAGCTGGCCACCTCACGAATTCTTCTCCGCTGATGGCGGCCAGTATGTGTTTCCGGGAGGTGTTGAGAGGCGTGAAGTTCACTTCTCTTCTCTGTGGAGACTTCTCTCTTCTGGGGGTTTTATCCTCCCTACGCTGCTTGGTACGGTTTTTGTCTTCAGAGGTTCTCCTCCGATTTGAGTCGAGGGCTGCCAATGTCTCTTCCACCGTTATGTACTCCTCAGCCCCGGCCATTAGGTCTGCCAGCGAGTGCGGATTTTGGCGGGCTACTGAGAGGCGGAAATCATTGGATCTGGCACCCGCGAGAAGTGCGTTCATAGCTGCTGAGGGATCCAGATTTGGCACTTGAAGTGCCTCCCTGTTGAAGCGGCGGACGAACACTTTCAGAGGGTCACTTTCGTCCTGCCACAAGGCCATCAAGGATGTTGTTGTTTTCCTTGGCCTGCGGCTGCTCATGAAGTGGCGGACTAGATCATCCCCGAAGTCATCAAAGTTGCTGATGGAGTTTGGTTTGATCCTTGAGTACCAGTCCCTTGCGGCACCAGTCAGCGTCGTCGGGAATGCTCTACAAAGGAAGCCGTCTGACGCGCCGTGGAGAAGCATCATTGTTTTGAAGGTCTCCAAGTTGTCCATCGGGTCAGTGGTCCCGTCGTACTGCGGGACGGTTGGCATTTTGAATCCTCTGGGTGCTGGGGCACCCATGACGTCGTCGGTGAACGGCGTTCTACTTGAGAACGCCCGCACAGTAGGCCGGCTCTGGTCCTTTGCCAGCTCTTCTATCCTGTGATCCATTTCTTCCATCCTCCGTAGCATCGGGTCAGCTCTGCGGTCCGGTGATCTGTTTCTCTCTACTGACGGGCTCGCTGCAGAGCCGGACTGACTTTCCGGACTCTTTTGACGAGGCCAGAACTTCTCTTGCTGTGCGCGCCCTTCGTGAGCTCGGTACCTTTGTGCAGAGCGGGATCGCGGCCTATGGCGGCGGTGTGGCTCTGTATGAGCATGCCTGGCTCTGGGGGGATGGACTTGCCTTGAGTGGTGAGTCCGGTCTTCTCCTTGGCGAGCTGACTCTCCCCCATGAACATTCGACCTTTCCCGTATAGGTCGTGGAGCTTCTAGAGGAGGTTGGGGAGACGCCTCAAGTAGTTGCTGGTACTGACCGACGAGGGCCGTCATCTGCTGAAAAAGGGCTTGAACTTGATCTGGAGTAGGTGCAGGATTGAGGTGTTGCGAACGAGCCGGGCTTTGTTCAGCTGTGGCAGAGGCTGCCACCACCAGTGAGGCGATTCGCTCACTCCGGGTCCTGCGAGATAGCGCGCCTTGAGTCGTTCGTGCGGTTGGTATTCGCGCACTCTTGCGCCCTGCCATTTTTGTAAGGGATTTGAACAGCTTTTAGTTCTGGGGTCCCACGGATGGCGCCAATCTGTTAGACCGAAAATTGGTAACAGGTACGATAGTGACGTAAGAGCGGAGCTGGATGACCAGAGGAGCTGAATCCTGAGGGACTGGAGTGAGGTGGGATGAAGTGGCTGAGTCCTGCTATGAGGGCTGAGTCCTGCATAGAGGCAAGCGAGGTCAGAAGACCAACCCGGGTTTTACTCCGGACAGGCCCTTCGACACTCAAGTCAGTTTATGAGCAGGAGTGTAGAGCTAGTCTTAAGAGTTTAGCGTGGAGAGAAGGTTTTTCATTACCCATGGTTTGAGCTTTGAACCCCCTTTTATAGAGGGAAACTTGATGACGTGTCCAGGACAGGTGTCTAGGACAGGTGGCGGCCTGCTATAGGCTGGAGTTCACCTACTCCAGGACAGGTGTCCAGGACAGGTGGCGGCCTGCTATAGGCTAAAGTTCACCAACTCCAGGACAGGTGGCAGCCTGCTATAGGCTGAAGTTCACCTACTTCAGGACAGGTGTCCAGGACAGGTGGTGGCCTGCTATAGGCTGGAGTTCACCTACTTCAGGACAGGTGGAGGCCTGTGATAGGGTGCTGTTTTTACACCCCATCAGGGCGCATTTATCATTTCCCTTTGCCAAATAGCAGATTCATTAGCCACCTCTCTGTATATCTAAACCCTTTGCAGACATCCATACAGTGACCAACTGAATTCCAATCTCAATATGCTTCAGCTTAAACCAAAGACCTAAGTATCCAAGCATCAAATGTTAACCAGGCAAATTGAGACATTTCGTGTTCTAGTTGGTCCCAAAGCTGATCTTATCTACATGCAAGCACACGATCGGATCATTCACTCAAACAAGTTTCTTCTAAACCTGCATATGGCTCGGCTCCTTCAAATGTGACTAGATTCCCGTGCAAGAACTGAACATTCTTATTGTATTTCTAATATTCAAATACTGACTCCCTTTCAGTTGTAAAAGAAATGGCTATTAGGTAGAATCGTGAACCAGTGATGGCAGTTCTGCTATATGATTGGATTCTCGGTTCAGGCCTCTTGAAGGAGAGTGGCTCACGAATGAAACCTCTTAGCATTCAATATTCTTTGGAATCACATGAACTAGCTTTAGTTGAAACTTGTGTATAGTCCAGGAAGAATAATATTCCAGACATCATAGCAGGTTTTTAACATTCCTGTGCTCTAGACAATGGCTTCATATATGAGCATGATGAAAACCGTGTGGACAGAGCTCCATTTGGATGAGATTTTGGATTCCATTGTCATTCAACACACACCAAACGAATGGTGCCAAGATGGTTTGCTCAATCAAATGACCTCGCTGTTCACAGTAGCTTCTTCAAATTGCAAAACTGCTATGGGAAGCTCTCCAAAATAGCTAATTACATTAAACACAAATCTACTTGTGCACTTGCTTGTGAGTATCAAGTGTGATTCTTGTCTGACTAACTAGACGTCCAATTGAGGTGTGGGTTAACTCACAGACATGAATTCTCAATTCGGAAATTGAAGTTTCAATTGTCCTTTTGCAATTTTGAAATATCATGATAACAATGTGAAATACTTTCAATTTCACATCAAAATTGGAGAAGTTCCTCATAAATTCTTGGTCACAAAAGAAAACATTTCATGCATTAATCATATTAGTCCATGTAACGTTATAGACAAGTGGTGTGGAACTTAAATATGATTACTTGTGAATGAGTGCTGTTATGGAGAACGAGAGTGGAACCAAACAAATCCCTACATGCCGCATGGCATGGGAGGCATAGTTTTGCCATTTTCATGGAGATAAAAGCCAAAAATCAAGGGAAAGAATGGTAATGTGTAAAGAGGTTATTTATTGGGTTGCATACTTGGTCGCTAAATCGGTTATTCTTACTTTAAACAGGTTATAGGGGGATTTTGCCCTGTTATTCTTACTTTAAACAGGTTATTGTAGTCTTTTAGATGTAAATTCAATTTTTCTTTTTGGTGAGACCCAATCAGTTCAACTTAGCTGTCCATTTTAGCTGTCCATTTCTCAATCGTAATGGAGGAGAATGTCAACCCTAAGCCTATTTTCATATCAATCATTCATTATTAAGAGGGATGTCTATAAAAAAAAGGAATGAAAGAACAGCTGTGTTGATGAATCTTTGTGAGTCTTGTGACCGGGTCAGAAAGAAAACAAATCAATGACCCAAAACGGCTGCGACTTGAACACTAAATAAGTGTACAAATGGAAGAGATACTGAGTCTTCTGAATTGAAATTCTTTTGCTATTAGCTTTGGTTTTTCCAAGTTTTGAAAGCTACAGGTGTAAAAAGGGCGGCCCAGTGCACGAGGCTCCCGCCATTTCGAAGCTACAGGTGTATTAGGCGAATTTGTGAACAGCCCATTTCAAAGAAACTAAAGTGATCATGACTCGATCTTATGTTAAAATGCTTCTTTTGATTCTAGTTGTTTTGGCTCTATGCTTCTTTCAAGGTAGAGGTAGCATTCTTCTTTTCATTCTTTCATTTATGATCAGAGAAATGATAGATTGAAGGGCGCCCTTGCAAAAAGCCAGCTACAAGGGCGCCCCTATTGTCCATCTCAAGTATGTGAATTTATGAGGGCAGAGAAAAATGTGGGATTGGCATAGGGGCACCTTTTTAGCTGGCTTTTTGCAAGGGTGCCCTTTGGGCTGACTGGTTTTTTGCAAGGGCACCCTTCAGACGGACGCCCTTGCAAAAAACCAGTTACAAGGGCGCCCTTATTGGTCCATCTCCATAAAACTGCATTTAGTGTTCCTTAAGGGGCCGTTTGGATACGCAGATTTTAGAATCCAGGGTTTAGTTTGAAAGCACTCTAAAAGAGGGTTTCATGATCAAGCTGGCAGTGTTTCTAGGATTTTAAGTAAGAAATCTAGGTTTTAGAAATCTCTCCCGCATCCTGAGATTTCTAAAACCTGGAAACATGGGACGATCTGTTGCGCTCTTGCTGTCGGAAAGAAGGGCTAGAAATCAGAAAACAACGGCTGGTCTCTTTCTTCTCTCGTCTCCCATCTACAATTTTGAAGAAGTCAAAGATTCTAAAATTCGTGTATCCAAACGGCCCCTGAATGTTATTTTTGTCAACACCAATTCCATATTTGCCACTGCCCACATAAATGCACATACTTGAGATGGACCAATAGCGCCCTTGTAACTGAGTTTTTGCAAGGGCGCCCTTCAGTCTATAATCCCTCGTTTATTTCATAATTTTCATTCTTTCCTTTTATCTTTCTGATTCTTTCCACCTTGTTTGGTTAGGACTTGGGAGGAAGGTAATGAGGACTGAGAAAGGAGCTCCTTTCAGTCTGGTCAAGGTTGGGTTTTCTCATGATTTTTAAATTATACTTCTCCAAATATATTGTATATTTGGATAGTTTCTCAATCAACGATCTTGACATATTCCTATTGCTTTTGTTGTGTTTTCAGGCCACGATTGAATCTATGATGGATTACCAGAAACCAGGACACAATCACAATATTGGCTTCTAGGATCCGATTAATGATAGAAATGAATAAATATATGTAACACTTTCTGTATAACTTTCACTTTGTGCTAAGGACCTGTTTGATTTGGATTTTGACAACCGATTGTGGGTCCATAACTGATTATTGGTCACAAATTTACATTAAATTTTGCCTCTTATAATCAGTTTGGGACTCAATGGGTTCTCAAAATCTAAAACAAACAGGGCCTTGTTCTTTCTTTAATTTTGTGATGTAAAATATGTTTCCTGACACTATGTTGCACGATAGTTCTAGGTTGAATAGTTCTTAGAAAACCCGGCTTGAAATTAAGAATTTTGTACAGAGATCGTTTCACTTCCTATTTCGCACATCTGATCGTTATAATATTAGACTTGATTGGAAGGATGTGATATGATATAATGCATATTTGTCTGGCGAAATGAACCCAAAATATCTATTGATTGCCCAATGACTTGTCAATTTCTACCAATTAAAGTCAAGACACGATGGGTTTTTTATCAATGTATCGATCACTTTTAGTGGAATTACAAAGATTTTTTAACTAAAATTCCAAATTCGAAAAGATGCCGAAATTATGTAGCAGATTCAGTCTACAGCTTATTCACAACTATGGCATCTCTCTTGCTCTATCCACTATGTGCATTGTTAGGGTTGATGAAGGGTTCTATCGATAATACGCTAGTCTGAATGGACTTTTCTTTACTCGGAATTTATATAGGAGCCCAGGCACGCCAAAAATTTTATTGATGAATATAAGAAGCATCGAAAGGGGACGTACCATACTTTAGATTATCCTCAGTTTATGTTTATTGAACTTCGTTTTGAATTTCTTGATGGTAAACCAAAAGATATGATCTACCATATGTGTGATCATGCTCCTCATTTTGTGATTGGGATTCAGTCTAACCTTTTGCCCTAAATTTTGTTCCCTTGGCATACTTAGACCCAGCTAGAGTAATGCTTTATTACTTATCTAAACGTTAGCTCGCCCAAGGTATATGTTTTTAAGATCTTGACTATTATGGTATGAACCTAGGAGAGCATTCCCAGCTTAGTTTGGAGAGACATTGTTCGCGAGTACTATTCATTATGTCTATATTGAAGGACTGTAATGATTAATAGTTTATTGAAGTTGTGGAATGTTAGTTGCTCTGATAAATATTTGAATTTATTATATGTGATATTAAATGCCTTGCACGCTTGAGGGGTTCGCCTTGCAGGTGTGTGGCGCTATCGTGTGCCGGGCCTGGATCTTGGGTCGAGGGCATGACTGGTCTTATGAATATGATATGGAGAGGCTTCATTACAATTTGCATTTCGCAAAAGCTATGAACTGAACCAATCCTGTCAATGGTAGGTGACCTCGTGCTGCCTTTGCGAATAGCATTTGGAAACTTTGTGGTTCCATAAGGTATCCCCGTGCTACATGCTTAGTAGCAGTTGGAAGCAGTTGGACGGTTAGACAGGGTCAATAGCTTGGGTACCCAAGATAATTCATTAATTAATCACCGGTTGCATCATTACTTGTTTTGTCAGCTTCGGAAAAATAAAGATTTTGGGAATTCACTAGTGGCTTGTTTGGATACCTCACATTTTGTATTTGGATTTGGAATTGAGTTTTCAATACAAATTGAATAGATCCGGCAGCTCATGTAGATGAGGCAGAGAGGGAAGGGGGTACTTCCTAGTGGAGGGGAGAGGTTGAGGAGCAAAGAGGGTGAAGGAAACCGCCACATCTGTGGATTTCCAATTTCTTATTTCCACAGCAAATTTAGAAATCTGATTTTTTTCACTGTTAGCAGCTGAATTAGAAATCCAAGAATTTGATCAGATCCAAATTACAATGCAAAAAGGGCTGCAAATGTGAGAAATCCAATTCGAAATCTTCTCGGCACCCAAACAGGCACTAAATGAGCATTCATTTATGCATCATGATGATTCTCGGTTATTCGTGCATTGTTTACATGAATTACTACCCATCATTTGCCTCATGGTTTCTCTTGGCATGCAGTGATCTGCTAGTGATCCCCATATGACTTACTTGAGCATTAGCTCACTCTGTTGCTTACATTTTATAGATCCCGAGAGTTGACCTTCCTCGAGATCAGGAGGGTTCTGCAGATGCGTCAATATTATTTAGCATTTATATTCTTACTGCACCTTATTTCAGTGAGTAATTTGCAGATCGATGAACACTATTTCGGTCTTTTGTTTTTATTTCCATGGATTTTGTGGCAATGGTGTGAGATGGTGTTACGTGTCACGGAGTTTATTACTTTAATTAGTTTTGGTCTCTTGAATAAGTTGGCTAGATTAGTTTTATCTATCTAGTAGATAGGTTAGGATTTATCTTTACTGTTTCCATTTGACTGAGTTAAGTAGATTAGGATAATCCACCTAAGAGATAGATTATAATTTATCCTTATCTGATGCAGTTACCTATTTTATCGGTCTTGGAGTCTTAGTTTAGGATTCTGGTTGTTCCTATTTCCAAGGTGTTGGACGGTACATTTAAACTTTATTTAAAGTGCTGAATGAAGAATGAAAAGTAATGCATAAAGTTATTCTCAAAAGCATTGAATAAAGAGGTGATGAATACATTCCTCAGCATTGTGACATAATACACACCGACTCGCCAGTTGAAATCCCCTCCTCCTGAGCCTATAACAGGTATTAATACAGCGGAATGCAACCATCCAAGCAAAAGCCTCAATACGAGGCGGGCCCATTGATTTCCATATGCGGGTCCTCCTGGAATTAAGGCCATTCCCTTCATTTAAACTATTGAAGAACGAGCGAACTGAAAATTCTTGGGGCATGACAAATCATTAACTCAACAAAAATGAATTCTGAATTTGCAAATTCATGATAACAATGTGAAACCTTCACAATTTCACGACTGGATTGAAGTTCCTCATAAAGATTTGGTCAGAAAGCACATACTTAATGCATTAATCATGTTAGTCTGTGGATCTTATAGGCAAATGGTTTTGAAGTTAAGTATGATAATTTTAGAAGAAAGGTTATGATTTTCATAGAAATGATATAGTTTTGGCCCTAGAGAGGTCTTAAGACTCTTATTGTTCCATTTGCAAATAAGTTTAAACTACGGTGCCAAGTTTGCAAATAAGCATTCGAAGAATCTCTCAACCATAACTCAACACAGAGAAAATAGAATAAGTCAATAAGGTATGGGAGATTTGACATTAGGGAACTTGACCTTCCTGGCAAGTGAGATGCTCTGACCCCAAGAACATTTGATCTGTTTTTCTTCCATCACTTTAGACTGCTTCTTGTAGGGGGATTTTGCCCTCTTTTTCTTCTTTTACGTACACTGGTTATTGCAATCTTGTAGATGTAAATTCAAACTATCTTTTTGGTGAGACCCAATCAAGATATTCATGGATTCAACTTAGCCGTCCATTAATTCTAGATGGTAATTAAGTATAATGTGAAACCTAGTCCTATTTTCATTTCAACCATCCATTAATAAGAGTTGTGTCGCTATAAGAAAAAAGGGGCCTAAATACAAATCAGATGATGAATCGCAAATGGTGAGTCTTGTGACCGGGTCCTATAGGAGGAAATTCAAGGACCCAAATTGAATGGCGACTTGAACATCAAATAAGTGTATAAATGGTATAGATATTGGGTATTCTGATTTGAACTTCTTTTGCTATTTGCTTTGGTTTCAATCCTATAACCAAAAAGATCATGGGTCGATCTTACTTTCAAATGCTTCTCCTAATTCTAGTTGTTTTGGCCCTCTGCTTCTTTCAAGGTAACATTCTTTTCTTTCTTTCCTTAGTGAAACAACCAATTACTCCATAGGCTTAAGCTATTAGAGTTGGTGTCATTTAATCATTTATACCCCTCGTGCGTTGCATGTGTGGCCCCTCTCTTGGGTTGGTTGGCCGTACACGTGAATTTTTAATATCAAGGAGTTGTTTGGTTTTGAACCCAGGACCTCATACAATGTGAAAACAACCAATTACTCCAAAAGCTTAAGTTGTTAGTGTTGGTGTTATTTAATCATTTATACTTCAAAATTTTATGTTGATATTTCATAATTTTCTTCTTTATGTCACTGAGACTCTTTTCCCTCGGTTTGGTTAGGACTTGGGAGAAAGATAATGGGATTTGAGAAAGCAGCTCCATTCGGTCTACTTGAGGTGGGGATTTTCCTTCTTCTTTTTTTTTTTCTTTAAATCAAGTTGTCTCTCAATATTTTGCAAGTTTCAGCAATTTTTCGAGCCATGATCTTGAAATAACCCTTTTGTTCTTGTTTGGTTTTCAGGCCTCGATTGAATCTATGATGGATTACGATCGGCCAAATCATGGTCCCAACATTGGCCGAATTCATTAATGATTATAAATGAATAAATAATCGTAACCTTTTATGTATAATTTTCTCTTTCTGCTAAATAAATGGGTTCCTTCTTTAATTTTGTCATGAAAAGTATGTTTCCTGGTTCTATATTACCCAAAGTCCTTAATTTCAAGCCACATTTTTTATCAAGTTTTGAAATTGCATAACTACTATTTCGCCAATGAATGTCAATTTTACGGTTATAGAATCAATGGCAACATTATATGGTGTAAGCACCTAGCTGGTAAAACATAGTTGCAGCCCTTGGTGTTTGATCAAATAATTACCTCTTAGAAAGTCGGCTGTTGTTGGATCAAATATGAAGGGCAGCACCTTATTTAAGCATGGCAATCGGAGTTTTAACCTAATTTAACAGAGTAAATAGTGGAAGCTTACCTTCGGCCACGGCAATTAGATCCTCACGCTGCTAATTCCAAAGAGCTAATTCCAACGATCCGATGTGTTGATTGTGGCAATCTCCATGAATGCTTCTTATATGTGAAGTGATGTTTCTAATCTGATGAAGGTCTTACGAAACTGCATAGAGAACTTTACAATTTGAGGCACCATTTCCTTCTCAGATTAGGGATCCCTTTCGATGGAAAATAGACTCTTCAGTTTTCTCTCTTTCCCCATCAAGGAGGGGTTATTTATAAGAGTCCAATTTAATTAGATATAAAACTTCAACCGGACCATAACTCTAATTGTGAATTTCTTTAATTAAATAGAAGATAATTTGAAAATTATCACTAAAACTCCACTTTTATTAAAACTCTAAGTGCGTGTTTGGCGTACCGTTTAAAACGCCGTTTGGCGTTTGAAACACCGTTTTGGGGCCAAACGGCCGTTTGGGAGTGTTTGGGTGCGCAGCCTCCGTTTGAAACGCCGTTTGAAACACCGTTTTGAACCCTCAAAACGGTGTTTTGCAAACGGAGGGGGAGAGGTCCGTTTGCAAAACGCCGTTTTGAACGGAGTTTTGGATTTTGGGTTTTTACATGTTTACCCTCACCAAATCCATTTTTACACCTTTGTTTTTTTGGAAGAGCTTACATTACACCGTACAAAATCTCTGATTATGATTAATTTGGAAGGATATTATCATAAATTGTAAGTCTCTCTAAACAAAATTTGAATTGGGTTTGTTCCGATTATCTTTTTTTCAAGCCTAAAAAAAGTAAGAAATTTTAGAAATATTTTTCCTTCCCTAACTTTTCCACAAAATTCTTGCCATACAAATATGACCATAGGGGCCTTCTATACATGCATAATTCTTTGAAAAAAGACCTCTCTTTTACTGGATTACACGTCTCGTAATGGCTCCGTGGAAGATAGGCAGTGGGCGGAACCAGAGTTTATCGGCCGAACCACCGACAAATAATCTAGATGTGAAAGATAGTGGAGCCACCTGCAAAATTATGAGGATATCGTGTATTTATGAGTCAAAAGGTGGGTCCCACTTTTTAAAGATATGATAGTGGGACCCACTAGTCCACTACCCTACCCATCACCATGTGAGAAACTTGTCTGTTTTTTCCTGAATTGAAAATGATTTCCCACCTCCTCTTTAGCATACCCTATACCTTTTGTTTTGTATTTTTTTGGCAATGATGTTTAATTTTAGTAGTGTTTGAATGAGATCCTAATGACCTTTTAATATTTGGCCTAATGAGAGAGTAGTTGAGTTACATTGAGGCCAACCAAACAATGCCCTTTTTGGTCATTTTACCACTAAAACTCTGTTTTGTGGCATTTGCAACCAAACACACAATACATCCGTTTGCCGTTTAATATGCCATTTTGATCTAGCCCACCAAACATGAAAACGCCGTTTGGCAAAACACCGTTTTGCAAAACGGCGTTTTAAACGCTATTTCAAACGGTACGCCAAACACACCCTAAGTGGATTTCTTCTAGAATGACTTGGGCGTCCAACTCAAGTGTGTGGGTCCATGTGTGCCACACAAATATTAACCCCAACACTCTCCCACTCTGTCCACATTAACACACAAATAAGTTTTTTTTTTTTTCAAAAGAAACTTTCGAATTTCAGATACTTATTTTGAAAAGGCACATGGCCATACAAGTTTTGGAAATGTCATCATTTTTGTCCTTGTTGTACACCTTTGTATTGTGTCTCAAATGTACGGATCATAGGGCACACACCTCCAACCGGATATGTTACCTTCTATGTATTACATACACCAATTCACACTAATGTTCACTTTATATGTAGTTTAGTACTTTATTTAATAGGCTCCTAATGACATTTGGGTCCACCTTTATCTCTCCTCATGGATAGTCAGTCTAATCATACGTCAATGTGTACAATTTATATATAACAGAATGCATATATATAAAATATATAACAACAATCATCAACCTTAAGTTGCAACCAATAATAACATAAATATAATTAAGTAGTAAACATAACAAGTCTCGTAGCATCCACATGTTCCTTATACAACCTGGACAAAAGCCCCTCATGGGATTTTTTATCATCTAAAGAGTAGAAATGTGCTTAATAGTCACTCAGTGATTCACAAATTTCTCTATAGCTTGAATAAACTCTATATCGATGTGTTTACTACGACTCTCACTCTCATTATTTTTAGAGAAGAATACCACAACAGAATTTTCACAATAGATTACGAACGTCTTAAAGATGGAATCCGCTATCTTGTGACCTGTGATGAAATTTCGCAACCATAACGCTTGCATAATCCCCTTATAGTACGCAACGAACTCAACCTCCATAGTGGAAGAAGTGTTCAACCGTTGCTTCAAGCTTTTCCACGAGATGGCACCTCCAGCAAGTAGGAAGATAGACCTCGGTATCCACTTCCAAGAATCGAGGCACCTAGTAAATTCCGAGTCCGAATTCCGATCTCTTCTAAGTGATTTGATTTCCTGCATATAAACATGTAATCCTTCGTATCCTTCAGTTACCGTAAAACATTATTTTCAAATATCTAGTGATCCATCCTAGGATTAATCTAGTATCTGCCAAGCATCCCTACTGTGTATCCGATGTCAGGTCTAATACAGATGTAATACCTTGCCCCACCATTGGAAAGTTGATGTAGGGTGTTCTCTCTCTTTAGTTAGTTTGGATAGGATTAGGAATAGTGAGATAGAATTTAGAGATGATGTTTATCCTTATCCTTAGAGATAGAGATAGAGATAGAGATAGAGTTGAGTAGGATTCTTCTTTATTTTTTTATAAATATTGGTTTTGTGTATGTAAAAATCAGATTTTGATGGAATAAAGTTTTGTTTGCTTCTTCTCCTTGTGGATTCAAGGATTTTAATCTTATTTCCTTGTGGACTCAAGGGATTTTATCGAAGAAGACGGTATTCCTCTTCTACAACGGGTTGAAGACAGTGTTCTTCGCCTATTCTGCACGCTTCCGCCTACGTAAGTTGGTATCAGAGCGAGGCTTATCCTCGAATCAAACCCGCTTGGCTCAATCATCCTTTCCTGCTATAAGTTCAAATTCACTGATCTTTACCCAAGTATTTTATCACCATGCTTAATTTGTCTCTTGTTTTCAGCCTACTGAGCCACCGTCTCTTCCCAGCCGTCAAACCCCTCTTGCCATACCACCTCAACCCAATCAAAGCCGCTCCCCCAATGCAAGTCATTGCACTTTTTGTATGTTGCCCGCCATCTTCTCTTCCTATTCCCAACATAGCACCCAAGCAACCAGCCCTTTAATCTTATTCTCAGCCCACCGAACCCAAACCAGCCCTTCCGCCCGTCTTTCCTTTAGCCAAAGCAAAAACTCATTTAAAAAAAAAAAAATTCAACTCACCTTGATCTTGTTTTCAACCCTCCTAGGTTCACCCGAAACCTTTTCTCAGTTAGGCCCAAATCATCCTTGATTTTTGGCCGATTGAATCCATCTTCGCCTTATTGATAGGCACAGAACAGCCTTCCCCTTCAAATCGATCCTAACCGCATATTTCTTGTATCTTGATGATAGAATCAAACTCACCTATGTAGCCCATCCTCTCTTTCTGCTTCAACGAAATAGCCGCACCCCATTTTTAATCTCCCTTGAACCAAGAGTAAAACCCTACAAACCCTTGCAAAAATCAGCCAATTGTCATCTCCTCTCCGACACCACAGACTTGTCATCTCCTGGAAAAAGGGCTAAGATTAAAAAAAGAAGAAGAAAGAAAAAGAAACACCTGCAAGTCCCTTTTTTGTCCCTTTTTTTTTTATACCATCCCATGTACCTCAATTCCTAAATAATGGCCTAAATATTAACCTCTCACCCACCTAATTCTACCTGACCCCTCACTAGTTCTCTATTTAGCATTAGCCCAAGTCTGCAAATCCCCATGTATCACCCCTTACCCGCTTAATGGAAATCATCAGGTTCCCTTTTCTTTTATGCTCTGTTTGGTTCACGGGTTTTTTTTTTACCCTCGGAGACTCGAGGAGTTTCCGCACAAAACCCATGTTTGGTTGGTGGGTTTTAAGAGGGAGCAAAATATAATCCCGGGACGAAAATTTGCTCGCATTCCCACCCGTGAAAACCCAGAAGGGCAGAAAAACCCAATCTGACGATCGATTCAGGAGAAAACCCAGAGGGCAGAAAAACCCACTCGTCTCTCTCGAATAATCTGTCCCCTCCATGTTTTTGGCTTCTTCTCCTCACCACAATGAACCCTACCCTCTGATTAACCTGTCCCTTCCACAACAGAAGCTCTTTCCCAGTCAAAATTGTAGCCAGAAAAAATAAGCAGAGAACAAAATCTATAACAAATCCTGCAAAACAGAGGTCTCACCTGAACAAATTCGTTGTGGTAGTTCGTCCTACGGTTCTATAAGAAGAAGATAGTTGATGAACAAATTTGATGGTGTATGGAAGGGAAAGGGAAGAGATCTGCTGCTGCATTTGAGGAGGAGAGCACAGCTTCTAGCCCATTATATTCGACAAAATCGACCCACGGAAGAGGAAAGCGAGCTCGAGCAAATCTTCAACAGGTAGAACCCTTGTTGAATCTGTCATTTTCTGGTTAGAAATCATAGTGGAAAAATATTATGTTAGGGTAAGAAGATGAGAATGTCCTGAAACAGTAGAACCTGATGAGAATTATTAAGCATTTGCTGCTTCAATCTGTCATTTTTTCTTCTGAATGGGTAGAACCCCATCTCAATTTCTCTTCTCATTATGTGCTTCAATCTGTCATTATATGCTTCTGGAATGTGCGTTGAAGGAATCTGGTGTCATTTTCTGCTTGAATCTGTCATAATCTGTTCTCAATCTTATTAGATTGTAATTATGGCCAACGAATGCATGGTTCAGCAATGCTTAATGATTGTTGTTATATGTCCTGGTTTAAGAATGCATGAATTTGATGACAGAAGAGATAATTTCCTTCTATGGACAGGATGCTATGTATATAATTTTTTCTCCACGAACAAAATAGGATTATTTGGGTCAGCAGTGTTCAAAATTAAAAAAACATTTACTCTCTAATTATTGGATATATACGTGACACAGTTAGTAATCACTAACCCTCAATGGCTTAATTGAAGACTCAAATCAACTTTTCCCATTGGAGAATAATGAGAAGTTAATATTGTTAACTAACCCATGTTGGTACCTAAAAATCAGTTCATGGGGTTAGTGAGAGACATTTGAGTTTTGAATATTGTATATTCTATTTACATCCTTGTAGAGTGAATCTTCCAGTCATAATACTGACCTATACTTACATCCTTCTTTCATGAATAGATACATCCTTGTAGAGTGAATCGTCCACTCATAATACTGACCCATACTTACATCCTTGTTTCATTAATAGATACATTCATTTCTCATTGCTTGAGTATACTTATTCATTTGCAATGAGCTTACTACCAACCGAAGACGATGGTAATGGAGATGATGGTGGAATGAATTTGGCGATACAGGGGTGCGCTTTGGTTGCAGCTGGTACCGCTGTAGCCTTGGCGGCAGTGATCGAAGAACAAGAAGCGTTCTTCGAATGTTCTCCTTATGAGAACACCTATCTCACCCCACGCACATTTCTCCCCTACGCTCTGCGAACAGACGAGCACTGCCATGATCTCCTTCGAATGAATGTCGAATGTTTCACAAGATTTGTCCATATATTAAAGGGTACCGGGCGGCTAACTGATACGCTCCACTGCTCAGTGGAAGAGCAGTTCGATATTTTCTTACACATCATCTCACATGACCTGAGGAACCGCTGTATGAAAGCATATTTTAGAAGATCAGGAGAAACTGTTAGTCGATATTTCAGTAAGGTTCTCGACGCAATTATGAGTTTGTCAGACTTACTCATAAAACCTCCATCACCGGATACACCGGCACAGATTAGAGCGAATGGAAGATTGTATCCTTACTTCAAGGTATTGACTTTGTAGCCTTATAATTATGCCTTTCTTGTAGACTATGTCAGTAACATTTTTCCTTCCTATATGATAGAATTGCATTGGGGCAGTCGATGGGACACATATTCGGGCTAAAGTGCCATTTGATACGCGAGGTCGATTTTTATGTCGTAAGGGGTGGACTAGCCAGAATGTACTAGCTGCATGTGATTTTGACTAAAAATTCACATTCGTCGAAGCTGGTTGGTAAGGATCTGCGTCTGACTCGAGACTGTTGGCGGAAACGCTTGCTAACGAGAGGGGAATTATCTGCCACCCTGGGAAGTATTATCTTGTGGATGCCGGGTTTCCCTTGCTCAGTCATTTCATCACCCCGTTCCGTAAGACGAGGTATCATCTGAATGAATTTCGAACCAACAGGCCACGGACCGCTGAGGAACTATTCAATCATAGGCATTCTTCAGCCCGAAATGTAATTGAACGTGCATTTGGTGTGCTTAAGAAGCGTTTCGCCGTGCTCCACGGGGAACCAATGTACCCCTTCCCCAAACAGGTTGATTTAGTGATAGCCTGTTGTTGTATTCACAACTTCATTAGAGGCGTAATGCCTCGGGATGGGCTTCTTGGTGTTGTCGATCGTGAATTTGCTGCTTCTGGCAATAGTGAATTAGCCTCCACAAGTAGGCAAGGTGGAAGACTAGAAGATGAGGAGGAATTACATGAGGAAGAACTGCGTAGGGAGCCATGGCTAAGTAGAGCTCAGGATGGGATAGAAGGAGATAGAATTAGGACAGAAATATGTTCAGCTATGTGGAGAGATTATACACCCTCTGCTTGATATGGTTGTTGTTTCTGAAATTTGTATGGTTCACGTATGGTGGTTGAGGTTGGATTGTATGGCACATATTTTCGTATGCCACGTATATGGTCTACTAATTTTGGATTCTATGTGACTAGTGCTTCATTGTAACACCCTTCTATGTAACTTTATTCTCTTCAAATTCGATACTTTGCTCGACTCACAACGAGGTTTAGAGCGACTCTCTCTCTCTCTCTCTCTCTCTCTCTCTCTCTCTCTCTCTCAGTTTGGAAAAACTGGGTTTTCTAAAAATGTGTTTCTCATGGATTTTTTCTGCAACTTCCTTCTGTTTATCCTTATGCTGATTTTTCTCCTTCCTCATTTCAAATTTTATTTGTCACTTTATTTTATTTCTTTCACTATTAGACGTCATGGGCTTCTCTGCAATCTGATCACATTCTGAAAAACACAGATTGCTCCAGCTGTTCTTACAGTTTCTAGAGAACAGGTTACTACTCCTCTGTCTGTTAACTTCTATTTGCTTTGAACTGTCTGTTAACTTCAACAATTATTAATAAACAAACCCAGTTTACTACTCCTCTCGTCTGTCAAATGTCTCATAAATCTGAAGTAGAAATACCTCTGTATCCTCAAACTAAATTTGAAGCAATAGCCATCAGTTCTTTAGAAAATCGTGCAGGGTCTACATCCAGCTCTGCCCACCTGTTATATATTAACAGGTTTCTGGGATCCAATCTCGCCCTTTTATATATTAACCATTGATTTTTCAAAAATATCGCTGCCAAAAAACAATAATGAGCAAACATGCAATGGTTTTAACATCATGTTTAAAGCCCAGCAAGATATGCTAACAGACACAATTCTAAAAACTCAATGAATTTACCTTGGACTTGGTCGAGTTGACTCAGTTTCTGATTTGAAATTTTCTTGAAACAACTCATAAAGTGAAAATCTCACAAAGAAAAAAAAATTCTCATCCTATTGTGGAGGATCATTATCAAAATAAGGGGCCTGGGTGTCATTACCAATATCTAGAAATAGAAGAGAGAAAGAGAGAAGAGTGTGAAATCCCAAGACTACTAGGAAAGCAAAAACCTTTTCCAATTAGTTTGGTGGGGGGACAGAAGGCATGACATATGGACTACAGTAAGTAGTCTCCTAGGCAACCAAACACTACTAATAGATGACGTGGCACCTCAAAACCAACAAAACAAACTAGTAAACCCCAAAAATTGTGCAACCAACCAGACCCTTACATATCTTTAAATGAAGTTCAGAAATTATGAAAAAAAAAAAGAAAAAAAAAACGTTTAAAGATGTGTTCTTTCATCCTTAGAACACACTCTTTTTTTATTGACAGTGAAGCCTAAGGTTTTGGTTGAGACTGTCATTGTAATTACGCTATGGAAACTAGAGACAGAATCGGACTTTGATTAGTCTCTAGTGTAGGCAGGACAAAGCTCGAGTGAATCTCTAGCCAGTTCACAGCACAAACCAAGGTTCATGGTTTTTAGTACCCTTCATAAACTGGTTTTTCTTAAAAAAATATTGTAAACATAAATGACACACTAATCCACTATCCACAAAGTCCTCTACTTAAACAAATATTGTTGGCTGTTCTGCGTGATGCAATGTACACACTGCTGTCTTTTTGGGTGACCATTGCAATGGCATATTAAATGGGCATTTGAAATGTAAATATCCATTGTGGTAGAGAAAAACACAGCATCCATCTATGGCGTAGGTAAGTCAATCCCACATGATAAATAAGAAGAAAAGATAAATGAAGGTTTCTGATGGCTAACCAATTTTAACAGTTGGGTGTTCCTTCTCCTACGACATTAGTGTCTCCTTATATCTTCTTTCTTGCAGGATGAGCATATAAATTGGTGGCATTGGATGAATCTGTATTGTGTCAAGAGCATTCTGTTCTCATTCTTTACGATACAGGGAAAGAACAGGGCAAGCTAATAACATATTCTATGTGAAGGCTATGGAATAATCAACTTATACAGAACTCTGTATCTTCTAATACTATATATTGTTCGCTGTTGGCTGTTGGCTGTTAGGTAATTGTTGTATTCAAAATATATTATAATCATGCGTGCTTGCCTAATCTGTATGACTGTTGGATTGCATGGGTTGGTGAATCAATTGTGGTAATACAGAATGACAAGATGAGCCGCTGCAATTCGGAAATCATGGTTATGAGAACATTGTAAAAGCATTGATAATGTTCTGTTTTCTTGCATTTTGCCCAACTGATATCTTTTCAGGTTATGGATGACGAAGCTGAGACCGATAAAGGTAAGAATGCGAGATGGTCTACAGAGATGGATAAGGTCTTACTTGCAGCATTGAAACATCAATTTGCGGAGGGGCAGACATGCCTCAACGGATTCAAAGAGAGTGCCTATGTATACTGTACGACGGTTGTGAATGAGACTTTCAGCGTCCATATGAAGCGCACACAAATCGAGAATCATGTGAAACAAATGAAGAAAATATTTAAGATCCTGCATGCTTAGTAAACAGGAGTGGGTTCGGCTGGGACTGTGAGTTGAAGAGGCTCACGGTTACGAATGACGTTGGTGAGGCTTATGTTAGGGTAAGAAGTGCCTAACTACACTACTTAAAGCTTTCCCTTCCCACCAGTCAATATATTTGTTAATTGATATAGTCTCCTTTAATGTGTAGGATAACCCCGATACAGGTAAATTCTTCAAGAAACCTTATGCGATGTATGATGACTGGGTTGAAATATTTGGGAAGGACATCGCAGATGGGGGATTTCGGAGAAATAACAGGGATCCGCCACGGCCAGTTGTCGAGGAATTCTACACTCCTCAAATGCCACCTACCGAAGACGATAGCTTCATAGAGTTCCTCTCCCATGATGACTGTTTGGGTGAACATTCTCAGGATTTCAGTACTCCTCAGATGCCGACCCCTATGACACACACTTCATCGAGTAGGCCAAATATTCGTAGGTCGACCTCTCGTCAGGCACCAAGTCCAATGGACACGAGTATGGACGAGGAGGGAAGTAGGGAAGGTGGTCCTAGTAGACGCAAGAGGCGAGGTTCCACTGATTTGAATTCCACTATAAACACTTTCGCCGCCAGTGTCTCCGAGGTTGCGGTTGCTATTAAAGAGAATACCGCTGTTCTTAAAGAGAATAATGAGAAGGAGAACATTCTGTGTGACCAGATCATGGAGGCACTGCAACAAATTGATGGTCTTGATCGTGCAGCGGTCGCTGACATATATGACTATCTGAGCACACTCCTCGCAGAGGGGCGATCGTTTGTTCGTTATCCGAAGGACCTCTGAGAAATGTATGTCGCAAAGTTCTTTCGGACCCGGTCAGTTGGGAGGGAGTGAGTAGAGTGACTGATCTCCTTCGGACATCAGTTGTGTTACTGTTGTGCTGTGGTTGTGGTTGCTTCAATGGTTTTATTTGGGTACTCTGCTTGAACTTAGACAATATGGTTGGCATGTTAATTTGCAAAACAATTGTTATTAAATTTCCTTCTACTGATGTAAGTGTTATCTACGCCTCCTGCTTTAATGACCATGCTTTATAAAACATTGTCGTAGATGTTACCATGTATTTTACTGAACAATCACATGGGGTACTTGTGACATTCATTTAATTCATATCATGTGGCTACTCTGTGATGGAGAGTAATCGTATGTGAAATGGCTTCCTGCGAAAGTGCAGCAAAGGTGAGTCTTCTACTGATCTAAGTGTTTCTAGGTGGTGGCTACTTAGATGAGCAAAATGCTTATGGAGGTTAATTGTGCTTCAAGTCTTTCAACATTCTTTTAATTTGGTTATGTTTATGAACCCTTTCTCTGTTGCATGTCTATGGAAACTATTGTTTACTTGTAATCTTATTGTGCGTTCCTGTAGGTGAATGGCAAAACAGAAGTTCTACGTGGTTTTCAAGGGAAGGCAAGTTGGGGTTTTTGACAATTGGCAGGACTGCCATCTTCAGGTGAACAAGTTTAGTGGAGCTTGTTACCGCTCATATGGGACGAGGCAGGAGGCAGATGTTGCCCTTCATGGGTATTTACTTGCTACTAGTGGGTGCACACAACATGGGAAGAGGAGACCAGCGTTCAAGGGTATCCAGTAGCGTCAACAAGTTCTGTCGGCTCAACTTCCTCTTCTACTTAGATATGGTTATTATGCGTCTTGCTGGTGTACATTTCTTTTTTGAGCACATGTGTATTGCCTGTAAATATGTTTCGGATTGTACTTAATGATGCAAACCGTTTTTTTTTCCCTTCACTCTATATAGAAATAAACAACGTTCTTATGTTCTCATAAAATGTCTACCCTTCAGATGTAGAAAAAAACAATCGTATAAGTTTGTCATGATTTTCCAAATGCAGTGGCGTCCACCCAAAAGAGAATTTTGTTGGGGCCCAATGTAAACAGGCCATGCCCCGAAAATCCTGTGTTCTTGTTTTATCCCAACCATCAAATATATCAAGATTCTTCCATTTAAGCTTATTTACGATGATTACGTGCCAGTCTATTTATGCCGGGTCCATTGAACGTTTGGATTGGATCATAGGCATGTAGTGAACCCCACCACAAAATAAATTAATCGGGACCATTTGATTCAACCATGTAACGTGGGACCCATCTAACTACAGAGAAAGAGTATACTAGACCTGGCAAAAGCGACCCGTGCCCGCGGGTCGACCCGACCCACCCGCAAATTTGCGGACACGGGTCTAATTTTTAGTTACCCATCAAAACTAAGCTGCGGGTGACCCAACCCGCAAAAACACGGGTCGGGTTGGGTCAACCCGCGGGCACCCGCATTTTTACCGTCTTTTGAAATTTTTTTCAGAATGTTATGTGCAGGACGGGTTTTTTATGAGGGCAATCCTCACTTTATAAAAAGTACGGTACGGCCCGCACCATAGGATTATCCAAACCGTCCATTAGATGGGCCATAGCCTAAATAGGTTATGCCCCAAAATTATTTCCATTGGTTAATTCTAACCCTCCGATCTATAGAGGGTTAGGATCAACCCTCTAGCATAGTTAGTTGTGCCGTTATTAAAATATGGCCATGTCGATATCACTCCCCTTCATTTATTGTATTATATATATTACTGGACAAATTGAAGGGGCTCAGAGATTATTTAAAGCCTTATAAATGTAAAGTTTATTTAACAATTCAATATGGTTCTTATGCGTGGTGGTGTCAAATTACTAATCAAATATAGCTTCCAGTCAGAATTACGGGAAAAACAGATGCTGTATAATCATGAGAATTATTACAATCCCCATCCGGCCCACCCGCGGGCTTTTGCGGGTCACCTAAATTCTGACCCGCAAAAATGCGGGTCATTTCCTCACCCCACCTGTGGACCCGCACCCGCATCACCCGCGGGTTGAGCCGGCCCAACCCACCCGTTTGCCAGGTGTAGACTATTTTTCGTAATAAGATAAGAGAGGGTTTTTTTTCCCACCATAGTCCACCCAACCAAACATGGGTTTTGTATTTTACCGGGATACTTCTAGGACTTATTTTTTCCTACCATAGTGTGGTGAACCAAACATGGGGTTTATATTTTACCGGGATACTTCTAGGATTATTTTTTTCCCACCTATGTGCCCGGGTATTTTTTTCTCCCACATAACTCCCGGGCAAAAAAAAACCCGTGCACCAAACAGAGCATTAGAGGCACAACAAATCTTTTAAATGCCCTAAGATTTAGCCCATCCATAATTTTCGCAAATCCCTATTCCTTCCCAAATAAGAGCCCATTGAGCCTTTTAATTCCTTTCTACTTCATTTTTCTCCTTCTCCTTCCTTTTATACTTAACCTCATGGATTTACAATTAGTCCCACCATTTTTTGGATATGATAATTGTGCAGTTGAGTGCTTGGAATGGATTGACGCAATTGAGGACTGTAGATACAAATATGGCCTAAGCAAAAAAGAGATGATTAAGTGTGACAGAGTTACTATAGGCCTTCACCCCAAATCTTTCTTAATAAAGATGGAACGAGAACGATATAGATCGCGTCAACCACCCTTCAGTTGTTGGTATGAAATTTGTGATCCCTTCATAAGAGAATTTGCACCAGTTACTTATAAAGAATCTTTGGAGATCAAGGCTAAAGTCAGGAGAGTGAAAGCCCAAAAGGCCAAGGATCGTGCCAAGAAGAAAGCCATGTGTATTCTAATTCAAAGTCATGCTGCATGTACCGTGCCAGAAAAGAATATAAAAGTTACGTCGATTCCATCATTCTGATTCAGAGTTTGCATCACCGGAAGATTGTCCAAGACAGTTACATATGCATCTAGTGTGCCACTAATGTGATCCAACGCGCTTGGAGAGCCCGAATCATTCAATGGAGCTCATGAACGCCTCCAGATTCGCCTAAAGAAGAATTTTCCAAAGAAGAAAGTGGCGAGATGACATATGGCGATCATGAGCTAGATCTTCAGGGAGATGATCAAGATCTGTTTGCCAGCGAGATACATGCCGACACGAAAGGAAGATCCTCAATAATCATATATGAAGCTTTCAAGTTCATGAATCATAAGAAGCTTTCACCACGACGTCGTATTACTTTTAAAAATTATTATCAAGACGAATGTTTATACGATGTTGTGGACATGGGTACTAGTCATACAATGTGCACTAAGTTACGAGTATACGACATCATGCTTCAGGAAGGAGTAACTAGAGCTAAACTCTTTCAAGTGGGGATGATCTGATGTAGGACGTTCTCTCTCTTTAGTTAGTTTGGATAGGATTAGGAATAGTGACATAGAATTTAGAGATGATGTTTATCCTTATCCTTAGAGATAGAGATAGAGTTGAGTAGGATTCTTCTTTATTTTTTATAAATATTGGTTTTGTGTATGTAAAAATCAGATTTGATGGAATAAAGTTTCGTTTTAGTTTTCTCTTCCTTGTGGATTCAAGGTTTTATCTTATTTCCTTGTGGACTCAAGGGATTTTATCGAAGAAGACGGTTCTTCTTCTCCAACGGCTTGAAGACGGTGTTCTTCGCCTTTCCACACGCTTCCGCCTACATTAGTTGGTATCAAAGCGTACGTAAGAAGTTATTTATTTATTTATTTTTACAATGGGTATTTTTATTAAAAAGCTAGGTTTAAATTTTGTAAAGCTTGTAGAGAGTGCCATTATCAAATCTGAGTTATGTTTTGTAAGGGGTGTTTTTATCAAAATGGATACTGAATACCCAAAATTCATTTTAGAGCTTTCTAACTTTTGGCCAAGAGGGGTTTTAGTTGCAAATCAATTTTAGGGGGATGCTATTCGAATTAATTATTTGGAATTGATGGGATCTTGGATTAGGCAGAGAAAGAGAGATTTTAGGAGTTTCCTCATGGATAACTCTAAATTGAGGAAACTCCTAAAATTAGTTAATTCTGTTTTCCTAAAGTCCTAATTGAAAGAAGTAATGGAAACAACTAAGCTAGTTTGGTCACAAAGTTAGCAAAAGAAGGTTTTTTGGAGATCACCATCAGAGCTTTAGGAAATTCGGATGGGTAAGACGGCTAATTTTAGGAGCCTCCTATTTATTATGTTAAAGAAGAGATATTCAAATGCTCGAATATATTTTTGCCTTCATTCATTCCCAAAGAATATATAGCTTTTTCTTTAAGAAAATCCGATTGGTCAGAGACTTTCTTTGATACAAACTTTCCAACTTAGCCCATAGATCGATGGCTGTCTTTTCTCCCGCTTCTCCCGCTGTGTTAAATAAAACATCATTCGTTGGACACAAGCGAATAGGTAGATCTTGCATTCAAATCCAATTCCTCCCAATTGTCACTTAATATGGATTCCCGTTTTTTATCTTTTCCATGCAACGCCTTATGTTGCCCATGTTGAAATAACAACTCATGGATTTTTAATTTCCACAACTCAAAATTCTTTTTTCCATCAAACTCCTCCACCTCAAACCGATGACTAGCCATCTTCTTTAACTTTGCATGTCTCAAGCAATTTCACAAATACCTTGTGTGCAAAACCCGGTTGCTTTGATATCACTTATTGTGGCAAGAATCTGGCGCTAAAAATCCGGTTATCAGAGACTACTCAAAGAAAACAATAACAAATAGCCACCGGCAACCCATGGAATTAGCTCAAGCGAGTTTATGCAACAATACAAGTATGTAGTGAAATAAAGAAAGAAAACAAGAGAGCAAGAGACACAAGTGATTTACGTGGTTCGACACTTGGCCTACTCTGCAGACAATCCAGCAAGTAGAAAATTACTATGAACAATGGAAAATTACAAAGAAAGGGTTAAAATCCTTACCTCTCCAACAGTGGTGAACATCCCACCAACACCCTCTTCTTGAAACTCAAGCAAAAAACCCAACTCCCCATTTACAATGTCTTCACAACCTGGAAAGCACCATAAAAGAAACCCAATAACCTTGGATAAAGCTCTTGCCCTTCTCACCGAAATTAATTCCAAGTGATTTTATACCACTAATCCAATACTCTATTCTACCTGTATTATACCTGAAAACCAAACATATACAAATAGCACCAAGACCAGATAGGTTCCAGGTTTCCTAATCCTGGACTCCCCCATCCAATCCACTTACACATCCACTCTACTTGTATTCAACCAGAACCTTAGGATCCAACCCTAGAAGGTAAAGTAATAACGCACTTTTCATTTGCTCGTGTGCTTCCTTGCTGAGTATCCAAGTGTCTTTGTCTGTGGTACAAGACTAGGCCAGCTGAACCAGGCTAAATCTGGGTGGCATTGTATAGTTGGACGAATGCCACACGGTCATGATGATAATGATTAGCATGCCCATGAAGGACTAATCATTAACTCCACAACCATGAATTTTCAATTCGCAAATTAATGTTTCAATAGCCTTGGCTGATGATAAATTCGCACCCCCTGTCGGATAATTCGCACCCCTTTAACGTTAAAAAAAAAGCATTAAAAGTCTGCCACATACCCTCGTTTTAAGTGGTGCGAATTATCCTATAGTGGATGCGGAATTAATTATCGCCCTAGCCCTTTAGCAATCTTGAAAGATCATGATAACAATGTTGTTTTTTTTTGAAAAGGATGATAACAATGTTGTTCAGTTGTATTGTAAATGACAAATGGTTTGGAAGTAAATATGGTTATGGTTTTCCTAGAAATGATATGGTTTATGACTCTCAAAGAGGTTTTGCCCTGTTTTTCTACTCTTACATTAGACAGGTTATTGTATTCTTTTAGATGTAAAGTCTAATTTTCATTGTCGTGGGACCCGATCTAGGTAACCTTCGTTTCAACTTAGCCGTCCATTTCTGAATAAGAATTGAGTAGAATGTGAACCCTTTGTCTAATTGCATTTCAACCATCCATTTATAGAGAAATTATAAGATGGGTAGCCGTACAAAGCTGTATTTTTCAAAAAGTACCGTATGACTTACTATATAAGATGATCCAAACCGTCCATTTGTTGGGCCACAATGTAAATAGGTTGTGCCCCAAAAACCATTTCCATAGGATGATCCTAAACCTCCGATCTATAGAGGGACTGCACATTATGGAAAATTCAATAGATCGTAGGGTTAGGATCATCCTATAGAAATAATTTTTGGGGCAAACCCTATTTATGTATTGGCCCAACAAATGGTGGGTTTGGGTTGGGCGCTGGTGCCCGCGGATTACCTGCCATTCGGTTTTCAACTTTTTATCCTTAAGGCCTAAACACTAAACAGTTAACAATAGACTATGTGGGTAGCCAACAAAACAAGCAAAGCAATAGACTTTGTGGGTCTGGGTCGGGCGTTGGTGCCTGCGGGTTTACCCGTAAGTGTTAAAAAATATCTATTTGGTTGTTTTTCATGTAAGATATGGTGAAACAGTGGCATCCTTTTTTTATTTTTCCTAATTCATTCAAATGTCCCAAGTTCCTGTGAATCAGTGCCATTACAGGTGACTGGTATCTTTGGTTGTACCAAAACAAACACTTGTTAAAGTAAATGAGAAATTGTATGATGAATGGGCGTATAAACATGTACTCATTATCTCATCCTTGATATTTGATCCAACAACAGCTGACTTGTTAAGAAGTTGCTGTTGGATTAAATATCAAGGCTTGTACATCCAACGTACCACCTTTATGTGTTCATACACCCATTCATCATATAATTTCTTTTGGTAAATATATATATATAATTTCTTCTTTAAATTTGCCGAGTTACCCGCGGGTATACCCAACCCGCCCAGGTGGGTTCCGGGTTCATGAAAGGCTACCCGTACCCGCGCCGGGCTTTCTTACCCGTACCCGCACGGGTTACCCGTTTGCCTGGTCTACTTACAAGATTGTCTTATGAGCGGGTCCGATAAATGGATGGTTGAAACTAAAGGCGACTTTGACATCAAATAAGTGTACAAATGGTAGAGATATTGGGTGTTCTAGTTTGAACTTTTGCTATTTGCTTTGGCTTTTCCAAAACGAGGATTTTCCATTTAGGCTTTGTTTCTTTCGACGTAAAATTGGACATAAAATTTGTTTTAATTGAACATAAAACAAATTATATGTCCAATTTTATGTCGAAAGAAACAGAGCCTTAGGGCCCGTTTGGATACCTGATATGTTGTATTTGGATTTGGAATTGAGTTTTGAATACAAAATGAATAGAATTGCCAGCTGATGTTGAGGGAGACAAAGAGGTAAGGGGGTAATTCCTACTGAAGGGGAGAGGTTGAGGAGCAAAGAGGGTGAAGGAAACTGCCAGATATGTGGATTTCCTGACTTATTTTCACAGCATATTTGGAAATCTGATTTTTTTCACTGTCAGTGGCTCATTTGGAAATTCAAGAATTTGATCAGGATCCAAATCACAACACAAAATGGGCTGCAAATGTGAGAAATCCAAATCAAAATCTTCTCAGCATCCAAACGGGCCCTAAGAGAATTTGAGAACAACCCATTTCAAGGAAAACCCAAAGAGATTATGGTTCGATATGCTTGCAATCATTACCCGCATTCGGTACTTTTCTCAATTTTCAATAGTCCTTCAAAGATCATCATAAAAAGGGATTTGCTAGCCAATTTTGCGTAAAGCCATTTCGCGGCTGGCTTTTTGCATGTGAGAAAGAGGCAGCCGCGAAAATGGCTTTCGTTGAAATTGCCTAACAATGTGAAAACCTACAAAGTTCACGGCAAAATTGCAGTATGTCCTCATAAAGACTAGGTCATAAAAGCTCATATTTTATCTATTAATCATGTTAGTCCATACACACATGATGCTCACTTGTAATCTTATAGACAAATGGTTTTGAAGTTAAATATGATTATTCGTCAATCATATGATTTTCTTAGAAATGATGTAGTTTATGTCTCCCACTGAGGTCTTTGTGTCCCATTTGCGAATAAGATTTAATTACAACACCAAACAAGAACTCAATTTGGTGCCATTCAAAGACTCCATCAACCATAACACGGCAAAAGGGGGAAATAGAACAAGTCAATAGGGTATGCTACCAAGACCTTCCCTCTCTAGATAGACGCGCTGAAACCGAGAACATTTGATCTGCATTTCTTCTTCCACTTTAGACTGCTTTTTGTAGGGGGATTTTGCCCTGGTTTTCTTCTTTTACTTTAGACTTGTTATTGTAATATTTTATATGTAAATTCAAATTTTCTTTAAAGTGGGACCCAATCTAGATAATCATCTTAGCCGTCCATTTCGAAATGATATTAGAGTAGAATTTGAACCGTTGGCCTATTTTCATTTCAACCATCCATTTATAGAGAAATTATATGATGGTGGGCGTATGAACCCGTATTTTTAAAAAATGTACGGTACGACCTGCTCCATATTATGATCCAAACCGTCCATTTGTTGGGCAGCAACTTAAATAGGTTGTGCAACAAAAATCGCTTCCACAAGATGATCCTAGCCCTCCGATATATTGAAGTTTACATAATGTTCAGTCAATCTGTAGATCGGAGGCAGGAGGAGTGGCAATTCACACCAGAATATGGAAACTTCAATATATCGGAGGGCTAGGATCATCCTATGGAAATGATTTTTGGGGCACAACCTATTTACGTTGTGGCCCAACAAATGGACAGTTTGGATCATCCTATGGAGTGGGCCATACCATACTTTTGGAAAAATACGGGTCTGCTACCGGTGCTTCCACCCATCGTATAATTTCTCCCATTTAAAAGAGGGGTGTCACTATAAAAAAAATAAGGAGTGTAAATACATCTGGGTTAATGAATCTTACAATATTGTGTCGTGAGTCGTGGAGTCTCGTGACCAGGTCTGATAAATGGTTGGTTGAAATGAAGGGCGACTTTGAAATCAAGTAAGTGTATAAATTGAAGAGATATTGGGTCTTCTGATTCTATTTGCTTTGGTTTTTCCATTTATAGAACTTGAGAACAACCCATTTCAAAGAAAAACCGAAGAGAACATGGGTCGATCTTACATTCAAATGCTTCTTCTGGTTCTAGTTGTTTTCTCTCTCTTCTTCCTTCAAGGTAATATATGTTCTTCTTTTCATTCTTTGCTTTATGTTTATAGTTCATAATTTTCTTCTTTCTTTATTGTCCCTAAGACTCTTTTCCCTTTGTTTGATTAGCACTAGGGAGAAAATTAATGATATTTGAGAACGCAGCTCCTTTCAATCTACTTGAGGTGTGAATTTCCCATTTTTAATCGATTTCTCTAACCAGTATTTTGCGTCTTTCAGCAATTTTTTCTAGCTAAAATTTTAAAATTTTCCTCTTGCTTTTGTTGGGTTTTCAGGTGACGATGATGGATTACTCAGGGCCGGATCGCAATGGAAATGTTGGGCACTAGGATCTTACTGTTTCTATGTAATTTTCTCTTTCTGCTAAATAAGAGGTGTTACTTTAATTATGTGATGAAAAGTATGCTTCAAGATTCTATAGTGCACAAAAATATGAAGTTTTGAAGCTGCATTACTCAATTTGGCACATCGCGTGGTTAATTGTAATATTGAATTCAGTTGGAAGATATAACTTTAAGGCCGAAATCAGCTAATTCACTATTCCGTATATGGTTGTGACTAAAAGACCTGTTTTCAGGATTATAATCTGAGTCATTCAAGGAAGAGTAATGCTAGGGAGACCAAAAGCACAAACAAGTGACAGGATAAATGGGTTCAGGCTGCAACATCACAAGCATGATTTCAAATTTCGGCTTCTTCGGAATGCATTTTGGCCCTCACCGAAACCGAAATTTCGGACGGATGAAATCGAATAAAAGAATATTTTATCTCGCACAGAATTTCGGCTGAAATTTCAGTCATTTCAGCCAAAATTTCCGGAAGATAATATATAATTAATAAAATCGAGATTTTTAGTTGAAATTTCGACTGAAATTTCAGTTAAAATAAACGACCTTTTCGGGTATGTATGATTTCGGTTTCAGTCGAAATTTAGAACCATGATCACAAGTGCCCTAATCCATCTCTTCAAGTTTAGGAAAATCAGCAAAAAAGTAATATTTTTTGCACGTAAGGAACATTCTCATCGTTGGGCTCTCCATCTGGTCGTACTTTTGGTCTCCATATAATTCTTGGTGGTTACGCAATTAGTGGAGATGGAGGTCAAATCCACCATTAGACATGTCAGGCGAAATGAACAAAGAAAATAAAAACATGTTGATTGGCAATGAAGGTTAATTTCTCCACCATCATACAAGTACGGGTAAAGACTTGTTTTATATGAAGGGCTAAACTATAAAATGAAGCTTAGCTTACAATAACATCATTTAAAGTTTGTTGTTATTGGATGAAGTATCTAGGGTCGCACACTAATCACACTGTTAGAAAAAATTGATGTGCAAATCTGTAATTTAGGATTCGAAAAAATACCTTATAAGAAATTAATCTCACAACTTGAAGACAGAGATTACTAATAATATTTTCTGCAATAATAATCTGTGAAGGAAAAAGAAATCGTTAGATCACTTATCGAGTTGAGGCACGAAGAATCTTCGATGTCCTTAAGGCAAATCTCGCCCCCACTATGACGAATCAACGGTGCAGATGGGCGTCTCGGCGTATGCCTCCAGGATACAACAACTCTCGCTCCAGGGGTGTGCACTCACGCAGCCCGGATGCCTAAAAACTCGCTTATATTTGCCAAAAGCCTTGAGCAGAAAGCCAGAGAAGAGAAAGAGCAGAAGAAGAATCTGTCAAGGATGATCTTCTGTTTTCTCTAAAACCGATTTATATAGAAAGGTAATCGATCCGTTATGATGAAACGTCTCACTCTTTTAGTGCGTGAGAGACATTTTCCAAACGGTCACTAAACCACGATTAAGGAATCTCAAACGGTAAAAAAAAAGAATTAAAACAAAATAAATAAATTCTTGACCGTTAAAAGGAAAAATAAATAATAAAAAAAGAAAAGCCTTAAGTCCACGAACGCGGCCGGCCGCGCCGGGCCGGGCGGCGCGCGTGTGGTAAGATCAAAAGCCCACCGGACCCAAGTGGGCGATCCGTGCGCGTAGGATCTCCATAACCTCTTGCTCATTTACAAGGTTAAGAGAGTGAAAGTATATATATGGCCACTCTCATCCTCTCACACTTCCCATCTAGGACTAAAGTTTTCTCATGACTTTAGTCTTTTTGGAGGGAAGCCCAAAACCATACATAAAATTACTAAAAACACCCCATTGTAAGTTTGAATTACAAAAAGACTTCTTTTCACATAAAGAGTCAACAACTATATTGATTAGCCTATAAAAATTAAGGGAAATGATATCAGCACTTCAATATTTTGATATCCACGCTCTCGTTGCTTGTCTTTTATTATCTAATGGGCTTGTGAGAGCTTTTTGGGAACTAACAGCCTTTAAAATGCTAAAAGACAAGCTAGTAGAGCGTGATATCAAAACATTGGAGTGTTGATATCATTTTCCCAAATTTGATCATATAAAACAATGAGGTCATGTGATGTCCTAACATGCCATATGCTAAAGCAAGCCTACCATAGTGCAAGGCCTTGGAAGGACAACACTACTCACGCATTGTGTCTCTCTATGTATATGTTAATGAACTCACACATTCTCCGAGAAGGAAGACCCAGTCCAGAAAAGTAGATTTCCCTGTAGTATGAGTTGAGAGGATCAGAGTGACGAGGGAACCTCCTCTAGTCTAGGAGCATTTAAAATGAACACGTGACTCGCACGCCCAGAGTAAATCTGTCCAAGTGAGAGGCATGTCCATGCCGCATAGGTCATCCATGTCTCACAACCCAATAGTGCAAGGCATAGAACCCCATGTCATGAATGAATCGGCAAGACCAAAATTCTTGCATAGCAAATAGAGCCATCTATAGACAAGGCTAGGTCTTTAGTCACACTCTGCTGCTCCTCCCAGCCCTCTGAGTCTGTACTGTACTCGAGCACTCAAGTAGGGCTGCAAATGAGCCGAGCCGAGCCGAGCTTTGGGGTGTTCGGGCTCGGCTCGTTTAGCTTTTATGAAGGCTGGTGTTCGGCTCAGCTCGTTTAGTTTTCGAAAAAGCTCGGCCTGGCTCGTTAAGTGGAACGAACCGAGCTTAAGCTCGGCTCATCTCAAGAATGATAAAAACATACCATCAATGGGATTTGAACCCAAGCCTCGCCTCTAAATCCAACACCTTAACCACTCCGCCAAACTTTCATTTGTGATAAACAACCCACATTCTTTTATTTTATATATAAAAAGCAAACATAATCTAAGCTTTAAAGCTCGGCTCGGCTCGTTTATGAACCGAGCCTAAAGAGCTCGCGAGCTTTTCCAAGCCGAACTATACAGAGCTCAAGTTCGGCTCGTTTATTTGGCAAGCCTAATTTTTGGGCTCGGGTTCGGCTCGTTTAGTAAACGAACGAGCCCGAGCCGAGCTTTTAACGAGCCAAACCCAAACATGTTCGCGAGCCAGCTCGGTTCATTTGCAGCCCTACACGAGTCTACACATCTTGCGCATATAGCTAAATCCAATTAGGAACGAGGTAAGACTCAGGCCATGTCTCAATCCACCAAACCTAAAAGGTCAGCCATCCAAGGCGTAAACATGCATCATATCTACAAGACCGTTGTCTCCCAACCTTAGTAGTCCCGTTCTATTTTTCATTTCCTCTCTTTCCGTATGCTTGGTCCCTGGTGGCTAAGAACAAGTCCGAGAAGGTTTTCTCATTTAATTTCTCTAAACTTGGTAAACGAATTGGTCTAATATAGACTGATTCGTGCATTGCTCTTAAACAAAAGCAAAAGAAACAAAGCTGGCCATGAATCAAATTGGATAGACAACCTTAAAAGCATAACTAATACAACAAAAAATCAAGACAGAATTGGTAGCAAGATGACAAGAAGAAGCTTGTTGGTAGCCAAGGCTATTTTTCCCTTCCAATAAAATGAAAAAAAACAAAATTTAACCCTTTTGATGGGAATTTTAGTATTTTTTCACCCGTCAGTTTTATCTCCATAACAGTTCGATTTTGAAAGCATTTTCCTTGAACGTGTTATTCGGGATTTGCTAGGCAATTTCGCGGAAAGCCATTTTGCTGCTGACTTTTGCACCATGGAACAACCACCTAAGATGAATTAAATGAACAAGACAATTTGTTGAGCCAGTGTCATGCAAAAGTCAGCTGCGAAGTTGCTTTCTGCCAAATTGGATAGCTAATCCCAAACTATCAAGTTTTACACCATAACTCTTCCAGTTCAGACAATCCAAACCGTCCAATCTGTGGAGATTTTTGTCCGTCTATTTTTGAACATTTTTAAATGGCTAGGACCATCCAATGGAGAAGATCTTTGAAGCACAGACCTATCTACTTGGAGGACAAGAAATAAAAGGTTTGGAAAAAATGGACCCAACATCTATTTCTGAAAATATATGCCCACAGCCCCACACGAATGAAACTTGGCTCAGGTCGGGGGAACTTTCCTCAGACCCCTTGCTAATAGTCTAATAGCAAGGAGTGTGGAAATATCAATTACTTCTGAAAATAAAAAGTAAGCATGGAATTGATATTTCCACACTCCCACACTCTTTGCTATTATAGGGGATCTGAGGAAAGTTCCTCAGACCCAGACCCCGACCTGAGTCAAGTTTTGTTGTGCCCACAACAGCCCAAATGTAACAACCACAGAAAACTAAAAGGCAGGCCAACGTTTTCTTTTCTCTCATGTAATTTCATTGGAAATTCCAACCGTTAGACTCACTTCACTAAAGCAGAATATAAAGGAAGCTTCCTAGAATGACTTTCTGTTTTTCTTTATTCAGAAGACCATTTCCACCGCATTAGACTGCAATATACAAGCACCTTCCCAGTTGAATGCTTTATTTGATGCAATCCCAATATATAAAAGAAATACCCTCCCTCACATTCATCCTAAAAACATTCCATTTTCAGCATCTCATTAAAAACCCATCAACCCATTTCTTTCTTCTCTCAGAGCTACTATATTATAATGGAGACGAAATCATCAAACACCAAGTCATCCACTTTCTCATTAGCTGATTTTGAAGGGTTTCTCTTCTTTCACAAAATTCTCAATTGGGTCATCAAATGCAAGAACTTCTATTTAATAGTCCTGTCTTTTTTTCAATCGAAAGTCAAATTTTTCGCTCCGAAATCTAATATATACTGTGAGAGTAAGATCAAGAAATCAAAAATGGATGAGAGGACTGATACTATTTCAAGTCATCAACTTTGCTTCAATGGCAAGGGAGGTCTAGAGCTGAGCAAAGAAGATGTAGAGATGGTGATGGGTAAGCTGGGGATCTTTTGTAACTCGGGGAGCGAGAAAGTTAAGGAGTCTTTGGATTTGGATGATCTTTCTGTCTTGTTTAAGGATGAGGAACCAAGCTTAGAGGAAGTAAAGGAGGCTTTCTGTGTGTTTGATGAGAATAAAGATGGTTTCATTGATGCAAAAGAGTTGCAGAGAGTTCTATGCAATTTAGGTTTCATGGAAGGATCGAGTGTTGACGCATGTGAAAGGATGATCAAAGCCTATGATGAGAACCGAGATGGCCAGATAGATTTCAATGAGTTTCTGAAATTCATGGAAAGAAGTTTTTGCTGATCTTTTTGTTTGTTTTCCTTTTTTGCTCTTGTAGTGAGGACTCAAAAATGATTCTGAACTTCAACAGATATTTACCTTGTGAGTAATATAAAAATTAAGGTTGAGTTTGCACAGGTGTTTGGTTGGGTTTTGTCCTGTTTTGTAAAGATATATCTCCTTGTTTGAATATGAGATAAGTAGGCAATTGGGATTTCTCTCTTGTCATTTCCTAGTATGTCTAAGAGAGGAGAGATCTGTCTAAGAGAGAAAGAGACAGATCTGAGAGTTCTATAAGGCTGTTAATAAGGTTTGTGTCTGTGGAGTTGTGAGAAGTCTATTGTATGGGAAAATGAGAGAGGAGAGTGTGAAGGTTTGAAAGAGATTTAGGGAATGGTTTCGGGGTCGATCTATTTTGTAATAGATTGATCGAGGTGAAACTCTTGTAATCGTAGCGTTCTTCCTCTGAGTTGAATTTCTCAACTCCTCCATAGATGTAGGCTTTTACACCAAACCACATAAATGCTCATGCTATTTTTGCGCTCTTGTGTTATTGTCATTTTCTTATTTCTTTGCTCGTTATCGGATCAGATTTGGCCTAAGATTTCTACAATTGCTATCAGAGCTATTGATCTGACCGAATCTCAAAACGACATAGTTAGAAAGATTATTCAGGACATTCTCCATAGAGATTTCACAGCACGATAACCACTAAGTAAACTTTTATGTATGATTTTGGAAGGTTGTTGGATCCATCTAGGATAAGCAAGACTGATCACAGTGAGGAAATAGATGTCCTTCATCCCTCTCCCAGACCTCTCGTCCCAACAGAAGCACGAGACCGGAGAAAGAAACTAGTCGTATGATATTGGAAGGTTGTTGATAAGCAAGACTGATCACATTGAGGAAATAGATGTCCTTCACCCCTCTCCCAGACCTCTCGTCCCAACAGAAGCACGAGACCGGAGAAAGAAACTAGTCGTATGATATTGGAAGGTTGTTGTAATTTCACTCTTTGAAAGAAAAGGGTGAAGGACATACCCATTCAACAGGACATGGCTAAGGTGATGATGGAAAAAGATGCTAAACCAGAGAAGAAGACTGACAGCTGGGGGAGCACATCGAGTCAATGGCCTCAATAACATTATTTTCAACGTTATTAAAGAACAATTAGCACAGAATTTATGGGATAAGTTTGAGATAATCTATATGTCGAAGAGCATCGCTAATATAATGTATTTGGATTGTCAATTGTACAAGCACAAATTACTAATTCATAGGAAATATGGTGATAACACTAATGTTCGGGAAACATACATTGAATCTTGAAGAAGTCACAACATTGCTCCTATCAAATGAGATAAGGAGGAAGCTCAATCATGAGGGTAGTCAAGATCATGGGTTAATTCTATTGAATTACAGTGATGTAATAGCCCACGTCTTTTAAGGTCATTGTAGTCTTTTTATCTCCTTGTTATTATAATTAATACCTTTAGGAATCGTGAGAGGTTCATATGTTTGTGTTTTCCCTTCCTCCCCAAAAGTCTCTTTCTCCTATCTCCCCTCTCTCTCACATATTCCAATGATCAACTATTTCAGTTTGGTATCATAAAAGGATATTGACGACCAAAGCTCCTTAAGTTTGTGAGTTTTTCCGTCTGACCGCACGAGTTACGACTGGTGTAAGCAACTGTATGGTTAGAATAGCAAAACCTAAAAGATGGTGATTTAAGAGATTTTCATGTGTTTTTTAGGAGCATTAAAAATCTCTAAATCCAGGTATGATGAAATCCTCATTTTACTCCTGAAAATAGATCTGCCAAATCGGATCATTTCGTTGATGAAAGCTTCTGTTTGAAAGGGTTTGCCTAGTATGATTTTGCATTGTTTCAATTTTATAGAAAGGAGGAAATTGGTTTCAAGTAGTCAGGCAACTTTTGAGATCATGGTGGTGATTCTCCGACAGGAATATTGACCACCCCCTCCTCCCCTTTCACATTTTATTCATTGATATTGACCAAAAATTTAACAAAAAAATAAACATTTGAATTTGTGTGTCCTGTGATGATTTTATTGCTTTGGAAGCTTTGAAGAGTATTATCCATGGTGCAACATCCTAAGGGTCTTGGTGAGATGTGTTGTTTCCTAAAGATGTTAGACATAAATCAAAGCATATACATAAGCAGTCACAAGCAATCTATGTAATTTTATTAGTGGTCTTGGTTGTGAGTCTGCCATGGGTGTCCATAATGAAAACCCAAGTCTTCAAATTACTACAGTCAAGCTTGATGGGGCTATTTACTTGGAATTATAATAAATCACATAGGAATGTCCTTTGATAGGGCTAGTTAGGTTGAGATCAAGAGTTAGCAAGAAAGACACCCAATGTTATCGACTTATCGTTATGAGGAGTTTGGTCACTTGAACCAAAACTACCCAAGATTTGCTTACAAATAGGAGAGTGATAACAGTTCTGATTATACAGTGGTACTATTGATGAATGAAAAAAAACAGGTCGTTAGAGATATCCCCAAAGTCTCCATGGGTAGTATCACTTCTCTTGATGAATAGATTCCAAATTCCAGATGTTCCGTTTATATATGCATTGGGATAGATCAATCCAATAGGTTTCAAGAGAGAAGGGAAAGTGTAGTGTCATTGGGTGATGAGACTACTTGTAACGTCACGGGCATTGGGGCAATGAATATCAAGATTCTAACTTTCAAAAAAAAAAAATGCATATCAAGATTCTTGATAGAATGATTTGTACTTTATGACGTATGTCTTAAAGGTAGAGTGGTATCTTATATCCCTCAGTAGTTTCAACTCCAAAGGATGTAGTTACTTATAGGTGGAACTATGAAAATCACATGTGCTTGCATGGTTCTAATGAAAGGAGAGAAGTGTGGCATATTATATCATATGGCTGGAAATGCAGTGGCTAGCAATATTCTTATGACCTCAATGGGTGCTTGGAAACAGAGGGCAGTGAATAACAAGGCCTTATGTAGGGTCTCTTTACAATTGAAGTACCAACTGATGTGATGAGTTTTTAGGCGGCAGAAGATGATAAAAGTGTTGGTTCCTGTGATAGGAGAGTACAAGTCAAGATCTCTCTCTAAAGTTGACCAGACAAGTTGACTCGGGGCAGCTACATATGTGTGTTGGCTGTGTACTGATGGTGTGTAGCTCGTGCTTCAAAATCCTGAAAGATGTTTACGATAAGAACAAATAAGTAGAGACATCAACATGAAATCTTCAAAGCAGCCACAAATAAGCATAGGTAGAGATTATTGGGTTTTGTCTTGCCTAGAAAATTCAATAACAATTATAAAACTTTCCAAAAATGCTTATCCTGGTTTGACTACGAGATACATAGGTAATTGAGATTTCTCTCATGTAGTTTCTTGCTTTGGCTAGGAAAGAGAATGCGAAATGACAATTCCTTAAAATCGTGAATAGGGTTTTTGTGGATGGAGTCGTGAGAGGTCGCCTGTGTGGAAAAACAAGAGAGGAGAATAGGAAGGTTTGCATAAGGATCCAGGAAAGGGTTTCAACATATATGAACTAATTTGGTATTAGATTGGTCAGGGAGATATCATTGTAATCTTCTTCTTCTTTCTCACAGTGGAGATATTTGACTTGCCTGTGTACGTGGGTGGAACCATACAAATACTCATGATAGCTTTGCATGCTTGAGTAATTGTCTTTTTGTTAATTATTCGGATTTGATTTGTCCTGACGATTTCAACATGTTGGTTACACTTAACTGCTCAAGGGTAGGGAGATCAAAGAAAATTACAAAATGGATGGGTGAAGGGAACATTTTAGGATTTTTAGAAGGGTAAGGGAAATTCTGAGGATTGGGGGGTTATTAAAATAAATCCCTGGCCCAGGAGAAATTAGAAAAAGAATTGGTGGATAATCTCAAAGTGAACAGTTGAATCTTTCATTAATTCAACTGGGTTCACTTGAATCTTTCATAAATTCAACTGGGTTTATGAAACAGTTCAACCAGTCAATCTCTGATTCAATTGGATTTCTAATACTTCATAAACTACAAAACTTGTATGTTTATGCCTGTAGGTGTAACCACCAAATTGTAACACATAAATCATTGCATCTTTATATTTTTTTACTGCTGTAAATTATTATGTAAGTCAAGAATGGGTAATACTAAAGTAACTTCTATGGCTGCGTATCCAATGTTATGTGTTGAAAACTCTTTTCCTTGACCATTTTTCAAATGAGTGAGGCTTCAAGTTACCATTTCAATTTAACCAACAGTATTTTAATGATTCAAGGATATTACTGTAGTTAGTTACCAGAACTTGTCTGGACAAATCACAGCTAGAACAGTGATATCCAACTGGCAAAGCTGTTTTTTGTTCGCATCAGTTTTGCAAAAATAAAAACAGCAACATTATAATTTAAGATTAGCCTGCAAGTGATCGTGCTAAAAAAACACAAAGACATTAGTTTGGGAAATGATATGTGCACACCCATGTTTTGATAATGGCACCCTTCACTTTCTTAAGCCCCTTCTGATTACACATGTTGATAGCTTTATGAGGAATTGTGACTGTGACAGCCTTTAATAGTTAATTAGAAAGAGTATACATTCAGGAAAGGCGTGTCAATATCAAGTACGGGAGTCTCAGATATTATTTCCCTAAAGTTTTTATCGAATCATATAACTTTCTAACTCATTACACATTGTCTCTGCAACTTCAAAATCATAATATGTGAACGTTTTCTGCCACGGAGTAAATCAGAGAGTGGAAAGGTTTCCTTTTAGTGATTCGAAAATTTATCCCTCTGTAGCAGCTGCTGTTTTTTTATGATTTTAGGGAGGGAATTTATGCTGTTTTCTTCCTCAGTATTTCAATTTCTGTAGTTTCCTTACTTCGGGGTGGGGGTTTATGCTGTTCTTCACACTGGTTTCATATGCTTTTTTGTTAAGGACAACTTAGCCCTTCTTGCCATACTGTTTTATCATGAATAAATTGTTAGTGATTTTGGTTTTTTCAAAATCATGTATTTTTCATGTTTTAGTGTTTTGGAAAATGTTTTATCAAAAGCGTTTGGGAAAAAGAAACTGTTTTCTTGGAAAGATTTGCTTTTACAAAAGGATGTAGAAGTGTAGTTGAAAAGATAATCCCGTACCGAGTGAGAGAAAGAAAAGAGAATGGCTTATAAAGCACTACACTTCTCTAATACTTGTTGATTGCACATTAGGTTGGACCCGCGGGACAGTGCAATGCACCGTTCGCACGCGCGCGCTAGGCGTGGGCAATGGGCGCATAGTGGCGCTTTTTTAGGTGCACTTTGCACTTCTCACTTCGCACTCCAACAGTCAAGGAATGTGATCCGCACCATAGATAATTGATCTAACGATGACGGGGTTGGAGAGAGGTTTTACTCAAACCAACAGTCACCTCTAAAATCGATCAGGACCGTTCAATATCAAATGGGTGCGATCTAACAGTTAGATTTCAATCATTCTGGAAAGGTGCCCTGTAGAGGTGTTTTACACACTGAAAAGACACCTGTGGTCTGTAAAATGTGCAGAATTCGGTCATTTAATAACAAAATCGAATTACCAATTTCCTTCTGCTATTCTGACAGATTCTAAACACACTTCTACATTCTTACAAACTCCCCAAGTATTTCTACATACTGCTTTCTTTTGTTTTATTATTCTAGATACTGTTCTTCTGCAGAAACAATATCTGGAAATTTCTCTAAGACTTGAAATTTCTGAAGGGCATTTCGGGTTTGATTCCGCTAGTGCGAGGCGTCATCAAACGTTAGTAGGGCTTCCCTACTAGGCTGCATTGTATCTTGGAGGCAATTCGCGGATCCCCTTTGCACACTACTGGTGGGAGCGAATCTTGTCTTAAAGAAAGTGATATCACGCCTTGAAGCAACAGTCTTTAGTTTCTGTTTTCTATCACAGTACCCTCGAATTCTCCAACATAAATTACTAATGTTGCTAAAGTTTGATTAAATCAGACAGCTAAAATAAGAAATAAAAACCATAGCTAAGAAAGCTTTAAAATACAATGTTACATACCATGGTGATTCTTTTTTTATATGGGGATTCCATCGAACCATCGCCATTTACGCTTTCTATAATCAACCAAACCAATATATACCAGCTAACCTTTTCCGGGTTCACCTTTATTTAAGGATTATTGTACGATGGTACTTCATTCAGCAAAGCCAACACTGATTGGCCTCAACTGCATCATCCTCTGAACCCAAATCAACCATGCCTTCCCATCTGAAACTTAAGAGGCATAAGATCCCCTCCACCACTGAGTGCTTTCAGGTCACGAAATTTGTATTGTTGTGGTATCCTATAATAATAGTACATTGATAGCATTGAATCAACGATGACAATTTACGGCATACAAGTTGAATAATGACAATTTATTTCTCAAATATTAAAGCTCTGAAAATATCAAAAGAGCACAGCAGGGTATGACAGAATGGAAATAACGTCTAAAAACACTTAGGAAGCGGTCTTTTGATTACCGATTTCGAGCTGGACAAGTTCATACAAAAACAGCAATCATGCAAAAAATAAGCCAATCTGATTATAGATTCAGTTGGTTTTCCATACAACTGAAAACCATGCATTTTGAACTCAGGTCCAAGCCAATCCGAACTGACCCAACCAGTCCCTAGTCAGTCAATACATATTTCGACATGGGCAACATCGACCATTCTCTTTTTTCTGCATAATTTATCCGGGATTGAACCCACAACCTCATGGTTTTGATATGGTTGTGACAGAAAGTGGCTTCCATCTAATATACAGGCTCAACAAAATCACTAGGAGTTGGAAGTTAAAAAAGGTCAAAAACAAGTCAAATAACTTGGTGGTGGCTATTGATTGGATGGTAGCAAGGAAAAAAATAAACACATGTGACAGGCTAAAAAGGAGGAAAGTACAATTGGCGAGTTGGTGTGTCGTCAGCTCAAATAATGAAGAATCTTTGGACCATCTTCTTGTGCATTGTACTCTCGCCCATCAGTTATGGATGACAACGGTAAGATCTTTTGGGCTAGAAATGCCTCTCCAGATATCGATCAAGACGATAGTATTGGAGTGAAGTGGAGGACCGTTTGGGGATGTTGGTCGTTGGATGTGGAGATCGGTACCATACGTTATAATTTGGCAACTTTGGGAAGAGAGAAACAAACAAATCTTCAAAGAAAAAAGGCGTACCTGAGGGACTAGCGCTTGATACCAAATCTGATCTCATAGCATGGACTAATATCAACTAGAAGGCTTCACGTTATACTGTGGGGGAGATCCAACGGAATTGGAAGAAAGTAATCTTTGAAAGAAAGCAAAATAAAAAGGAAACACCAAGATGCCCGCCTTCAAGTAGGTGGATTAAACTCAACATTGATGGAAGTTCAAAAGGAAACACGGGACGAGCGGGCATCTGTGAACTGTTTCGGGATTCAAATGGGTGCCTCCTTCTATCATGCTCAGGCCCAGTAGGTGTGTGCAATTACAAATGAGGCAGGAGCGAAAGCCTTTTTATGGGGATTGTGATGGTTCGTAGAACATTGATCAGGTAATTTGATCATTGAAGGAGATCAATAAATGCAATTTCTTGGGAGAGAAATAAGGTGGTGGACCCGTGGGCATTAGCGAATTTCATTTCAGAAATTAGAGACCTTGTAGCAATAATTGCACCAAAGTTTCAACACATGCGTAAATCTACGAATGAAGAGGCGGATAAATTAACAAAGGATGGTGCAGAAAGGGAAGAGATAAACATTCAAACAGCAGGGCATGGAAACATAATGGAGGGCACAAGGGGGTGCTGCAATCAGGGGTGATAACACCCTCTTGGCGCAACTGGTAATAATATAGGTGCAAAGGAGAATGATACCAGGAATCAATCAGGAGGAGCAGATCAGTGATCTCATTATGGTGGTCAAGATTTGGATCTAGTAAAGTTTCATGGATTCAAGCAAGGCCTGAAATTATCCATATCAGACATTGTGATTTCACTATGGTGGACAGAGTTTTTGAGTTCATTGTTTTCTCCTAGTTTATGTCCAGCAGTTTCTGCTCCTTCATGTGTTTAGCTAGGCTTTATATGCTTCAAGAGGGGCAAGAAAAAGGAAGGTTGGGATTCTTTCAGTGGTGTATTTTCTGCAAAAGTGTTATATGGGTGGGACGCCTTGTCCCCGTGTCTGTAATATGCTTACAGCTAAATCGTAGCATTTTAAAAAAAGAAAAAAACAGTCAAATAACTTGTGCTATTGGGATTCAAAAGAAGATCAAGAACAATTCAAATAAATTGTGAGTTGAGGCTCTTACGTGGCATCCAAATAAGAAGGATTCCCAAAAGACGTATCGAGCATTTGGACTGCACAGGAAGCTGATTTGTCATCATTCAACATTGTAAGGACCAGCAAATTCAATCTGAGTTCCATGAAATGAATCAACCCTGCATGATGAAAAGAAAATTGCTCAACTCAAGAAGGTAGTTGCGGAATCTAAACCCTTGCAACTTAATTGGAAACCATCATATAATTCGTAAGGAAAGAACAACCACAACAAACTCCATAGTTTAGTAGCAACACTTACCGTGTCTCGGGAACTAGTTCAGATCATATGACAGCCAAAGGGCATTCTAAATCCGAACACGAAGATAAACCATAGATAGCTCACATACTGTAAAGTCCTTCAAGGTCACCAGTAATCCCCACAAGAACAGAATCCACTTTCAAAACAGTGGAACCGGTTGGCATCTCTAATGACTATTTTTCTGTTTGTGACATTTGAAATGAGCTTTGCAGCCATATGGCAGTCCTCACACATCCGTAGGTTCTTAATGATATGGATTGGTGCTCCAGGAGGCATACTAATAAGACCAAAAGCTATCGCCAACTTTTCACTATGATACCTAAGATACTCTTCCTTTTGCTCATCATCAACATCATGTAGCACAGTAGCAAAGTCAGGAACATATCCTACTAGTTTTATTTTTGTTAATAACTCTGTTAATTTCTCATATATCCTTCTCGAATCTGGGTGTTTCCTATCTTCAGAAACGAACACATGGGTGTCACCTTTTACCTGAATCCAACTCACTCCAGGTTCTTTCTTGATATCTCTCCCCCTCATCAACTTTCGAATCTTTACAACTCCATCCCACCTCTTTGCTTTTGCATACATATTAGACAATAAGATATATGTTCCTACATCAACAGGATCCAATTGAAGGATAATTTCTGCAATCCGCTTTCCTAGACCAAAATTTTGGTGGACATGACAAGCACTAAGAAGTGTCCTCCATGCAACAACATCCCAGTCAACAGGTGTACATCTCATAAACTTCTCAGCTTCATCTAGAAGCCCGGCTCGACCCAGAAGCCCCACAATGCAAGTATAGTGTTCCACACCAGGTGTAATTCCAATATCTTTCATCAAATTATTCAAATAGTAGAACCCATCACTCACAAGACCCAGATGGCCACAAGCAGACAGCACCCCAACAAAAGTCACATAATTTGGTACCTCTCCTACGATTAACATATGTCGAAAGACTTCCAGGGCTTCGGAATCAAACCCGTGATGAGCGTAACCAGCTATCATTGAATTCCATGAAACAACATCTCGATAAAGCATGCCTTCGAATATTCTGCCTGCATCATCAACACTACCGCTCTTCGAATACAAGTTGATCAAAGCATTCCCCACAATCAAATGTGCCTTAAAACCCATCTTTTCTATGTGGGCATTCAATAGATCTCCATACCTTAGTGCAGATAAACCCGCACAAGAATTCAACATAACGGCATAAGTGAACTCATTAGCCCGAACTCCGTCTAGTTCCATTTCTACAAATAGTTTTAGTGCTTCTTCAAAGCCCCCATTTTGACTGTAAGCACTCATGATTGCCGTCCACGAGACAACATTTGGGCCCACCAACCGATCAAAAACATTCCTAGCACTTACGATCCTACCACATTTGCCGTACATATCTATGATTGCACTTCCAACATAGACATTGAACTCAACATATTTTCTCAAAATTTGGCCATGAACCTGTAGACCCAAATTTAAATCTTTCATACATGCACATAGACCGAGAATGGTCGTGTATGTGACATGGTCCCATGCCACAGACTCATTCCCCATCTTATTCAATACCTCCAATGCCTCATTGAAATATTTATGTTCTATAAGCCCATAAATCAATGAATTACATGAAAAACTATCCACTCTTGGCATGGTCTTAAAAACTCTCAATGCCCCTTCAACATCAGAACATCTAGAATACATATAAATAAGTGCATTCATAACATATGAATAGAATACCAATCCAGACTTCAATACATAAGCATGGCATTGTATACCTACTTCAAAAGCTTGAAGGTTAGCACAAGAAGAGATAACTGTGGCAAATATATACTCATTTGGACGCGGTGAAAACCCGTTGTTCATTGATACAAACAATGAGAGAACCTCCGAAGAGAGCCCCTTATGAAAATATCCCGCCATTAATGTGCTCCAAGAAACAACATTTCTCTCAGACATTTCATCGAACAGACGGCGTGCCAATGAAATCCGCCCACATTTGGCATATAAATTAACAAGAGTGTTGTTTTGAATTAGGTTGGAGTCAGTTTGAGTGGTTCTGATCAAGTGGGCATGGATCATTTGACCGAATTTCACATTGGTTTTTGTAGAAACAAAGGTATTACTTGGTTTGAACTTGAATAGAAAAGGTGCGTTCTTGAGGAGGAGAGCATACCCATCTGATATGGATTTGTGGGTTTGCATGGAACAAAATCTTAGGGTCAATTGTGTTTAGAACTGTCATGCATCAGAAAAGATGGGCATGTGCATGATATGAGTGTCATTAATTTAGAGGGATATTATCATAAATTGAAGGTTCCTCTATGTAAAAATTGAATTGGGTTCGTTCAATTTATCTTTTCTATTGTATAAAAAAATTTAGGAACTTTCAGAAATATTTTTCCTATCCAAACTTTTCCAGAAAATTCTTGGAATCCAAATAGGGCCTGAGAAGAAAATGCTCACTTTTATTTCTTTTTTTTTTGTTTTGTTTTTATTCTTGTCTTGAAATATCATTAATTGCATATCTTGGGGCCCTGTTTGGATTGTTTGGATTACAAGAATTTCCTGGGAAAGTTTGAAAAACTTTTACAAATTCTTTTGCATTTCCAGTGTTTGATTATGCATAAAAAAAATGTAATAAAGAACTTAGTTTTTATCCAGAAAGACCAGTAAATTTTGGAAACCAAAAACATTTTCCTAAGAAAAACATTTCCTGGCGTGCATTCCAATCTTGGCTTAGGACATAACAGGAGGTTTTATATTGATGTGGGAACGGAAAGTCGGGTATTTTTCAGAAAGTACAATGGGGCCCACTTTTTAGGATGATCCAAACCATTCATTTGATGGGCCACAACAATGGTCACAAATATATGTCACTATAATTTTTCAGCAAAGGAAAAATTTCAGGAGATGTTGAATTTTTTATATTTTGTATGGTTTATTGCAGAAAATTTTGAAAAATAAAGGGGAGTATGATAAATCGACTCCCCATGTGTCTTTCTCTCTCCTCTGGGTTAGAGAGAGAAAGAGGAGAGAGATCGACACATGGGGAGTCGATTTATCATTTTGGGGGGTTGATTTATCACTGCCCAAAATAAAATAGTTAAAGAAACCATAGATAGTTTTGGTGTGATCCAAACGTTAATCGATAGGATTCGATCATGTCCGTCCATTGGATCCATAAGGTTTGAAATTATTTTGGATCTTGACCCGTGACCACAATCCGATGGAGCGTCCTAGATCCGAATAGATATGTCAATTTGCAAAATTACCCTTCATATTTTCATTGATTTATGCCCATTAATGAATGGTATTTTGGTAACATTAAAAAACCATACTCAAAGTCTCAAACCACAAAAAGCATTTCATTTTTCCACTTTTCATGTATTCATGTCAAGAAGTTAGTGTTAATGCACTTCATTTATTATAAGCCTTCGACAGGTCATTTTTCTCACACTAACACATCCAAGGTATGTTCATTGGCAAGGAGGTCGAGCCCATGCCTCATTGTATTTTTTTATCTCTCTTTGTTTTAGAAAAATGAAGTAGGAGTTTGATACTTTGATCACCTTATTGGATATTTGATTATAAAACAAGTTTCAGTTTCCATGGCATGCTGGTGGCATGAAATTGAAATCAGTCATTATTTGAGAGAAGGGAGGAGAACCCATCATAAAATAAAGCATAACAAACAGGTAAAGTGCTTCAGAAGAATCCTTGACATATTTTTGCAAAACCTCATGAGGGAAGTATGTTTGAAAAGTCTACTCCTTTTATGTTCAGAAGAATCAAAGATAATGACTCTCTCACTTGCAAAAATATTTGAAGAGCCGGTGAAAAGGAGGTTATGGGAGAGGGTACCTTTGAGATACTGCAAGATACACTTCGCAGGGATCCTGCACTGGGTATAGAACTATAGATAGAATGAGAATATCATATTGTATTGCACCTACTAACTGACTATATGCATGAGGATTAGAAATGGTATTATCATTTCACTTCAAGACTTTAGAGCCCGAAGAAACTAGAGTAGATATAAGATTGGCTCTGCTCGTGGAAAAATAGTGGCATTAGATTTATGTTTCAATATATAGAGCCATTTGGATCCCATGCATACATAACCAGTCACTTGAGGATCAAGACACCAAGTAACTTTTTTTACCAAATCATCAAATTCATCAAGCATGATAGCCACCCAAGACAGATTTGTGGAAGTTTGCATGTAAGAAGTAGCTCTAACCTCATCAATGTTCAATAAGTAGCAAGAGAGAATGGAAGTGTGGAGAAAAATTATTTCAGTTTAAGGTGACCAGTTTGCGAGCAAGTGATCATGGAATGATGCAGTTGATGAGGCAAATTGATGCAGTGCCAACATGGCAGCCATGTCATGCCTAGGTGGTTTTGGTGGAGTTCCAATGTACAGTTCCTCATTAATGTTGCTGGCCCATTTTGAACTTGATTTTTGAGCTTCTAAATGAAAGTATCATGGAAAGTGGTAAACTACAAAGTTGTAGGTCTCTTTGAGATCTTTCCAACAAGTATTTGTGCTTGACAATTGGACAGGAGGGTAGAAAGTTATGACAGTTTTTGTGGACTATGTCTGTTGGTTCCCAAAACAGTCAATGTTAGTGAGTTCCTTTGCAATTAATGTTATGTTAGTCCCTAAGCTAGCTAGTGGAGGAGCTTGAACGAATTTGCTTTGGTTTTCTTTTATTTAAAGAGTTAGAAACTATCTTGAGATGGGATTTTGGATGTTGAGAAACTTATGTAATTGATGGAATATCAATTAGGTTGAGCATTGCTCCCATTTTCTTCTTCTTCTCTTGTTTTTTTGAAATGGTTCTTCTTCTCTTGTTGTGTTCTTGATTTCTATTTTTCTTCTTCTTTCCTATTAAGCACCCGCATTATCTAGTATCAGAGCCAACGTTACTCTCTTGGGCTAGCTTCGATTTGATTTTCATGGCGGCACGAAGAGGTAGAGGAAGGCGTGGTAACCAAATGATGGAAGATTTGAGAGATGAAAGAGATGATGAACTTCAAGCACTTCGAAGACAAGTTGAGCAACTTACCATGCGACTTGAACGCCAAGAGGCTCGTAGTGAGTGTGGTAGATCAAGCCATGGAGGTTCTAGTAATAAATTCGATGTGAATCCCTTCGCCAATACTCGTGAAGAGGCTAGGTTGGGAAGGTTCTATCGTGATTTCGACACCGTCAAAATTGACTTGCCGGAGTTCCATGGTCGTCTACAACCCGAAGAGTTTCTTGAATGGCTTAGTGCCATTGAGAAGTTCTTTGATTACAAGGAGACACCCGAAAGCCAACGTGTGAAGCTTGTGGCTACAAGGCTTCGTGGCTACTCTTCAACATGGTGGGATAAGGTTCAAGAGATGAGAATCCGCAAAGGAAAGCGTAAGATCTCTTCTTGGGAGAAAATGAAGTCAAGGCTTAAGGAGAAATTTCTTCCGTTGGATTTTTCCCAAATTATCTTTTCTCAATTCAACAACCTACACCAAGAATCCAAGAGTGTGTTGGACTACACCGAAGAATTCTACAAACTCATGGCTCGTAATGATATTCAAGAGGGTGAAGATCAACTTGTGGCAAGGTATGTTGATGGTTTGAAGTTTTCCATTTGTGATGAGGTGAAAATGCATCGATCATTGAGCGTCAATGATGCTTATCAACTAGCCTTGAAGGTGGAGGCTAAGCTTTCTCGTCGTGGTGCTAAAAAGTATGTGGATGTTCGTAGTCTCTATCCTTCTTTCGAAGGTGAATCTTCACATTGAGGAGGTACAAAGTCAACGTCCGAATATTTCAACAAAAATTCTACAAAATCAGCCCCCACACATCAAGTTGTAAATCAGCCCAATCTTCCCAACAATTCAAATGCTTGTTTAAGTGTGGTCAAGTTGGCCATCGTTTCAAAGATTGTCCAAAGAGGCAAGTAGTTGCCTTCGGTGATGAAGAAAATGATGATAATTTTGTTGATGATTCAAATCAGCCCATATATAATGAGGATCTTATTGACTATTCAAATCAACCCATATATGATGAGGAAGATGACATACAAAATGAAGAAATCGAACTCGAAGAAGGAGAAAGTTTGGTGATCCAAAGAGCATTTGCTATACCAAAGGTTGAATCCGATAATGATTGGCTTCGTTTCGATATTTTCAAGACTCGATGCGAATCTCATGATAGGGTTTGCTCCATTGTGATCGATGGTGGGAGTTGTGAAAACATCGTATCTCATAAAATGGTGAACAAGCACAAGCTCAAAACCGAACAACATCCAAAGCCGTATCGGATTGCATGGTTCAAGAAAGGGTATGAGAGTAACTTTTTTTTTTCAAAAACGAATTTGATCAAGAGACCAATGATAATGGTAAATTCAATGCTCTACTTGTTGTTGAAACTAACGAGGAGTACGAGGAACTTCAACGGCAATTCAATGAATTCATCACCAAAGAAATTGGATCCGATTGCATATTAGGTAAACCGATGGATATTGAAGTGATGGATGAATGGAAAAATATTACATCAATTTTTTCATCCAATTACATCGATCCATTTTTATTCGATCCTACATTGAAGCTCACAGTTGATATTTATATATTCAAACATGTTCAAAATCTGGACAAATTATCACTTCTTCATGGAGATTATGAAGCGAAGTTTGATCTTGGGAAGTTTCAATTGATGATCATTCTTCGATACTTCAAGGTTCGAGGGCGAGTTTTCTCGAACCAAGGAAGTTTAGCAAATTTCAAGATCATGTGGATGCCCCTTTTCAAGTGCTTAAGACAATTGGGGATAATGCATTCAAGGTTGAGCTCCCTCTAAATATCAATACTCACCCAACTTCAATGTTACAAACTTGATAACTTATCATGAAGAGCTTGATGAGAACTCGTGGGCGAGTTCTTTCGCACCCGGAGATAATGATGCAGTGCCAACATGGCAGCCATGTCATGCCTAGGTGGTTTTGGTAGAGTTCCAAGGTGCAGTCCCTCATTAATGTTGCTGGCCCGTTTTGAACTTGATTTTTGAGCTTCTAAATGGAAGAATCATGGAAAGTGGTAAACTATAAAGTTGTAGGTCTCTTTGAGATCTTTCCAACAAGTATTTGTGCTTGAAAATTGGACAAGAGAGTAGAAAGTTATGGTAGTTTTTGTGGACTGTGTCTGTGGGTTCCCAAAACAGTCAAAGTTAGTGAGTTCCTTTGCAATTAATGTTATGTTAGTCCTTAAGCTAGCTAGTGGAGGAGTTTGAACGAATTTGCTTTGGTTTTCTTTTATTTAAAGAGTTCGAAACTATCTTGAGAGGGGATTTTGGATGTTGAGAAACTTATGTAATTGATGGAATATCAATTGGGTTGAGCATTGCTCCCATTTTCTTCTTCTTCTCTTGTTGTGTTCTTGATTTCTATTTTTCTTCTTCTCCTCTCTTAAGCACCCGCATTACAAATCATCATTTATTAGAGCATTGCCGGGTAAGGAAGAGGATGGAGGAAGCTCTGAGCTATTGGTATCAGTTTGACAGTATTGGGATAAGGTGGATGTTACAGGGAGCACCAGTTATGGTGGCGAGAATGGGCTTGGTCTTGTGACTATAGTTGGGCTCGAATCGACATGATGCACGACTTTATTAGCAAACATTGGTTGGGGTTCAATAAGTTGAGCAATAGAATGTGCATTATATGTCGTTGTAGTTGGTAATAGTAGTGCTCGAAATGATGGTGGAGCAACTGCGGTTGGGGCAGGTAGGAATGTATGCAAAAGACTTTGAGATCATCGCCGAAAGGGATGGTGGAAGTGGCACCTGTAAAAGGAAAGTGGTTTTCATTAAACATGCGGTGAGATATATAGGTGCGATTGGTGCAAATATCGGCGCATAAATAGACCTTGTCACCAGTAGGATAACCGATAAACATGCAAGCCTTGGTGCGAAGAGCCACTTTGTCTTTCGTGTACCCGCCTCAATACGGATAACAAGTGCAACTAAAAATACGGAGGAAGCCATATGTAGGAGGTTGGTTAGATAGAACTTCATACAAAGATTTCTTTTGAAGGCCTATACTGGAAAGACAATTGATAATATGGATAAATGTGTGAAATGCGGAGCCAATATACATTCAGTACATAAGATGCAAACATCATAGATAAACCTATCTCTTTCATATGATTGTGCTTGCATTCGGCAAAACCGTTTTGCCAAGCAGTCCCGAGAAAAAGAATACTTCTTGTAAAATGCCACAAGATTTCAAAAGATTTGTGAAGGAACAATTAATAAATTGACGGCATCCGTCGCATTGTGGACATTTAACCTTCATATAGTAAGCTGAGTTTTATTATAGTAAATTGTGGACATTGCGTACATCTAGCCCTCCCCAAACCCTGCAATGGCAAGAGCCTCGTGCACTGGGCCACCCTTTCTTATAGTAAATTGAGTTTTAACCCTATTAATGAAAGATACAAAGCAATCCATAGTTTCATTTCTGAGAAATCATCAACCAAAAAATTAGCCTTTATGGCCCCTGCGAGCCTCCATTGGAGCAAGACCCCAAAGATCAGCATGAACAAGTTCAGAGGGAGAGGTGATAACCGAAATAGGAGAAAATGGTAGCATTTGAATTCTTTTTTTTTTGTTAAATCGTCAATGACCAATATACAATATACATTTATTTTTCCAAAGAATAGAATGTCCAAGTCATCCATGCCATCTATCAATATATTTTGATGCCACAAAAACAATAACCAAAGTCCGAAGATTGGATGGGGAATTGTCCGCCTCTACTCAGTCCACGAAGAGAAGTTTCTTCTTCTGTCGTCCTTGATACGAAAACTGAAAGTGTTAAACTCGAAGATGCTGTCATTGTTACTAACTAATTGAGCCACAGATAAAAAATATATCTTAATATGAGGAACATGCGACACATTCTTTAATTTAAATGCTTGTGATGAGGTAAAAAGAGTTCTGTAACCAGTGCCAAATATCGATAAGCCAGTACCATTTCCAATCATGATCTGATCCATGCCATGATAGCTGGATGATTCAACTTTCCATCAACGATGAGGTAATTTGTCATGCGAATGTCAGGATACCAGGTCGTAACCTCCAAGTCCATGATCCCAGAGGAGGATGGAACATTGTCACCCTGGAAAGCTTGACCTCATCGTTTGAAACAATTAAGAGCGCTATGACCATGTTTAGCACATATTTAACAAACATCAACATTTGAGGATTGTCCTTATCCATCATGTGAGTGATAATGACCACCACGATTGTGTCGATACCGATGAAGAGGGAGTTGGAAAGAGTCATCGTGTTGGTTCGAGGTGCGCATAGATGAAAAGCTAGTGAGTCCACTGCCACCACGATGAGCATTGCGGATACGAACATGATAAGACAATAAAGCAATGGAGTCGGCAATATGTGTTTTCTTTTTGTCCAGGGATTCGAGAAGACTCTCTTGGCTAAACAACTTTTAATTAAGATATATAATAGAAAGAAAAGAGACCTTCTTATCAAGTGGTCACCAAAGTGACAAAGCTTTCAGACTAAGATGATCATTGAGTGTGAGCAGTACCAAATCCTTGGATGATAAGGATTGATGGACAGATCTCAACACATCTGAAATGCTTTTCACATAGGCAAGGTAATCGACCATCGGGTCCTGCCTTTGCCAGGGTGAATAAACTGTTGTTTTAAAGTAAAACTCGAATATGAGAGGCTTAATATTCCCCTCTCTACCTTTCCAAACTTCTCATGTTGGAACAAAATTTTAGACTTCACAAGCTTTCTACACAACTTTAAAAAACCCATTTTTAAAAACAAAACCTTTTACTTTCAAAATATTTCCAACACATAATAAAAAAGGAAAAAATTTGAGTACATCAAGAAGAGATTCTGAAGAGAGACATGCTTGTTTGACTTCTTGAAATATCATAGTAGAAATTTACCTTCTCCCTTTCTTGTTTTGTGTACATATGTTAAACTCAACTCAACTCAACTAAGCCTTTGTGTACATATGTTAATGCAGTAAAAAAAGAAAAGAAAAAGAGACAATGTAGTTTGGTAATTTAGTCAATATCTTTTTTATCATTCACGGATTCACCTTGGTGGTTTCATGAAGTGGTGGGTTCCAATGTGTGAGGAGCTTCAAAGAATTATTATTGCTGATGTTTCAGCAACCCAACTGAACTAAATATACAATACTTTTATCTCTAATGGCACCTGGGTTTTCAACCACAATTTAGTTTTGAATCAACTCTCCCTCCTTTAAAAGTTACCTTTCCTTTTCTTTCTTTCTGAGCTCTTCCATTCATGTGGCTCCAACTCCAAGAAAATCTATGAATGATGGTGTGTCAAAATGGTTCAATGTGTCCTCTGCAACTGATGATGATTCAGTGACTGGAACTTGAGAAGTTGATGTCATTGAGTTTGAGAAGTAATAGGGGTTGTTTGAATGTTGCATTGCCATTATCAATGGAGGTGGGTTGTAATAACCCGTGAAGGAATCATCTACTGGATTATCCCAGTGCCTTCTCAGCTCAGAATATTTAGAACCTGCAAACAATGATCAGAAAAAAAATAAAGATATACGGTCGTTCTGTTTCAGCTACATTATTACATAAAACAACTAGTTTTGTGGGGGTGTTCTCTTTTTTTATGCACAAGTTAACCCTGCAAGGTTTCTTAAAATGTCCACATCTCTGGGTTTTCTCTCTGGATTAATTTACTACTCTTGTTGTAAAAACTGACTTCTGGGTTTTAAGTAAATCAGGAGTTTATATAGGAAGAAAGTGTATTGAGCAAGGGGTTGAGCATCTATCTCAATTGGTTAAGGCTGTGTTCTTCAACCTTGAGGTTAGGGGATCAATCCCAGCTTACCTACCCCCCAAAAAAATGTGTCTTGAGAACATTTTGCAAGTAGTTAGAATAGATATAATAGAGGTGGAATTCAACTGATTTTAGTACAGTTGTGCATGTTAAGGACAAAGCATAAATGCCTACATCTTTAAGATAATCAAATGGAAGAACAGCAAGGCACAGAACATGAAGCATAATAAAAAAAATTGGTAGACCCCAAGAAAGGAAACCAATGAGAAGCAAGCAGAGAAACCCAAATCCAAAAGTGCAGAAGAGATTTAAAGATCAAAGGACTCACCAGAAAGGAAATCAAAAGGTGTTTCCTCTGCACAAGAACCATTGTAAGAGAGTTTGTTACTTGGTGAACCAAGAAAGATGGGTTCTGTACTTGTTGTATCTTTGCAGTCATAGATAGAAGCCTTATCCAACCTTTTCTGAACAGCTTGGCTCAGTTTCCTCCTCCTATAAGCATTGGAATGCTCTCTGTATTTCCTTGCCATGATAACATGCCAATGGTTTTTTACTGCATTATCAGTTCTACCAGGGAAGAGCCTTGCAATCATAGCCCATTTATTACCATATAATCTATGGGCAACCATTAGCCTCTCTTCTTCTTCCTCACTAAAAGCTTTTCTATTGATCCTGGGGTCTAACTGGTTAAACCATCTCAACCTGCAGCTCTTACCTTCAATTACACCAACCCAAAAATAAAATAAATAAATATAGGTAGAAACATTAAAAAAAAGGATTTTATTCGAACCCAACAAGCTAATATAGTGAAACAAGAAAAACAGATGAGTTTAGGCTACTGCTACTGGCACTATCATGTTTTGATAATTTCACTAACTCTTCTTGTCTTTTAATATTTAAACAGCTACAAAAAGTTAATATATCTCCCAAAAAACTTTCATAATCTGATTAAAAAAGAAAAGACAAGATGAGTTTGTGCAATTATTAAAACATGGTAGTGTCTACATCATTAGCCTAATTTATTGACAGTCTGGTTTTTTATAGTGTTTTCTTTTACCTGATCTCCACCCAAGCTTCTCTGCTATAAGATTCCAGTTCTGAGGGCCGTAGAGAGCAACAAGTTCTTTCAGCTTTGTGTCCTCTGCAGGTCTCCAATGGCCTCTGGAACAAAGCTTTGACTGCCCACCTACAAAATTCTCATTTGGGTTTTCTTCATTTGGGTTGTTCTCTTCCATGGCATTGTTTTCTTCACACCCATCACTTAAATCAGAGCCCTTACCATCAGCCATCTCATTGTTTTGGTGGTCTTCAAAGCTGATATTTCTGCAATTTCCCATATAAGGAAATGCCCAAGAAACTCTCCCATCTTTCTCAGAGCTACTGTAGTTATAACTCTCTTTGGAAGAAGATGCTAATGAAGCTCCATAGCTATGACTAATGGAAAGAGAAGCAATATCTCCAAACATCCCCATTGGAGAAGAACAAAAAGAAGAAGAGTAACTTGTAAGGTCATGAGAATTATATGGCTGATGGGTATACTTGAATGCCATGCTGTCATCATCCTTATGACACATGGAGGTGTTGTTGAACTGTTGCAAGGTCATCTTTATTGACAGACAAATGGAATGAAAAAGAAAAAAGAAAAGATTGAAAGATAAACATAGGGAAGGGGCTGAAAGAAAAACAAGGTGAAACAGCACAAGGAGTTCATTTGAAGTGTTTTCTCCTCTTTCCCCTCAGAGAGACTTCACCACCCTAACAGAACCTGACCTTTAATTTAAGGAGTTCAGGACTTGTTTTTTTTTTTCTTATACCACTCTCCCTTTCTATTCTTTAACAAACACACATCATTCACACGTGTGGGTGTTAACGCAGAAGACGTGTGTAGAGTGAAAAGGGAAGACCTTGCTTCTCTCTCCCCTTTCTTTGTCTCTCACTCCCTTGACAAAAACCTCCTCTGTGTTGTCTGCTACCATGAGGCTGCACAGGCCTATACAAAGCTTTCTTTTCAGTGCAGAAAATGTGCTTTTGACACAACACCTTATGGAAATCATTGTATATGAGCTTTCTTTTTTAACTCGAGAGTTTAACCTGGGTTTCAGTTAACACACCTAAAGAGACCCTATACCAAAACCATAAGAAGTAAAACCAGTCCAAAGGTTTCGATAATTGCGCAAACTCACTTTGTCTTTTCTTTTTTAATTGGCTTTTGAGAGCTTTTTGGTAATTGTAATAACCTTTGACAAAAGGTTAAATAACAAAGGACTAGGTAAGTCAGTTCAATTATTACAACATGGCAGTGCCAATATCAGGAGCCTTTTTATATTGAGGCTTTTCACACAGACCTAGATCCCAAAACCACTACTTGCACCACAGAAATAGACTGTTCTTTTACTTCTTGAGGCTTCTTAAACACTAGGTCCCCATCCTACTTGCTAAAAATCACTAGTCATTAACAAAAAAAGCCCTTTGGTCCTGCCTCTCAGGCTAACCCAAGTTCTCCACAAGGAGTCAAAAAGTTCAGTGCATTGGGAAAAATGAGAAATCTTCCTCCAATTCTCCAAATGTAAAGCAGAGACAAGAAACCCATTAAAGGGAAGATTTTTGTGTTCCCATCAGAGGATTGTACTCACCCCGCAGGCTTATTTCCTAAAACTAAATGTAAAATTGAGTTTAAATATTTTTTTTTAACCAATTAAAGTCATAGTGGGAGTCTGGGAGACGCTTCATTTAATAACTGCAGAGGTACAGAAATGTACTATTCTGGCGGTAGAGACACTGGGCTGCTCCAGTCAAGAAGCATTTGCTACCAAATTATAAAAATAGAAATATATTTAGGCTCCTGATATTGGCACTACAATCTTTTGACAATTACACTAACTTGCCTTGTCTTTTGTTTTGTAATTCCCTTCTGAGAACTTGTTGGGAATTGTAATAACCTTTGACAGGTGGCTACATAATAAAAGACAAGGTAAGTTAGTGCAATAATCAAAACATGGGCGGTGCGAATATCAGTAGCCTATATTTAATACTTAGTAGTTCTTGAGAAACTCAAGATTTTGGTAGAAGACACATCAATGTAGGTGTGTTAATTTGAGGTTAAAATTCTGTGGAGGGCTTCCATAAAATCATCTTGTAAAGCTAATAAATGTTGAATACTAATTCAGTTTTCTTAGTAAACATGGCTAGATGAAAAACTACAAACCTTGCCCAGTAAAAGAAAATTATTTAACCAATAGCTTCTCTGTTTTTTAGGTAAAGCAAAATGTGTTAATCACCGCAGTGGGATATGGAGCTCCTGGTTCCTATCATTAGTAGCAGGGGCAGTAGCAAAATGGAAACCTCCTCCTAGAAACGTCATTAAACTCAATGTTGACAATTGCTCCTATGACGACCCCAGCATAGGACCTATCGTAACCACTGATTCCTCTAAAGCCAAGGTCCGACTGCCCCACCAGGGATTATCCATCTTCATTACCCAGATTAGATCTTTGTATGCATGGTGCTTAACTAGAAGTACTAAGGATTTCCCTGATTGCCTTGCCAAATTAGGAGCTTCTAGAACTACCTTGTATATGGGGCAATCTCTACCTCATGAAAGTTCACTTGTAATCATCTTTTATTTAATAAATCTTATCCTTTAAAAAACAAAATAGTAGGAGGGGTAGTAGCTATGCCCATGGAGGGCAATGGTCTAGAAAAAATGTTTAACTAAAGCCCTGTTTCAATTGCAAGAACGTTTTGGAAAAGTTTGGAAATGAAAAATATTTGTAAAGTTCCTACATTTTTTTAACACACAAAATGTAACTTGAACCAACCTTATTAACTTTTTCACTTGTGTGGACCTTGAATTATTATTTTATCTCTTTAAATTAACAATAATCGCATAATTTCCGTCTAAATCGTGGAAATATAAAAATTCTATGAAAAAATTTCCACTAGAAATGTTTCTCTTGCAATCCAAACAAGCCCTAGAGTAGTCTTTTCTTAATGAATATGGGTGTATCTTATGTATGTTCAGTGTATTTTGAGTGACTGAAATTTTAAACTAATGTTTTCATCACTAAGCATACCATAGTCATTGAATAATGCTTCGATTGAATCAAGAAATAGAGTCACATCTAGATGGGATTCTCAAAACCTGTGTATCGCTCTTTTAAGCATTAATAAAAAATTTGGGTCCGCCCGGAGGCCTTAGTGTACCATTCCTGGTTTAAAAAAATCAAAGCAAAGCAAATTTGATGTCTCACTCAGGTCTATATGATTCTAAGCACTTCTTCTTACATTCCAATATTTCGGAAACCAAAAGACTCGATCTCATGGACATGTAAAATACAGGATCTGAGTGTCGAATAAGTCCATGTCAATCGTTATCTTTTATCTCAACGATCCACATAGTTTCTTAGAAAAGACCAATGTCCTAATACACATGGGTCTTGCATGGGAGAATTAGTCCTTGATCATCAAGTCAAGGCACTTGGTAAGATGGATAACAATCTTTTGGGTTCTCATACTCTTTGAAGCCTTGAGCCATCAAAGGGATTCTAGAAGTTAGGGGTGCCAACAGATCCACCTGTCTCAGGTCACGATCCAATCAAATACCTTATTAGGCGGATCGGATTCGGAGAGTTCTTTGGATCCTATTTCCCACGTCTCGGACACTATCCATTTCAAATTGGACCGTCCATCGAAGTGTCCTAGTAGGTCCTACTTACGTTGTACATAGTTAAAATTATCAAAAGAAGGCAAGGGTGAGTTACAGCGGCGACGAAGCAACTGATTAGGGACTTAAAGTCGAAGGTTAGAGAAGGAAGAGAAGAGGGCGACTCGAGATTTGAGATATGAATGACAAAATACTCAAAATAGAAATAGCTCAAAAATTGGATATGGATTATTTTCACTAAAATCTTGCTCGCGGGGCAATAACAATAGCTGGCAGTATCTGCTCATCTGCTCATCTGAAGGTCCCTCTTTTGCTCGTTGGGTCTCTTCCTTCATCTCTTCTAGGGTCACCTTCTCTTCACTTTCCACTATCCTTCTTGGGCACATTCAGTTGAGTCATTGCGTTCGGTCCCTCACCCGAGGGCCGTCACTGCACTCTCCTATAGGTATAGGTTTTTTAGGTTATATTTATTCTCTAAAATTGTTCAGTGGAGCCTCCCTCACACTACTATCGAACGCTCACACGCTAGTAGGGGGAGGTTTTTTTCCTACTTCCGGCCGGTGCCCTTAGCAGCGGTTTAGTAGTTCAGTTCAATCCCTATACCCTTGGAATAATACTTAATGTTATAAAAATTGGAAGGTATTTTCATAAATTAATATAACAATATCGGATTTTTAGGACGGTCCAACACGCTCTTATTAGTTGTTTGGATCCAATCAGTAATTTTTTCGAATCATATGATCAGGATCCAAAATATTTCCATGGATCCTAGTAATGTGTCTAGGTCCCGTCCATTTAGCTTTGGATTCGGATAGAAGTGGGTCTTTTCAGTCCTTGATCATCAAGTCATGGCAATTGGTAAGATGGATAAATTGGATAACAATCTTTTGGTTTTCATATTCTTTGAAACCTTGAGCCATCAAAGGGATTCTAGAAGTGGTTCTTTTAGCTTTTTGATGTTTGTTTACTAGGGCAAACCTAAAAAGAGTAGATAGATTGGTGATGGTTAGGGGTGCAAGTTTGGCCCTGTCAGCCCTGAGCTCGAACAGGGTCTGGGTTGGATTTTCCAACCCTGAGGACGAGTTAGGGTTCATTTTTTAGGCCCTGACTAAGGGTAGGGTCGGGTTCAGGGTTGATACCCCGGGTCAGCCCGACCCGGCCCGACCCTAAGTTTTCTATTATAGAATTGAACCATCTGTGCATGTTTCTTTTGCTAATGTTTTCTATTATATTGGATTGATGTTTCTTTAGATTATTATTATTAATTGTCTCTGTTGCCCGTCATGTTGTTGAATTCATATTGTCTTATTTTGTTCCCTCTCTCTGTTTATTGATCATTTTGTTCTATATGATATGTGGTTGCTTTATTTTTGGCACTCTTAACAGGTATTTGCACTATGTTCAATCAGGGCCGGGCCGGCCCAATCAGGGTGGGCCAGGCCGCACTGAGCCTTGTAGGGCGGGCAATGGGTTGAGGTTTTCCGGCCCTGACCGGCGGGTCAGGGTCGAGATAATGGGATCCAGGTTGCTCTAGGGTTTTGAAAAACCCCACCCAACCCGACCCTGTTGCAGCCCTAGTGAAGGTATTATAGGTAATAGAGGGAGTGGGTGTCAGAGAGGCCTCCAACCACCACAAGGGTTTTTCATAGGAAGACATGAGATCATTCAGGCTCCAACTTTTCAGACCTCCCAAAGAAACGAATGGGTGGAAATCATGTGCTGACAAGCAATTGAAAGGAGAATATCTTGCTTTTATTATGCAATCTCCACCTCTGGCCAAAATCGAGGAAGTTTTTGTATTGCTCTCTCTCTCTCTCTCTCTCTCTGGCGTGTTCAATCACCCTTATACCTCCTATCAATGGTACGTGGGGCTAGCAGTTGCAAGTGGTTGCTGCAAGACTCTCATTAGTTGGTTGGTTCAAACCTTTTTTTGATTGGCTCAAACCTTCTGCTCTTTTTACATGGGATGTCAGTTTCAATAAATGCGAATGACCTCCATGTAATTGTGTCTCACACGTGGAAAGTGAAGCTGAAGGGATGGATTTTGTCATCTAACCTGGTTTGTCTTCTACCAAAAAATCAACTATTGAAATTCCCACATTTGTTTTCTCCAACATGGTCACTTAAATCACAAATCTTGTATGAGTTTGGGACCTAAACACTTTATTCCTAGTCAAGTTTATAAATAAGAGGAATGATAGGATGAAGGGTGCCCTTGCAAAAATCAGCTCCAAGGGTGCCCCCACTAGTTGATTTTTGCAAAGTCAACACGTATTCCACTTTTCTAAGTTTATCTTTGGTCATTGTAGCTTTAGGATGTAGTTTTAAGGTTTCTAGAGCTTTCAGAAGAGGCGTGAAGTTACTCTTTACCGTCTGAAGCTCGAGTCGTATATCACCACATGTCCACCTCTGATTACTGTCAATTTTTACCCTCAACATTGTTAAAACTACCACTTACTCCAAAAGCTTAAGCTGTTGGAGATGGCGTTACTTAATCTTTTATACTTTAACACCCTCTCACGTGTGACCCCTCTTTCTAGGGTTGGCCTATACGTACGTGGCACATGTGGCCTCTTTTTTGGATTTCGTCATTGCATGTGGATTTTTGCTATCAAGGAAGTTTGAACTCGGGACCTTTGGCTCTAATACCATGTGAAAACTACTAGTTACTCCAAAAGCTTAAGCTGTTGGAGATGGCGTTATTTAATCTTTTATACTTTAACAAACACAATATATGTTTATCTAGGATGAAAAAATTCAGTTAATCCTACATGTTTTTGAATCTTGAAAAAAGCATTCCCAAGTGATCTGTATATAGATGCGCGCGCATGTATCATGTGTGTGTCATTTAGATATAATCATATGTATTTACGATAATTATCCATCCTGAGTGAAACAAGAGACATCGGCAGTTAGAGGGGCTGTTGTCATATGGTGTGAGAACTGTTGAGATGATATTGTTTTTGTGTAGGAATCCCATTACTGGAAATGGTGTGAGAGGTTTCTTGTGGAAAGGAAACAATGGTTGCAAAGGCATTCCAAACGTGTGCATTAGTGCTCATATTAATTAAACATGGATGAAAAAACATTTGAGATGGGTGACCTAAGAGAGAGGATGAGGGATCTTGAGGCAATCAAACTTCATGAAATCTACATTTACAATGTCATAAAAGGGCAGGAAAAGAAAGAAAAAAAATAGGTAACAAGGTGAGGCATGGCCCACAATATAAAGGGAAGGGTTGTTCCATAAGATTTTGTTGGGTTTGTCCCCCTTGGGTTACATGAAATTGAAGTAGAGTGGTGTACCATCACAGTAGATGCCCCCCCCCCTAACTCTTCTGTTGTTAATGGGAATCCAAGCCTCTCACTACGAGACAAAACTCAACCTCGAGAAAAGGAACGCAAAAGAAGAAACTTGTGAAGGAAGTGCAAGTTAAAACACTAAGTTGAAGACGTAAAAGTAAAAAATCAACTGCTTTTGCCCTTACCTTTACATATCTGACACTTGTAGTATAAGGTCCCTTAACTTTATTTGTGGGTCGTCCCCACCTAAACCATGTGCTTCTAGCTAGAAAACTTTTTCTATGGTCCTACATTCAATTTTTAGTATTCCTTACACGCTGGAGAAAGACAAAACACAGTGCAAACACAAAAAGTACAGCGGGCCCACTTCATAGGATGATCCAAACCATTCATTTGTTGGTCCACAGTGTATATAGGCGGTACTCCGAAAATCGCTTACATAGGATGATCCTAACCCTCCATCCATAGAGATTTTTATAATGTACAATCCCTCTGCAGATCGGAGGGCTAAAAGGCAATTATTACAAGAGTGGGATTAAAAAAATGCTAGTGCTAAAAGGCAACCAAACATGGGATGAGACCAAAATTTTACTAAAACTTACTAGGACAAAAATTTTACTGGCAACCGAACGGAGTTGAAGTTGCCCACTTATTGCAAGAAAAACTCGCAGGGTACAAAAGTTCAAAATTTTAACTTCTCCAATACTTGTCACTAGAGGGGTAGGGTCCTATACTTCTCCAATACTTGTCACTAGAGGGGTAGGGTCCTATACTCCTATACCACTTACTACTCATGCCTACCATGACAACTATAACAACCTAAGACCCACAACCTGTTAACAGATACCTTATGAGAGTAAGTTTTTAATGTTCCTTCCAATGAAATTTGTAGAATTTGTCTTCCTATGCTAAAATCCAACCTCACCACTATCTATTGACATACATATTTATGATATCCCACCTAACCACCTGTAGGAAAATAGTGGGAAGATGTTGATAAAATGCTTTCTCTTTTTAAATAGATTATTCGTGCATGTTGTTCAAGTATGTACAGTAAGTACTGAGCAAGTATTGGAAGTACAGAACAATCAATGAAGGTTGAAAAACAACAAACAGAAAAGGGATGGATTTATTGATTTTTAAATGCGTACATTTAGGGAAAAGATATGTCCCCCCTTTCCAACATTCATTTTCTCAGCCTTTTCTGTTTTTATGTTTCTTAAAATGATAGCATTTCCACCCATTCTAATTGTCTTTTTCTTAAAATGACTTTATGCCAGGTGAAGACAGAGAAAAGGGGTGGAGTGCCGGGAAAGGGGGTGGAAATTATATAATATTTCCACTTCTTTTTGTTTGTTCCTTTCCTATTTTTAAGATGGGTTCCTACTGTTTTCCATGAGTTACTCATTTAGATAGGATGTAAGGCCCATGGACCTAAGGACTCGTACAAGAGAGCTGAATTCATTGACATTAGTTGTACACAAAAGGTGGATTAATTTCCACTGTTTTCCTTACAAAGGATGATAACAATACAGGACAGAAACATAAAGAAGATAACAATAGGGGACTCTCTCTCTCTCTCTCTCTCTCTCTCTCTCTCTCTCACTCATTTCACACAAGTACAATTTTCCAGGGTTCTTGGTTGCATGTATTTACCTCGTAGAGTAGTGGTGTAAGTAGTCAACAAGGAGGAGAACGACAAGTGTTGGATTTACCTGGAACTTAATTACCTGGTAGAATAGTGGTAAGTAGTGTTTAGTTGTCAACCTCATAGAGTGGTGATATGGGGTGTCATTATCAATATAGAGAGAGAAGACAGAGAAAAAGAGCAAAAAGCAGCGTTCCCAAGAAATCCAAGCAAAGAACAAGCTTTTTGTGGGTGTTTGGCTTGGATTTTATTAGGAGGAGACAAAGATGACACATCGGCAAGTAATGATTAGCAAGGAGACATCTCTGGTAGTCTCGAGGGATTTCAATGCTATATTGGTAACAAAACAGGGGTTTTGCTGGTGTGGTAACCATGGTTTTAAATTTCGACCGAAATCCGAAATTTTGGATTTCGGTGGGGACCGAAACCGAAATTTCATTTTTCGCCATTTACCAAATTTAGGACTTCGAAATTTCAGAATTTTGATCCGGAATTTCGAACCAAATTACTAAATTTTGGTTTTCGCCGAAATTTCGGTGGGGTCCGAAACGGTTACCAAAACCGAAATTTTAAACCATGGTGGTAACCAAATAGGAAACATTCTGGTAGTCTCGGCATTCATTGGAATTTCAAATGCCAGTGAATGCCAAATCCATGCATGTTTGGTTGCCAATATATTTCATTGAAGTTTCATTTGACTCCTCAACTTGTTCTAAGCATCATCATTATTGCCTTTTTGTACACTTGGCGCCCATGTGGAACTAATGTCCCATCTCCTCATTTTCCAATCAAATTCTACCAAAATGTTAAGTTTTTGTAGAAGAATGGGGCAGATTTGTGTCTGTCCATTTTTGTCCTCCACAAATGGAGGGGTTAGGATGATCCTATGGAGCTGATTTTTGGTACACCTCCCATCTATGTAAGGGACTTTCAAATGAATGCTTTGGATCATCCTAACAAAGTGGCCCCCCATGTGATTGGGCAAGCTAGCTCACCAACAGTTTCCTCTATATATATATATATATATATATATATATATATATATATATATATATATATATATATATATATTGGTGAGCTTAACCAAACTTATGGTGAGCTAGCTTGCCCAATCACATGGGTCCCACATTTTGGGGAGTGATCCAAATCATTCATTTGCAAGGCCTTATCATAGATAGGGTGTGTACCGAAAATCAGCTCCATAGGATCATCCTAACCCCTCCATTTGTAGAGGACAAAAATGGGGCAAATTTGTATCTGTCCATTTTTGTCCTCCACAAATGGAGGGGTTAGGATAATCCTATGGAGCTGATTTTTGGTACACCCCCCATCTATGTAAGGGACTTTCAAATGAATGGTTTGGATTATCCTAACAAAGTGGGCCCCCATGTGATTGGGCAAGCTAGCTCACCAACAATTTCCTATATATATATATATATATATATATATATATATATATATATATATATTTTCCCCTATCTCTATCTTCACTCTCTTTTTTTGGTAATGACACCCCTACTTTTTCCACTACTCTTTTGGAAAACTACCATGCAACCAAACATTACTGCACTATTCCACTATTCTTCTGGACAAACCAAATACTTGTCTCATCCCCTTTGACTTCTTATTCTACTACTCTCTGAGCCACCCCCAAGCAGCCAAACAAGCCCTAAGCTATCCCGGCTTTTGTGCAACCAAACATACCCAAACCCAAAAAGGATTTCCCACCAGAATATTAAACAAAAAACCCCAAAAAAGAGGAAAGGACTGGTTTTTAAAACACCCAATCTTATCCCACTGATGTCCAAGTTACCTCAGAAGATGTAAACCGCACGAATCCAAAGAAGCTGAAAAAGGAGAGGATAAAGAAAGTGATGGAGTATATTGGTTTTTTACACAAATACAGATAAACCAGATGAGTGAGAGAGAGGGTAAATGGAAGAAAAAGGACAGTTATGATTTTGTTGAGATTTCCCTGCATTGATTAGTGAATAAAGAGAGAGCTTTGCTGACAGAGAGGGAATTGTCTGCACTCAATTTTTAGCCTCTTTCAACTCTGAACATGCCCCACGTGTGTCACCAACCCATCCCATCCCCCTTTGTGATGATTCGAAACAAACAATTCAAGCCCAACAGTTCATGGTTCAGGACCTTTTGAAACCAGTACGATGCATAATGTACTCAAAAAAGTTTAGTGGAAAGAAAAAGACACTTTTTCTTAATTACTGATATTGGCAGTACCATATTTTAATAATTGAACAGAATCAGTTTGTCCTTCCCATTTTAATCGGCTTCCGATAGCTTGATAAGAAATGTAATAGCCTTTGACAAGTGTTTAAATAATAAGAGACAAGATGAGTTTGTGCAATTATCAAAACATGATACTGTCAACCATTCAAATTGGGCGAAATCCACAAAATCAAATAAAATAATATTTTATTTCATAGAAATTTTCAGCCGAAAATTTGGGAAAGTATTAAATGACGGAAAAAATCAATTTTTTGGATGAAATTTCGGTCGAAATTTTATACCGTTTCGGGTATACCCAATTTCGGTTTCGATCTCGATCGAAACCTGAAATTTCGGATTTCAATCAAAATTTAAAACCACGGTGTCAACGTCAGTAGCATTTTTCTTTCCAGAAATGATATATTCGCACCTTTTCTTTCATTTCCCCTGATTTGGTTTATTATCATCTAGTGCTCACGGATTCACAGAAACAGCCTCTCTGCAAAGCAGGGATAAGGCTATGTACATGTAGCCCTCTCCAGACCCCACAATGGCGGGAGTCTCGTGTACTAGACCGACCCTTTTCTTTGGTTTATTTATGTCAATAAGGCATTTGGAAAAGAAAAGAGGAGATACATTGGCCCCTTTTTCTTCTCCCGGCCACTTCCTCTAGTGTATTTACGACTTGTCTTCTTACACTATATACGGTTTTGAGTATGGTTTTTTAATGTTATGAAAATAGCCCTCATTAATATCCATAAATAAATGAAATTATGAAGGGTAATTTTGTACATTGACATGTGCATTAGGATCCAAGACACTTCATCGGATTGGGGTTAATTACTTATGGGTTACAATCCAAAATAATTTCAAACCTTAGGGCATGTTAGGCTATCCTGAATTTTTTCCCCTTGAATTAATGCTTATCCAAAGGTGAGTGAGGGTGGTAGAGAGACGGAGTGACGAGAGGGTAAGAAAAACTTGAAAAACCAGAAAACAAAAAGCTCCACTCAAAATATGATCGACCTTTTCATGGTTTTTTAGCCACTCCTCACCTTCCACTCAATCGTGTCCTCTCGAGTCTCTCCTCCCACCTACCCTGCCTAGGGGTGCAACTCGGGTCGGGTTCAACCCGAAAAAAAGTTAGGTCGCGTTCGGTTGAGTTCGGGTCGCGTTCGGGTTCCAGCTGAGTTTTCCCAACCCGGGTTGAGTTCAGGTCGGGATCGGGTTGAGGGCTGGGCAACCTGAACCGATTGAAACCCCGACATTTTTTTTATCGTGTTTTTCAGTAAGCTTGAGAAATCAAGTCGAGTTGGGTTCGGGTTGGAGAAAAGGGTTCCTCTGGTCGGTTGAACCTCACCGGGTTGGAAATTGTTCGGGTTAGATTTAGGTTGAGTAAATGGTTCCTCGGGTCGGGTTCAGGTTGGCCTCAACCCGACCCAACCAGACCCGATTTGCACCACTAACCCTGCCCCCTCTCTTACCGTAAAACGGATTTATCATGGGAAAAAATTCCTAGTAGCCAAACATGGCCTTACGGAATGGATCTAATGGGCATGGTCGAATCCAAGCGGCATGGCCAAAATCCTATCCATTAAAGTTCCAATCTTTTAGATTAGATCAACGGACTGTCTAAGTCCATTGACACCCCAATCTTGTCAATAATTACCAAATGATTGTTAATTGAATTATCGTAAGATCTCAGGCTCGGATTACTACTAACCGAATGCATCTCCACAAGAAATGGAAGCCCATGGCACTAATTTCTTTCTTAATGAATGAAGATTTTGTAAGCAAATAGTCCCTCATTGCACATAAGATGAGTTCATTGCCTGGTAGAAAATGTGTGATTTTTATAAACATGGCCCACTCGGATTGTTGGTTTCTCACATCGGCCTTAATCTCCATTACAATATCATTTTCCTTAATTAAATAACCGAAGATGAATGGCAATTTTGGAAGTGTCTTTAGGGAAAAAAAAGTGGGAAATGCATATGGTTGGACATGCAAACCATAAGCTTTAAGTTTGTTTGTTTTGGATTTCGCAGCCGATTGTGACTCCAAAACTGATTATTGCACTCAAATTTACGTTCATGCACTCAAATTTAAGTTCATGCATGTTTTCTTTGGATAGTTAGAACGGATTGTGGGTCCAAAACTGATTATTGGGCTCAAAATTAAGATCTGTTTGTTTTGGATTTTGAGAACCGTTTTTATTCCAAAACTGATTATTGGACCCTAACTAGAGTCCAAAACTAATTAAATATGAGTCCACTAATCAGTTTTCGACTCAAACGGTTCTCCAAAATCCAAAACTAACCGGCTCACTTTTAAGATTATGACAACTAATTGTGAGTTCAAAACCAACTATCGGACTCAATTTTATTGGTTTTAGACTCACAATAGGTTATCATAATCTTTAACCTCATTTTACATTATGACAACAGATTATGGTCCCAAACCGAATTTGAGTCTAATAATCGGTTTGGCGCTCACAATCGGTTGCAACGTCTAAACCGAACAGGGCCTTAATTTTGAGTCCCATAATCAAGTATGGACTTCTGGTCGGTTATCACAATTCAAAAAAACGTGCCCTTAATTTTGATTCAAATAATCAGTTTTAGACTCACAATCGGTTCTCACAAAAGGAAAAAAAACAGTTACGATATAAATCCTTACTATTCTAAAAGCCTAAACCAGTGAAAGTTCGTCAACCATCTTCTCTCAGATTTCCGCATGTGTCCTGCCTCCCAATGCCTTAGATTTCTCGCTTCTTCCATATAAATAAATCCTGTTCATCGGTTAGTCAGCCCATTTCGGTCTTTTCATCTTCTAAATACCCTTGTAGAAGCATCCAAGAAGCCACCGTTTCCTCTACCAACCAGAGCGCCTGCTCCTCTCCTCACACGTCTTTATCACCGCCTCCTCTACCAATGGCGGCTGCTCTTCATCCCCAGCAGACACTTGTTGATCTTCTCTCGTCAAATGGACACCACGTATTGTCGAAATATCACCACATGTCACTGTTCTTCTTTAGGAAATGGTATTTCTATGAGGTTGTTCTTCCTATTGGCCTTGGGTTCCAAATATTGAAAGAAATGGTATGTTTTGTTTTTAAATTCTTTGCAAGTGTGCGGCTTAGGGTTTCCATTGATTTGTTCTTTCGCAGACGCCCTTTCTCTTCTTTGTTGCAGGCTTCCAGGGGAAGTTTTTATTTGTTACTTGTAGTTAATGACTCCAATGTTTTCTACCGATTTGCCAAAAACAATTTCTCATTCTCTATTTTCCTATTCCAAATATTAACAGGGACATTAGCAACCAAGGAAGACAACTCGATCCGCTGTGAACAACCAAGAGTAGAATGTATGATTCTCTGATTCATTTTTCCCTTCCTTCTTTTACTAAAGGTTTTAATGACTTAGGGTTTGCTTCCTTTTTTATCTACAGTTTTAATGATTTCTAAAACAATATAATAGTTAAGTTCTGCATGTGTTAACACACTTGTGATTGGGGCCTACCTGTTAAAAAGTTGAACAATTTATTACACTCATTTTATCTATGTACTTCCTTAATTTTTTCTTATCTACAAGAAATAATGGGGTGTTTTTAGTTGGTGGTTTTTTTAGGCTGTGTGATTAGTGCACACAACTCTACCCTATTGTACAAAAGCATGAGCGTTAAGTTATGATTCTTTTTTTCCCTATGCTTCCGTCATTCATTTTCTTTTACCTAAGAGAAATAACTGGGCATTTTTAAACATCCCTACTCTCATGCTTTTAATACATCTTACATATATTAATATCTAGAGTAAGATATATTATAATAGCAAAAAGGTTTCATTTATTAAAGTATTGCATTCGATCCTTACTTCTTATAATTATTCATCTGTGGGTATGATTTTATACTTTATCAGCATTGTAAAAGATTGTGGTGTTTGCCCTTTCATATAATGGTGATGACCTTCACAATTTTCTCCATATATACTTGCTTTGTTACAAGGACAGCTAACCTGCCAGCGATCTTCTAGCAATGAAAAACTTAATTACTATGGGTTTCGAAGTTTAGGGCGAAGATATCATGGCTATTCTTCTATGCAGTTTCATGACTTCTTTTTCGGTATACTGAATTTTCCCCTCCTCTATTTTTTACTAATTTTCAGAAAGAAGTGAAATTACATCCCCTTTGTGATCATAAAGTATTTAACGGGCAGTACTTTTTCCTTTAACAATTGATTTCAGCTATTTGGACTGTTCTTTGGGCACTATAATTGGTATTGCATGCATATTACAGCAATGCCCCTATTTTGTCTTTTGTGTAATTAAACCTCAGCTTCATGCGAATTTACCAATATTTTTCTAAATCACTGGTTCTACTACTATGCTGTCATTTCAATTATTTCGGCATTTATAGGGAAAAGGCTCGAATGATAGTCCAGTCAAATGAATATATAGATCTATGCTTAAAGCAAAGAAAGTTACAACAACTTTTTAAGATGTGAACTGTTGAATTGATCGAAAAAAGGTGTCATATACAATTAGGTACATTGGGAGGCTTCATAGCTAGGTGGGAGATGCATACAGAAGTAGGTTGTTCAAAGGTGATCAGTATGGTTCCTAAGCAATCCTGCTTACTAACTGAGAATGCATATTATATTGTTGGAAGTTGGAACAATAAAACTATAAAAGTTGTGGCCAAAGGCTTTAAAGATTGAAGGATGGCTTTGGGAAGTGAGGAGCTCAGAATTAGTCTAAAGTCACATCATTTTTACCATGAGTAAGAGGGAATCAATTCAAGCATATTCTTAGCTTTACGCATTTGTTCATTTTCAATTAGGGCCCATTTGGATGCCGAGAAGATTTTGATTTGGATTTCTCACATTTGCAGCCCTTTTTGAGTTGTGATTTGGATCCGGATCAAATCCTTGGATTTCCAAATCAGCGACTGACGGTGAAAAAAATCAGATTTCCAAATATGCTGTGGAAATAAGTAATTGGAAATCCACAGATGTGGCAGTTTCCTTCACCCTCTTTGCTTCTCAACCTCTCCCCTACAGTAGGAAGTACCCTTTTCCATCTCCGTCAACCTCAACATGAGCTGGCGGATCTATTCATTTTGTATTCAAAACTCAATTCCAAATCCAAATACAAAATATGAGGTATCCAAACAGGCCCTTAGTGTATTATGAAATTTCTGGTTCCTAAGTAAGAAATCTGTGTAGCATAAAGAGATATCATTTCTGTATCGACTGAACTCAATATAAACTGAGTCTCTTTTTATGGGTTTGTTACCCTCATATATCATTTCTCTTTAATATCCATGCTGAAATTTCAAATGACTATGGATTCAAAGTACTTTCTGAACCCAATATAATTCCAGGAAATGGTCAACCAAGCTAATCATTTTGGGTGGGAAACTTTAGGGTCCTAAAGAATTTTAATTTTCCAATTTCTCGTCATTTCCCTGGAAAGGTTTGGGCCTCCTGTGGGTCTAAATAAATAAATATTGTGAGTCTACCTCTGACGGGGATCAATAAAGGAATGGTTTATCCCAGGCCAGAGGGCTGATATGTGTGTACCTCAGAACATTATTATTCCTTAGTGTGAACTCAAGAAATCCATAGGCTGATGGTTACACCTTCTGTCTGTTGGGAGAGGAGAAACAAGTTCAATACCTCTAGAAACTTGGTCAATTTCACTTTGTCTTTATTTGCCAAACGGATTCCCATGTTGGAAGTGTTTTCCTATTATTATATACCATATTGTAATGTGGATTAAATATATGCAAATATTCTACTAATGGCAACAAGCTTTCTTAAAAAGAAGAAAACTATGTAAAAGGAAAAATGAAAAGCCTAACTACTCTTTAGTCTAAATCCACCTAGAGCTGGAAGAGGTAGAAAAAAGTCAAACTGTTTCCAAGGGCAGGTAAGCAAAAAAATTACTGACCAAAGCTACTTTCGCGTTGCAGAAAAGAGAAAGTGTTATAACTGCAGGGCAATCTGAGATTGGCTACTTTTTTTGTTGGAAATATTGAGGTCTCTATGTATCTTTTTGGGAAAGATTTTTTCATTTGCTTTTGTTCTATACTTCCATTTAGTTTGTTTACTATTTTACGGATTTCCCTTCGGTTCATACATCCTTCAGCATAGAGAACACCTTTTTTTTGTTGTTTACTTCCATTGGTTGGTATGTTACTGTTGATATAATCCATCATATCCCATGCTTTTCTTTAGTGTATTTTCTTTTATAAAGATAGTTAGGAAAAATATGCAGATGACAAATCTCAATGCTGATGGATTTGATTAAAATAATATGCAGATGGGAGCATGAGAGCTTGAAAACCCTGGTAACACCAATCATTCAAAGTCAGTTTTATTGACATTTCAAACCTATTATTAGTAAGTTATAAATTTAGCCTTCTGTTTACATGGACGTATAATCTTCTATCCGTAAGTCACGTGTCATGTACTATATTGGATTTTTTTTCTTTTGAATGCTTTGCATCTTGCACGTACTCAGCACCTTGAGGTTAATGAGTATTTTTTAGATATATTTCTGCCTTTTAGCATACTTTACACATATATTACATCTCCTCTCTTCCCTTTTAGGTAATATTAAAAGTTGTTTCATATTTAACGTATTGATTCTCTTAATATCTTTTGCTATGGTATGGTTTGAGAGGGTATGTTGAAAAGAAGTTTAAGGTACTTAAAATTTTCTGAATTTGCTCTCTTTTCTTCAAAAGAAAGAAAATCAGGTGTCGTTGAACCACATGGTAGTCCAATAAACAGCACACTTGACTCCTGTGAAAATGATAGTGTTCATTTGTTTAGGGTAATCCAATCCGGTAAATGGCTAAATGCAAATATTTGGAGCGCTGCATGGCCAATATTCGAAACAGGTTATTCATACAATATCTTATGACCTTCTTCTTCTTACTGTGGGATTTGTGCATGAAATTACTATTTTCTGATGTCTTGCCCTCAGAAATTAATTGATGGCTCTTCAATTAGCTTCATGCACCCTTTTTGCTTCCTGTACTGACAATCCGTACAATTTTTCTTCCTTTTTTTGAAGAACATATAAACCACTATAAATATATTCTATTGTACATTGCCCACTGTCCATAGAACATGATTTTGGTTTCTTTATGTTTTTGAATGCAGGGTTTTCAACCTTCCGTTTTAACGACATTCATCTCCCATTTTAAATTATCCGCAGCAAACAGGCAATGGTGTAATCCCTAAAGAAGATTCAAGCAAAATGGTACCAAGGCATTGGTATCCCACCGTGTCCTCTCACATATTTTGACGATTAAATTTTTTTCTTGGGGCTGAGAACTAAAATCATAGTGGGCGCTGCTTACTTTTGCATGTCAAACAAATAAATGTAGAAAGTAGCGACCTGCACGTATTCATGTATTTAAGAATCTTAGTGGGCGCTGCTTACTTTTGCATTGGCCTCTACTGACCCCTGTGCTTTCTAGGTAAAGTTTGAAACCACGAGTTGGGAAAAGCACTAGAAGAGTCAGCAATTGACATGGAGGAGGCTACGGCCTGTCCTCTGGCTATGGCTTGAGGTGGAAAATGCTTGTTATCAAGATGTGTTTGATTACCAAGAAATGTGTCTGATCCACTGGTTCAGATGCACTCTATTTTCTGGACGAAAGATTGTGGAGGGTGTGATCATGAAGTGGGTTTTAATCAGGCTTTCCTATTCGAGGAAGATGAGGAGCCATCTCTTACATGGAGCGTTTCCATCAGTGTGTTGCTTATTGCATGTGCGAGTGGGAATTTACTAATATGATGGCATCACCAATGAATATGAAGTCATATCATTTGTTTATTTATTTTCGTTTTTTTAACAATTCTAATGCATTCTTGTATGTATCATTTGCTGCTGCTTTTTTCGCCTTGTGTGCAACAAGCTCTGAAGGTGAGGGAGAGGTATTCTAACCCTAAAAAATGAGTAGGGGTTGGCATCAAATGAAGAGGGAACTTTCAAAAGCTATGACACATTTCAACTATTTTGTTGATACATTTGAAATGTTAGACGGTGTAAAGAAAATGTTTTTTGCTTGTAGGTGATGAGGCTTGCTTGTAGTTGATGAGACTGTTAACTGAGTGCGACTAATGATCTGCCTCCAACTCTCAAGATTATAGTAATATTCTACTGTGCACTTTTCAAGCAGTACCTTCACTGATTACTCTCAGTGTGATAAAAATGAAGTTGTACTTCTCTAAGCAAGGTAGAGTTCTTTTAGTCTTTTGAGTGGCCACTAAACTCTAGGACTTTCTTTTACTATTTCTGTTACTTTTGATGTTTCTTTTCCTTGTTGAATTCCTTACAGCCCATGTGATTTTCATAACTGGTCAGTATTTTTGTGGTGGTAATAATGGTATACATCACAGCAAAGAAGGATGTCCTTGGACACAATTAGACAGTGGATATTAGTTTCGTTTCCACAATCGAGGGCTTCAGTTTAAGAAATGCCATTTTGGTGAATGGCCATCATTGTACAATTAGAACCAATTCTTCCTGGGTCCGTAGCGAAGGTGGGAAGTGAGCCTTTTTCTGTAACATATTGAGTTGTCAAAGTTGCCACAATATAAAGCTCTGTATTCTTCCATTGCGATATTGTGCAACGAACACTATAGAAACCATGTTCTTAAATATCTTAGTGGCACGTGCAATGCACGTGCATTTTTTACTAGTTATAAATAAAGCCAAGTCCACCCACTTCTCCCAAAAATCACTAGAGCACATCAGATGGGTATGCTCTCCTCCTCAAGAATGCGCCTTTTCTATTCAAATTCAAACCAAGCAATACCTTTGTTTCTACCAAAACCAATGTGAAATTCGGTCAAATGATCCATGCCCACTTGATCAGAACCACCCAAAGGGATGCCAACATAATTCAAAACAACACTCTTGTTAATTTATATGCCAAATGTGGGCGAATTTCATTGGCCCGCCATCTGTTTGATGAAATGTCTGAGCGAAATGTGGTTTCTTGGAGCACATTAATGGCGTGATATTTTCATCAGGGGCTTTATTCAGAGGTTCTATCATTATTTGTATCGATGAACAATGAGTTTTCACCGCGTCCAAATGAGTATATATTTGCCACAGTTATCTCTTCTTGTGCTAACCTTCAAGCTTTAGAAGAAGGTATGCAATGCCATACTTATGTATTGAAGTCTGGATTGGTATTCTATTCATTTGTTAAGAATGCACTTATTTATATGTATTCTAGATGTTCTGATGCTGAAGTGGCACTGAGAGTTTTTAAGACCATGGCAAGAGTGGATAGTTTTTCTTGTAATTCATTGATTTATGAGCTTATAGAACATAAATATTTCAATGAATCATTGGAAGTCTTGAGTAAGATGGGGAATGAGTCTATGGCATGGGACCATGTCACATACACCACCATTCTTGGTCTCTGCACTTGTATGAAAGATTTGAAATTCGGTCTTCAGGTCCATTGCCAAATTTTGAGAAAAACTTTGCAACAGACTGTCGGCTACCTAAGAAGCCTAAATCCTCTCTGCACTTGTATGAAAGACTTCTTAGGTAGCCGACAGCTTCAGGTTCATGCCGGGAGGATTGGCGTTTTTGTGGTGAAGAACTCACTCTTTAATGGTAAGAGGAGACATCTTAGGCTGCAACGGCCATATGCTGAATTATCTCAAGAACACGGGATTATCACTTTGATTGATACGAAATCGAAGGATAATAGACCGAAGCTCTCACAACAAGGACTGACCAAAGATCGAATATCCAAAATTGTAGGGGAGATGGGGTTAAAGACCGTGTAGACATGTCTTAACCTACATCCATGTTATTTTGAATTTTTCGAATCTCCCTCTGTTTTGGCTAAGATAGGCACTTGATATGTTTCGATAATGTTTACAGTTGTTGTATGTCATTCTACATTTGATGACATGTCATTTTTTGGGAAAGGTTGTACATTCCAAACTTGATGATACAGCTTAACTCAAATATGGATAAGACGACTGTAACATTCCAAAAAAGAAACATGAAATGGTTCTTTGCAAAAGAAACTATTTGGTTTTGTTCTTTATTGAAACTTGACAATTATGAATAGTTATTTGCAAAAGAAGCTGTTTAGGTCTTGTTCTTTATTGAAACTTGACAATGATGCTTATGGTGAGAGTGATACTGATACTTTTTCAGTCATTTTGGAATTGTACTAAGTTCTTCTTCAAGTAGAACCAGATACTTTCGTGAATTATGGAATTGTACTAAGTTCTTCTTCAGGTAGAACTAGATACTTTAGTGTTTTACACAATTGATTGGATTCATTTTCATGATATCCATATTTGGTAATTCATAGGAATTGGCGAAAAAGGAGGAGCTTGTCCTGACTTGGATTTTGATGAAGATGACTTACTTGATGAGTAAATCTTCTAAAGTCATAAAGGCTATGCTTTCATTTCAGTATGTATAGAGTTAACTTTTTTGTGGAACTTTATTTTGGATCTCGATGAGAATCATACCCCATGAATGAATTCATCTAAGATCGGTGGGGTTCACTTATATGTGAAACTACCTTTCGTTTGAGTTTAGATTATTTCTAAAACTATTGATTAGTCTTAAAAGTATTAAAACTACCTAAGAAGCATGAGTCACCTCTACCTCTGCTCCACTGGCCACTAACACTTTGCAACAGACTGTCGGCTACCTAAGAAGCCTAAATCTAACACACCACAGAAGGACGCTCATATTATGGTGGGTAAGGCTGAGCCTAAAAGTTTTATTGCTATGTTGGGCAAACGGTAAGGCCAATACTTCTTCAGATTGGTGGTTAGATACAGGAGCTACGTGTCATGTTTGCAACTCCAAGAAACTACTAGTTGATGTTGTTGCCGCGAAAGAGACCGTTACAGTAGCCAGTGGAGCAGAGGTAGAGGTGACTCACGCTGGTACTGCGAACTTGGTCCTTTCTTTAATACAAATACTAATTTTAAAAAAAATGTTAAAGTAGTTCTTGCTCTTCAAAAGAATTTAATTTCTATTAGTCTTTTAGACTATGCTGGCATATGTACTTCATTTCTGTGTGGTAGAGTAACTTTTGATTGTTAAATCATACTATTTTGATTGTGCATATTTGATAGATGGTGTGTTTGATTTGAGTTTAGATAGTGAGACTGTTAGTTAGGATAGTTCATCGTTAATTATTCCTAAGTTGATATACAACCGATTGGGACATGTGCACTATTAGAAAATGGTCTCCACTTACTAATACTCATAAGATACCATTATATATGTCCATTACATTTGACAAGTGTGAGAGTTAGGAGTGATAGAGAAGAAGAAGATACACATTAACAGGGTTCAAGGAATTATATGCCTCTTAGGGCGTAATCCTTGAAACTACTGTTCCTCTCTCGCCTCAATCAAATGGCAAAGCTGAGTGTAAGAATAGGACGTTAACTTAAGTGTTAAACTCCATGTTAATGTCAGCTGGCATGCCTAATTGCATTTGGGGAGAAGCAGCTTTACCTGCAAATCACATCCTAAATAGAGTACCTCACTCTAAATTGACCTCTACTCCGTATGAGTTATGGCATAAACATCCTTGTAGATATGACACTCTTAAGACTTGGGGTTGTAGTGCTTATGTGAGGATACAAGACCCTAGGAGACCTAAGGTAGGACCTAGAACCAATACTTGTGTTTATCTAGGTGGTGCAGAAGATAGTGCTGTTGATCGGTTTTTGGATCTATCTACCAATTTGGTTATAGAATCTAGAGATGCAGTATTATTTGAGAATAAATTTCTCAGAGATCATGGTTTGAACCTACCTGGCGATACTGAGATGGTTACAGAATCGCATGTAGAGTTTGAACAGAATATTTCTGACACCTGACACTGATTTCTAAATCAGAACCTTTAAGAGTTTCTACAAGAGATAGAGTACCCAAGAACTTTAGTGAGGACTTTGTGACCTACCATGTAGAGAATGATCCATCAACCTATAAGGAAGCGATGAGATCTAGGGACTCTTTGTTGTGGGCAGAAGCCATTGATGATGAAATGAGCTCTCTATTACAAAATCAACCTTGGCAGCTAGTCGATTTGCCAAAAGAGCTAAGACTATGGGCTGTAAGTAGATATTTATATGTGCTTATATAAAATTTTGTTATGGTCTTAATCAAACACCTAAATTGTGACATCAAAAATTTGACAAAGTAGTAAAGAGCTTTGGGTTTTCTGATCAATTACTCTGATAAATGCTTTTACTATCATTTTGTGTCAAATAAGGTCATGATTATTTGCTTGTATGTAGATGTTGATTCTTGTTTCCAATCTCTCTCTGTGGTGAGTAATGTGAAACTAACCTTGGGTAAAGAATTCGACATGAAAAGACCTCGGTGTTGTTAACACCATTCTTGGTACGAAAGTAAGTTTTTGAAAGGCAAGGAATCGCCCTTGGCCTAGCCCATTATACGAAGAAAAAAAAACTTTCCTTATGGGGATGCAGTGAGTGCAAACCGATTGAGACACCATTTTGATTATACCAAGAAGTTGATCTCTAAGGCAGAGACAGTGTGTGGATCAGTTAGATTATTCTAAACTGATTGGTAGTATCATGTTTGTTATGTGTTGCACTGGACCAGACAAAGCCTTTATAGTTGGCATGCTGAGTCATTTGACTAGCACTCCCGGCCATAAGCATCGAAATGCTCTTATGAGGCTGATGAGATACCTTTCGTGTACTCAAGAGTATGCTCTGAACTATGGTGGCCATCCACTTATTGTGGAAGTTTATTCTGATGTATCATGGGCCTCAGAATCAGATGACAGCAAATTTATTGTTGTTGTGTGGAAGTCGAATTGGAACTATATGCCCTAACTTCAGCTATAGATGAAAGCTAAGGGATAAAAAATCTGATTATGGTTATGGCATTCCACTGACCCGATTAAAGATTAGTTCTTTAGTGGGTTAAGGATTAGTTCCTTATGTGAGTTATGTGATAATCAAGCTACAACAATGGTTGTGAAGAACTCACTCTTTAATGATAAGAGGAGACATCTTAGGCTGCAACAGGCCATATGCTGAATTATCTCAAGAACACGGGATTATCACTTTGATTGATACGAAATCGAAGGATAATAGGCCGAAGCTCTCACAACAGGGACTGACTAAAGATCGAATATTCAAAATTGTAGGGGAGATGGGGTTAAAGACCGTGTAGACATGTCTTAACCTACATCCATGTTATTTTGAATTTTTCGAATCTCCCTCTGTTTTGGCTAAGATAGGCACTTGATATGTTTCGATGATGTTTACAGTTGTTGTATGTCATTCCACATTTGATAACATGTCCTTTTTTGGGAAAGGTTGTACATTCCAAACTTGATGATACAACTTAACTCAAATATGGATAAGATGACTGTAACATTTCAAAAAAGAAACATGAAATGGTTCTTTGCAAAAGAAACTATTTGGTTTTGTTCTTTATTGAAACTTGACAATTATGAATGGTTATTTGCAAAAGAAGCTGTTTAGGTCTTGTTCTTTATTGAAACTTGACAATGATGCTTATGGTGAGAGTGATACTGATACTTTTTCAGTCATTTTGGAATTGTACTAAGTTCTTCTTTAGGTAGAACTAGATACTTTCGTGAATTATGGAATTGTACTAAGTTCTTCTTCAGGTAGAACTAGATACTGTAGTGTTTTACACAATTGATTGGATTCATTTTCATGAAATCCATATTTGGTAATTCATAGGAATTGGCGAAAAAGGAGGAGCTTGTCCTGACTTGGATTTTGATGAAGATGACTTACTTGATGAGTAAATCTTCTAAAGTCATAAAAGCTATGCTTTCATTTCAGTATGTATAGAGTTTGCTTTTTTGTGGAACTTTATTTTGGATCTCGATGAGAATCATACCCCATGAATGAATTCATCTAAGATCGGCGGGGTTCACTTATATGTGAAACTACCGTTCGTTTGAGTTTAGATTATTTCTAAAACTATTGGTTAGTCTTAAAAGTATTCTTGTTTTCAGTTGGATTATAGATCTTTTTTGATATGGTGCTATGGATGATTCAATATTTGTTTGGACATCACATTATCTATCTATTGGATTTTGCTATATGTAGAACATAGGAGGAGATTGTTGAGTATATGATATAACCCATGTATGTTCTAATATAAGCCCAGTAAGATAATGGACCGGTGTAGTGGGCCTACATGCGCTAGAGTCCATTAACCAATCAGTAACCCTAGTGTATCTCTATATATAGGGGCTGGGGGCAACAAACTTGGTATTCCAAACTAGATACCTTGGGTGTAATGCTTCAAGCAACCTTGCTTGACCTAATTTCCTCTAACAAGAAATGCGGTAGGATCATAAGTTCTTGGAATGTTTTTGATTGGTTGCTAGCCAAGAACGTTGTCTCTTGGACGGCAATCACGAGTGCTTACACACTGAATGGGTGCTTTGAGGAAGCACTGAAACGATTCGTAGAAATGGAATTAGACTGGGTTCAGGCTAATGAGTTCACTTATGCTCAAGAAAGAACATGGAGTGAGCTTGATTCAAGTAAGAAGTGACACCCATGTTTTCGTTTCAGAAGATGGGAAACACCCAGATTCGAGTAGTACCTATGAGAAACTAGCAGAATTATTTGCACAAATAAAACTAGTTGGATATGTTCCTGAATTTGCTACTGTGCTTCATGATGTTGATGATCAACTAAAGGATGAGTATCTTAGGTATCACAGCGAAAAGTTGGCAATAGCTTTTGGTCTTATTAGCATGCCTTTTGGACCACCGATCCACCATGTCATTAAGAACCTACAAATGTGCGAGGACTGCTATAATGCTGCAAAGCTCATTTCAAATGTCAAACAGAAAAATAGTTGTTAGAGATGCCAACCGGTTCCACTGTTTTGAAAGTGGGATATGTTCTTGTGGGGATTATTGGTGACTGCCAAGGACTTTACAGTACGTGAGCTATGTATTTATTGGGGATTTTCTAATGCGAAGCTGAGGGTTTATCTTCGTGTTTGGATTTAGAATGCCCTTTGGCTGTCATATGATCTGAATTAGTCCCTGAGAAACGGGAAGCATTACATCTGAACTATTGAGTTTGTTGCAGTTGTTTTTTCCTTCCAAATTATATGATGGCTTCCAATTAAGTTGTACAGATTTAGATTCCGCAACTACCTTCTCAAGTTGAGCAATTTTCTTTCCATCATGCAGGGTTGGTTCATTTCATGAAACTCAGATTCGTGATTTTGCTGGTCCTTAAAATGTTGAATGACGCTAAATCAGGTTCCTTTGCAATCCAAAAACTCGATGCTTCTTTTGAGAATCCTTGTTATTTGGATGCCACGTAAGAACCTCATGCCACAAGTTATATGAACTGTTCTTGAGCTTCTTTCAGCTCTCAATAGCACAAGTTGTTTGAATTGTTTTTTAGCCTTTTGAACTCCCATCACTTATGATTTGGTTGAGCCTGTATATTTGTTGGACAAGTACTTTCTGTCAAAACCATGAAGTTGTGGGTTCAATCCCAGATTAACTATGGAGAAAAAAGAGAATGGTTGATGTTGCCAATGTTCTAATATGTGTTGACTGAACTAGGAACTGGTTGGGTCAGTTCTGATTGGCTTGGACCTGAGTACCAAGTCCAGGGTTTCCAGTTTTATGGAAAATCAACTAAATCTATCATTTTTCGTATGATTGCTGATTTTTTCATGAACTTGTCCAAGTCGAACTCGATAATCAAATGACCACTTCCCAAGTTATGTGTTTTCAGATGTTATTTCCCATGAGAATTTTTATCAGTTCATTTCATACCCTACGAATTCTTCGAAGAATATGATAAAGCCTTTTGAAATGGGCATCTCCTTCTATTTTGTGGTATTTGACATCTTTAATCTCATCTACTGAAGGGATAGAGGAAATGTTCCAGTGGTAATCTTCATCCAGCAAGGCATTGTGAAGCTGGGATCTAGCTTCAGTGCTTCACCCATACCATCCTGATCAAGGGAAGATTCCTTGACATGAATATCTAAATCCAGTCCATCTTTCTGAACCTTAGAATACAGGTGACCAAAGGTGTCTTTGTTCGGCACTTTCAGGGCTTTTCTGAATTGTAGTTTTCCATATATGCTCATTTCAAACACACTTCCAAATTCAAGAATATAAAGAACCTTAAGGGTATGATAAGAGGGTGGAGTTTCATGGCAATGGGCTCATTCCAAACACTTCCAAATTCAAGAACTCCATATATTTGATCCAACTCATCCCAAACATAAAGGGAATAGGCTGAGAACAAGATTTCCAGGTGACACAGACAAGAATGGTTATGTCATATGAAGCAAGCTTGGAAAGATGATCAGGGGGTGGAGTTAGGGAGCTGCAAGAACCAATCATCATCTATAGGGGCTCATTGCCTCATTCAATGTGAGAATCGGTCTAGAGTAGAAGGTGCTAGCATAAACCCACAGTTAGGAAGATAGAAGAGTTTCCATTAGAATGGGAGACACAACAACGGATCAGTTGAGAGGAACTGTAAATTTTAAAAATTGATGAAGGAGAGGTAGAATTAAAGAAAATCCAAATAGAGGCAAGGCAATCCATGGATTCATTGGAAATGACCGAATCAAGGGTAGCTATTCTATTAATTTTACCAATATGCCTAGGAGTTGAGGTTTTGCATTCACGTAGGATCAGAAAATCATTGGAATGGGACCTACAAAGATTTTTAGGACTCTTAGCTGGTCATTTCACTGCTACTATGATATTACAATACAAGACTGCAGCCATACAAAACAAAACAAAACGAGAACGATACCTCTTAGTAGGGTTGATTAGCCCAGAGAGACCTCTAGCAATTTTCACAAGCCATAATACATAGTTGATTTTCACTGTGGGGATGATCCACTCCCAGATCCGTTGTCTCGACAGAACCACGAAACCCAAGAAAGACAAACACAAGTCTATTTCCTCTGATCTGTCAAGAATATCCTAGATTGATCCAACAACCTTCCAAATCATAGATAGAAATTTGGATAATGCTTATCTTGCAGCGAAACTCCATCTCTAAGGAGAATCTCCCGAATAGTCTTTTTAACTATCATGTTTTGCGATTTGATCAGTGTATTCAGGGGAGAGGATAAAGTTTTGGTCTCACAAGTGGTGTAGAGAGGTTCTTTTGAAAGAAGTTTTCCTTGATTTGTTTGCAGTCGTGGTGGAGAGTTGGACAGGGTTGCAAGCTTACTAGAAATGCTAGAGACCTGTTATATCAAGAGGTCTAGTGAAGACAAAAGCGGGATATTCGGCATCAAATCATTCCACTACCTTATTACACATCCAATCTATGATTTGTGGACACGGACACGAAGTGTTGGGCACAGAAAACCCCCAACACGGGTGAAATAAGAGTTTGTTTAGGGTTTTAGGTTTATGGGAGGGGATATAGCAACAAATATTAGTTAAAGAAGAGCTAAAAGAAGAATTTATAATAAAAGAATACTTAGTAATAAAAGAGGTAAACACAATATTTAATAATAAAACTTAATGTCACACTTGGCACGGTACAAAAATGTGTCCACATGCCCACATAAAGTGTAACACTTCTAGCAATGTCTAAAAGTGTCCAAAGGAGTGTCGACAAGTGTGGACACGGGTGTCGTGTCGGACACGGCAGCACACATGTGCCGGCAATTAATTCAAAGTGTCCGCTAAATCATAGCATCCAATCCTATAGCTTCGTCGTTGGCCAAAGTGTGGAAAATACAAGCTCCGCCGTCGGCCAAAGTGTGGAAAATACAAGCTCCGCCCAGGGTATGTGCATTCCCGTGGATAGCAGCTCTAAAAAAAAAGAAACAGTAGATCACCTACACAACCGGCACATGCTGATCATTGACCATTGCACACTATGTGTGGAATCTGGTGAGTCGGTAGAAAACATGTTCATTCATTGCAAATGGCCAGGTACGTGTGGAGCAGAATTCTAAGCATATTTGGTGTAACATGGATTTTCCCTTCCAAACTCTCTGTTCTGCTACAAAGTTGGTCCTTTACTCCATTGTGCAAATGGAAAAATCCTATGGAATGTGATATTGCTGACTACTATTTGGGTAATGCTGAAAGAGGCTAATGCCAAGGGCCAAGAAAAAAAGCCCTCATTTCATCGTAAAAAAGGTGACAACTCCGTGATCAAATCATTAGTATTTATTGATCAAAATAAGCGCCAGAAGAGATCCAGTGGCGCACACCATATCTTGGATGAGGGGTCTACGCAAATTCAGGTTCTTCTCAGCATTTGATTTATGGCATAAGTGGAAAGGGGTTTCCACCAGTGACGGGTTTCCACCAGTGACGAGCAGAGGGTGCCCATTTCCCAAGCATGGGTCCCTCTTAGTCGAGGCTATCTAATACTGAACTTTGACAGTTCAAGCTTGGGGAGTCTAGGGCCTACTAGGGTAGGCGGTCTTCTAAGAGATAACGGTGTAGAAATGAAATGGGCTTTCTCAGGTCCAGTTGGGATCGTATATTCCAATGAGGTGGATATTAGAGCTATTCTTTAAGGCATTAGGCTACTTGATCCCAACACCCTTGATCAAGTCATAGTGGAAGGTGATTCGCTCAATGTTATAAGATGGTTGATGGAAAGTCGCCCCCCTCCTTGGTGGGGTCTTCCACCTCCTTCCAGCATGTAAGAAGATCGGCTAACAGGGTGGCCGATAGGCTAGCCAGGGATGGAGTTGCTTGGGAGCCTGTAGAGATTTTCAACTTCCGCCCTCCTTGACATGTTATTTGTTGTATTTTTTTTTCTTCTTTCTTTTTCTCTTGCTCTTATTCTTCTTGTAGTAACCATCTCGGTCGCTGGGTGTCCCCGTTTTTCTCTTTCTATGATTAATTCAATTCTTTGCCATTCAAAAAAAAGAAAAAAAGGAAATGGTAATCACACAAGAACACAAAATAAGCATGAGCATTTATGTGGTTCTTTGTAAAATCCTACATCTATGGAGTAGATAAATTCCACTATGAGCAAGAACACTAAGATTACAAGAGCTTCATGCTGGTCAATCTCTTACAACTTTTTTTTCTTTTTTGAAAATTGACTTTTATTTTTATTTTTTTAAAATTGACAAATATATTCGTACCAGCAATATTACAATGGGGACCAGTAGTCCCACTAGATTAACATAGTATGAATTGCCCAGGAGCATTCTCCTTGGCCCAAAAGATAAACCCATTACCCTTTACATTACCCAATAGCCTCAATTTAATCAATTCCAGCAAAAAGTGCCAAATTTGTGGGATCCCCAAGTCAAGATCGTGACCTGCCATGTCACACCGATTTCTCCACTGCAATCCGCTTGCAAATTCAATTTTCAAAAATCCCACTCAAAGGCCCAGAGCTATTGTGCGCCCCTAACTGTGCACAATAGCCAACCACCCAACGTCATCATCCAATCTCCGGCGGCCTCCACCTCGAACCACCACCAAACATCGACGGCTCCCCATTAAAAATATATCAAATTCTTCCACCATCTTCTCTAAAACCTACTTCCACTAACCCAAAAATCATCCCTTCCAAAAGTATACTCCTAGCCCTAACCCTAAACCGTAACCCTAAAGACTATACTACTCCCCCACCTCCTTCCCCAATCAACTCTAATCCTAACAACCATAAAACTCTCCTCCTCTTCCTCCTCCTTCAAACCTTAACCCTACAAGGTTCATTGCCGCTATCCACAACCTTCCTCACCTCCAAATCCAACCTCCTCCTTTTCCCCTGAATCCGAACACCATTTTCCTTACATCGGCCCCTTCCACAGCCTCCAACAAATCCCCCATCCATTTTCTCCATCAATCCCTAACTAGATCCGGCCCTTTCACCATTAAATCCGGCCTTCTCGAGCCCAGCTCCGGCCATTCCACCCTATATATAGCCCCCGGCTTTCCAAGACCGCCGGATCCGATAATCCACGGCCTCTACGACCTCGCACCACCTATAGCTTGCCTTCCAATGCTCCAAGTCTAGCACCTCACGGTCTTTCACGGCCATCGGCAACCTTCACGGTTTTTTCTTGCTCCAGATCCAGCTTCACGGCCTCCATGGCTTCAAATCCGGCCTCCACGGCTCCCAATCCAGCTTCCCCGGCCCCAGATCCTGCCTCCACGGCCCTAAATCTAGCCACTACGAAAAAGCCATGTTCCAGATCTTGCCTCCACGGTTCCCGATTGGGCTTCCGCTGTTATCTTTGTCCAACCATGGGAGAGACGGTAAAAAGAGGGTTAGCAATGGGGAGAGAGGGAGAACGAGCGAGAGAGAAAGGGAGAGAGAGCGAGACGAGACGAGAGAGAGGAAGATGTGGGAGAGAGAGGGGACGAGAGAGAGGAAGACGAGAGGGAGAAACCGCCTCCCTCCCTAGGCCGAAGCCCTAGGGAGGGAGCATTTTTTATTGCCTTTTTTTCGCCCCTCAAGCTTTTTTGATCACCTTTTTGAAAAAATTGACTTTTATTAATCATAATGCAATAAAAAACAGGGGACAAGATGTCCCCACAGGGCGACGACATTGCCCAATTACATTACATCATTGATAATTGATAGGGCTGCACTTCCCCATCCCCGGTTACAACCAGTGGGATATGAATACACATCGAATCCCTCAGTACACCTTGTTTTGCCAGTTCGTCCGCCATTTCATTCGCTGAGCACCGTCTATGTTGAATTGGTAGGCCGGATTAATCGAACTAAATCCTTGATTTCTGCTATGTGATTTTGAAGCCTCCAAGATCCCTTTGAGTTTTCCGTGGCCCATCAATCTCTTACAACTTCACACTCCACTCTCATTTTCCCATACAATATACCTCTGACAACTTCACATACTCAAACCTTATTAATGGCATTTGCACCCCTATCTTTCTTTCTCTCTCCCAAACAGATCTCTCTTCCCTTAGATACTGGGAACCTACAAGAGAGAAATCCCAATTGCGCACTTATCTCATATTCAAACTAAGAGATATGTCTTTACAAAACAGGACAAAACCCAACCAAACAACTGCCCAAGTTTCTCCTCCCACCATTCTTTTCTCTTATTCCTTTCTTATGCACCATTTGTTTCAAGATTTGTTTTCTAATGATTTCCATTGCTTTCTGCTGAGTGGTTGAGTTTCAATGAACTTAAACAAATCAAAATTGGTATCTCAAGTTCTCAAACCAAAAATAGAACTTAATGATGAAACACACAGAAAGCTTGGTTCCCAATTTTTTTTATTTTTTTTTGGGGAATTCCCAATTTTTTTTCTCATCAACACACAGAAAGCTTCCTTTACTTCCTCCAAGCTTGGTTCCTTCTCATCAAACAAGACAGAAAGCTCATCCAAATCCAAACACTCATTAACCTTCTCTCTCCCTGAGTTACAAAATATACGCAGCTTTCCTATCACCATCTCTACACCATCTATGCTTTGCTCTAGCCCTCCCTTCCATTTGAAGCAATGTTGATGACTTGAAAGAGTATCCATCCTCTCATCCATTTCGAAATTCTTGATCTTTCTCTCACTGTATGTCATTGAATTTAGTAGCGTAAAATTCGACTCGAGATTGAAAAAAAGACAGGAATATTAAATAGAAGTTCTGGCATCTGATGACCCAAATGAGAATTTTGTGAAGGAAGAGAAACCCATCAAAATTAGCTAAGGAGAAAGAGGATGATATAGTGTCTGATGATTTTTTTTAATTTTTTTTTTCCATTGTATTACAATAGCTCCGAGGAGAAAGAGAAATGGGTTGATCATTGATGGGTTTTTGATGAGATGCTGAAAATGGAGTGTTTTGACGAAGTGAGTGCGTGAGTGAGGTGTGTTCTTTTAAAAATTGGAAAGGTATCAAATTAGCTTTTAAATGGAAATTGCTTGTATGTTGCAGTCCAGTGCAGAGGAAGTGGTCTTATGAATAAGAAATGACATAAAAATGTCATTCTTGGAAGCTTCCGTTATATTCTGCTTTTTTGTTTTCTGTGGTTATTACACTTGGGTAGTTGTGGGCATATGCTTTCCCTAATTCTCTCTCAAGGCATGAAAATTAGAAAAAGCAAGAAATATCATTGAAGTTTCTTCGAATTTGATAGAGGAATAATATGTTGTGTGGCACTATTTTTTCCGAGAAAAATGAATGTGTGTAGAAATACTTGTTGGGTTTATTTTTTTCAATAATCCAAATCATTTATTTCTTGTCCTCCACATAGATAGGACCCCAATGTAGGGCTATTTTTGTCATTTTATTTGAAACCATGATTTTAAATTTAGACCGAAATCCGACCGAACCGAAATTTTCCGAAATTCATTTTTTCGCCATTTACCAAATTTCGGATTTCGGTCCGAAATTTCGATTTAATGGTATTATTTATTCTTTTTAAAAGTGTTACAAAATTTCGGCCGAAATTTTGAAATTTGGGTCTGGAATTTGGAACCAAATTACCAAATTTCGGATTTCGCCGAAATTTTGGTTTTCAGTGGGGTCCGAAATTTTAAACCTTGTTTGAAACAACAAATGTGCAAACTTTCCACAACTCAAGGGCCCCTTTTTCTTCAAGTCCTCCTACCGGCTCTCAAACTTTAAAGTTGTGAGAAATTATATGATGCCTGACTCTCAAGTCCCGTGAAGGGTGTACTTCAGAAGTACCACCCTTAATATTTTATCCAACAGTAGCCTCTAAGTGGAGGACATAAGCAAAAGTACCGTGAAGGTTGTACTTCAAAAGTACCACCCTTGATATTTGATCCAACAGCAACCTCTATATTAGAAAAAGCAAGAAATATCATTGAAGTTTCTTCGAATTTGATAGAGGAATAATATGCTGTGTGTCACTATTTTTTCCAACAAAAATGAATGTGTGTAGAAATTACTTGTTGGGTCCATTTTTTTCAGTAATCCATATCATTTATTTCTTGTCCTCCACATAGATAGGACCCCAATGTAGGGCTATTCTTGTCATTTTATTTGAAACAACAAATGTGCAAACTTTCCACAACTCAAGGGCCCCTTTTGCTTCAAGTCCTCCTACCGGCTCTCAAAGTTTAAAGTTCTCAGAAATTATATGATGCCCGACTGTCAAGTCCCGTGAAGGTTGTACTTCAAAAGTACCACCCTTGGTATTTTATCCAACATCAGCCTCTATATTAGAAAAAGCAAGAAATATCATTGAAGTTTCTTCGAATTTGATAGAGGAATAATATGTTGTGTGGCACTTTTTTTTCCAAGAAAAATGAATGTGTGTAGAAATACTTGTTGGGTCCATTTTTTTCAATAATCCAAATCATTTATTTCATGTCCTCCACATAGATTCTTGTCCTCCACATAGATAGGACCCTAATGTAGGGCTATTCTTGTCATTTTCTTTGAAACACGAAACGTCCAAACTTTCCACAACTCAAGGGCCCCTTTTTCTTCAAGTCCTACCGGCTCTCAAAGTTTAAAGTTCTGAGAAATTATATGATGCCTGACTGTCAAGTCCCGTGAAGGTTGTACTTCAAAAGTACCACCCTTGATATTTGATCCAACAGCAGCCTCTATGTGGAGGACAAAAGCAAAAGTACAGTGAAGGTTGTACTTCAAAAGTACCACCCTTGATTTTTGATCCAACAGCAGGCTCTATATTAGAAAAAGCAAGAAATATCATTGAAGTTTCTTCGAATTTGATAGAGGAATAATATGCTGTGTGTCACTATTTTTTCCAAGAAAAATGAATGTGTGTAGAAATTACTTGTTGGGTCCATTTTTTTCAATAATCCATATCATTTATTTCTTGTCCTCCACATAGATAGGACCCCAATGTAGGGCTATTCTTGTCATTTTATTTGAAACAACAAATGTGCAAACTTTCCACAACTCAAGGGCCCCTTTCGCTTCAAGTCCTCCTACCGGCTCTCAAAGTTTAAAGTTCTCAGAAATTATATGATGCCCGACTGTCAAGTCCCGTGAAGGTTGTACTTCAAAAGTACCACCCTTGATATTTTATCCAACATCAGCCTCTATATTAGAAAAAGCAAGAAATATCATTGAAGTTTCTTCGAATTTGATAGAGGAATAATATGTTGTGTGGCACTTTTTTTTCCAAGAAAAATGAATGTGTGTAGAAATACTTGTTGGGTCCATTTTTTTCAATAATCCAAATCATTTATTTCTTGTCCTCCACATAGATTCTTGTCCTCCACATAGATAGGACCCCAATGTAGGGCTATTCTTGTCATTTTCTTTGAAACACGAAACGTCCAAACTTTCCACAACTCAAGGGCCCCTTTTTCTTCAAGTCCTACCGGCTCTCAAAGTTTAAAGTTCTGAGAAATTATATGATGCCTGACTGTCAAGTCCCGTGAAGGTTGTACTTCAAAAGTACCACCCTTGATATTTGATCCAACAGCAGCCTCTATGTGGAGGACAAAAGCAAAAGTACAGTGAAGGTTGTACTTCAAAAGTACCACCCTTGATATTTGATCCAACAGCAGCCTCTATATTAGAAAAAGCAAGAAATATCATTGAAGTTTCTTCGAATTTGATAGAGGAATAATATGTTGTGTGGCACTATTTTTTCCAAGAAAAATGAATGTGTCTAGAAATACTTGTTGGGTCCATTTTTTTCAATAATCCAAATCATTTATTTCTTGTCCTCCACATAGATTCTTGTCTTCCACATAGATAGGACCCCAATGTAGGGCTATTCGTGTCATTTTATTTGAAACAACAAACTTCCAAACTTTCCACAACTCAAGGGCCCCTTTTTCTTCAAGTCCTCCTGCCGGCTCTCAAAGTTCAAAGTTCTGAGAAATTATATGATGCCCGACTGTCAAGTCCCGTGAAGGTTGTACTTCAAAAGTATCAGCCTTTATATTTGATCCAACAACAGCCTCTATGTGGAGGACATAAGCAAAAGTACCGTGAAGGTTGTACTTCAAAAGTACCACCCTTGATATTTGATCCAACAACAGCCTCTATTTTTTCCAAGAAAATGAATATGTGTAGAAATACTTGTTGGGTCCATTTTTTTTCAATATTTCAAATCATTTATTTCTTGTCCTCCACATAGATAGGACCCCAATGTAAGGCTATTCTTGTCATTTTATTTGAAACAACAAATATGCAAACTTTCCACAACTCAAGGGCCCCTTTTTCTTAAAGTCCTCCTACCGGCTCTCAAAGTTTAAAGTTCTGAGAAATTATATGATGCCCGACTGTCAAGTCCCGTGAAGGTTGTACTTCAAAAGTACCACCCTTGGTTTTTAATGTTGTCTCTCCAATTCGATTCATGACTGCCTCATTTTCTTTCGGTTTTGCTATGAGCAATGCATGAATCAGACTATCTTAGAACACTTCCTTTGTCATGTTTTGTCAAAATAAACCTCATGCGGTAGGGAAATTCTAGCAAACTTAAAGTTCTCCTTGGTGGGTCCCTTTGAACATACCATCTTGTGTTGTTATTGGTCAAATTGATGGACCAATGATAACTACATTGGGTGCCCATATGAATTCTAGGGGATCTATTATGTATTTTCACAGGCCGGTCGATCCTGCCAGTAGAAATGTTTCAAAGGTCCATTTCTGGATTTCACAAAAGTAGCTGAAGCAGTCACAGTGTGTTTGGAAGTAGGAAAAACAAATTCCGTATTTTCTTTAGGAAATTTGATTCCTACTTGACCTAGGAATTTTTTCCATGAAATATTTTTGAAGAGAATTTTTAATTAATAATTTTTTTTTCAATGAATCGAAATAGCTCCTTGGATTGGCCTGTTAACCTGTTTCTTGCAGCAGCCAAACTGAATTTCATAAGAGTGGCATTGTTTATCCGCTTAATCAACAATCAACTTGGATTAGTGAAATATTTTATCATGGAGTTACCCATGAACTAGGGGTGCAACTCGGGTTGGGTTGGGTTGGGTTGAGGCCAACCCGACCTGAACCGAGGAACCCATTTTTCCGACCCGTCCCGATTTCTAACCCGACGAGGTTCGACCCGACCCGACCCGAGGAACCCTTTTTTCCATCCCGAACCCAACCCTACTCGAGTTTTTAAGTTTAAAAGAACTAAAAAAATCATTAAAAATGACTGATTTTACTCGGGTCCGGTTGCCAAACCCTCAACCTGAACTCAACCCGGGTTGGGAATAGTCGACCTGATCTTTTTTTCGACCCGAGTTGCACCCCTACCATGAACTTGGTCACATCCATTAGTGAAATATTTTTTCAGCTTAATTCACAATCAACTTGGATTTTCTTGTTAATTGAGATGGCCTCTTTCCCCAAATAATTATTGGATTCTCGATACAACTACAATGTAATTATTGTACGTGTGTTGGGGGTAAAATCCGCTCCTCCCTCAGATGATCGACACATAACATTGAGCTTAAAAGAGGAAATCTAGCTTGCCTTCTGGAACATAAGAGCGAGAGGAATTCTCTATCTCTCCAACTTAGCAACGTCCTCAAAGAAGGAGCTTCAAAGGGAAAGTCCCTAATAACTTAATAAGCATGGCAACTCTCTATGGACCAACACAAAAAGAGGAAAGTTTAAAATGAAAAAGATTATAGGGATTTGCTAGCGTCCATCATCAGCCACAGAGTGAATGAAGACAAAACCTGCTGAAAAGTGAGCCTCTGGCTGCTGTCAGATGCAACAGACCATCCGCGAAATGCCTTCTGTCATGACGCTAGCAAATCCAAAGAACACCATGTAATAGTTTTACTCAGGATTTTATTTTTTTAGGACAGTTTTACTGTGACTGGAACGGAGCCCTAATGTGCAGTCCCTCTATTGGACCTGAGGGTTGCTAAACTCAGGGGCCCTTTCACCCTTTTTTGGAAGGGCGCTCTTCTGTTTAGAATACCTCTTGAAAAATATATGAAAAAAAAAAAAAAAAAAAAGTATGAGAGGAGTGCCATTATTAAAAATTGGAGTGCAAATATAACTTTCAACCCTCTAAAAGTAAAAGAGCCTAGAGAGTGAAAAACAGAAAACCAAAGGTGACAGGGCCATGCCATGTCCCATGTGATCTTCTGACCCATTTTGGTGGAGTCTTGACTCTAGCACTATGTATTTAATTTTGGGAGGAACGTCTTTGAATTGAAGACTCTCTACCCGATAAAAGAAGAATCGAATACTGCCACAAAAGCTATGGGCGCCGATACTTGGGATGAAACGAAAGCTGCAGTAGCTTTTTACCTGGGGAAGCGTAAACAGTCAAAATCTTGTAAACGGTCTAGAGAGAGATTAGGAATAACAGTGATCATTAACCCTCTTTTACACTGTTTTCAAACAAAAATCCGCATATACAAATGACCCCTTAGTTTCTTATTATTTCATGTGCCTTGCTTTTGTATTTATAGTGGACTTGTTTAATGAAGCCCATATACCTAGTGTGATAGTGATGTAATATGATCTTGTGTTTTTTGGATGGAAAGCCAAAGAACTCCACCAACAACAAACAAAAGAAAAGTAGATGAAAGAACATAAACCAAACGAAAGTTACTTCCACACATAGAACATTACTAATAAATGTTCTGTACTTCTGTGCTTCTTCCACCTCTTATGCATAAATGTTAAAATTAACAGGCTTAATGTAAAAGATTCATGAGTGACAGACCCATAAATATTATGTTAGAAATTCCATACAAAACCCAAATGGAATGTACAACCTAATTGAAAAAAAAAGGTCTGGATTTCCAATGGAAATGATTTTTGGAGCACAGGCTATTTATGATCTGGCCTAGACATGGGAAACGGGTGGGCCGGGCCGGGTCAACCCGCGGGTGATGCGGGTCACACGGGTCGGGTCAGGAAATGACCCGCATTTTTGCGGGTGAGAATTTACGTGACCCACGCGGCCCGCGGGTGGGCCGGGTCAACCCGCGGGCCACCCACAAATTCAAACAGTGGTTAAATTCAAACGATTTTTTTAATTTAGGAAAATGTTAAAACTTAAAAGTAGGGTATGGCCAGCACCGTGGGATGATCCAAACCGTCCATTAGATGGCCCACGGCCTAAATAGGTTGTGCCCCAAAAATCATTTCAATAGGTTGATCCCAACCCTCCGATCTATAGAGGGTTAGGATCAAGTGATCAACCCTCTAACATTCAAATCGGAGGGTTGGGATCAACCTATGGTGCTAGCCATAACCTATTCAGGCATCAAACCCTTAAAAAATAGATTAGCATGACAAAATCACCATCCTTTGCATTAGAAAAAAAAGCCATCTAACTAGATTAGCATAACAAAATCACCACCCTTAAAAAAACCAAGTGACTTGCGGGTGCCCGTGGGTTGACCCGACCCGACCCATGTTTTTGCGGGTTGGGTCACCCGCGGGTTAGTTTTGACGGGTCACTAAAACTCAGACCCGTGCCCTCAAATTTGCGGGTGGGTCAGGTCGACCCGCGGGCATGGGTCGCTTTTGCCAGGTCTAATCTGGCCCAACAAATTGACAGTTTGGATCATCCTTTGGAGTGGGCCGTACAGTTTCTTTTGAAAAATACTGGACTATACCACACACCATTTAAACTCTCCTAAATTCCTTACTCAGTGTGTGTGTGTGTGTGAGAGAGAGAGAGAGAGAGAGAGAGAGAGAGAGAGAATCCCAATTTACCCAAAAGAAATCTAGAAATTCTTTTCAGCCCACTGCTTTAAGATCTGAATCAAAATGTTGAAATTTGAAGTTCAAATTCAATCTCTTCAAATTTAATGGGCCCATGGGCTTTATTTTGAAATAATTTTACTCCACAAGGCAAAACTGCAAGTTTGAATTGTTAAAGATCATGAAAATAGTCCTCTGAGCTTTAACTTTCTACATTTTTTTCCACCATGAATAGTTAAATTTCAAGTTGGGTATTAAAGATCATGATATGGACCCTGAAAAGGAAAGGTGATTCAACCATAGGACAGCCATGTGCATGCCACTGTCACTGATTCCCCTTCAACAAAAACACACAAATTTAAATAAGTTCTAAAATTTAAAATACTCATAAAAGAAAATATAAAAGTGTTGTCTACAACTAAAAGTGAAAAAGGCAAATTTTAAATTCAAAACACCCATCAGAATAAAAGATTATGTTTCAATTAAAATCTTGGAAGATGAGATTTTAACAGCCTCCTGATATCGGCACTACCATATGTTGATAATTGCACTAACTCACCTTGTCTTTTATTATGTACATGCTGTCAAAGGTTATTATAGTTCCCAAAAAGCTCTCAGAAGCGAATGAAGCTAAGTTTGTGCTATTATTAAAACATTGTAGTGCCCATATCAATAGTCTTTAATAGTCTTACATCTATTTTTCTTGAAATACTAACGCATCTCCCGTGAACAGCAGGGAACCAATCTGAAATTTCCAGGAAACTTCTTGGGTTGTGATCATTTACCTTATCTAAAGCCACCTTGTCTTATCATTTTCTTACCCGATTGGTTTATATGTTCTGCTAGAAAGATACTGGTTCAGATCTGAATCTGAAGAACAGTAACGTTTGAGAGAAATATCATCCTAGAAATTTTAGAAGAAGATCAGAAGAAAAAGACCATTTTTATGAAAACCCATTTCATCAATTTTTCACTTCATTAGCAAATTTAAGTCTAAAAAAAAAAGCTTCAAAAAAATGGGAAAAGACCCAGAAATTGTGTTTGTTTTACTTGCAGTTAGTTAGCAAATTTTAGAAAAAAAGGGCCATGGTTAACATGGGGCTTCATTTTTCTTCAACGATTCTCTGGAAATAATGTTAGGAAAAATTGCCAATGGGATACCAAAATACAAGAGGGGGGGGGGGGGCACAATTTTGAAAATTTGTTAACGAGGGTTGATAACCCCCATTTGAGAGTTTGATAACCCCATTTAGAAGGTTGATAACCCCCTTTTAGAGACTTGATAACCCCCATTTAATCCCTCTAACAATTTTTCAAAAGTGTGTCCGCCGTTGGCAGTTCTCTTATCCATTGGCAATTGTTCCTAATGTTATAAATAATAGCAAGTTGATAAAAATGAACCCACCGAGGCGTTGGCTCTTCGGCATAAAGTCACGGGTTTGCTGTTGATGAGTGTTCGAATCCCCTTCCCCCCAACTTACCTTATACACGTGGTGAGTGGGTCATTGCGTGTATCCGTAGGGACTAGTCCTACTCCCGAAGGGGGTGGGGACATCCTACGTCATCAAAAAAAAAAAGTTGATAAAAATAGTGGGCTTCTATCACAGCTAAAACCCATTAAAAACAAAGAAAGAGGAGACAAGGGGGAGGCATTTAAAAGAAAGAACACACAGCAGAAAATTAGCTTTTTTCTTTCTGGTAGATTAGTCTGTTCAGGCAGGATAAATGCTTGAAACCTATTAAAATGTGTTAAACAACCAGTTACTCCAACAGCTTAAGCTCTTGGAGATGGCGTTATTTAATCTTTTATACTTTAACACTCCCCTTCATGTGTGGCCCCTCTTTTGGGTCTGGCCTACACATGGCACATGTGGCCCCTCTTTTGGGTTTGGCGATTGCATGTGGATATTTGCTATCAACGAGGTTTGAATTTAGGACCTTTCGCTCTCATATCGTGTAAAACTTACCACTTACTCGCTTTTGGAGATGGCGTTATTTAATCTTTTATATTTTAACAAAATGGAAGCCCCTAGGACTTAGATTACCCTCTCAGAAAACTGTTTCTCAATTGTTACGGTTCCGAGCGGGGCCTGCGGCCTGCCTAAGTTTGAGACTAGGTGGGATCCAGCCTAGTATCGGACAGGTTTAAAAGGCCTTGCCTACGGAGCTTTTGTTGTAACAGTTAGGTACTTAACATTTGGTATCATCCTATATTCGAGTATCAAAAGGAGCAACATGTGGAGAGGTAGGGCTACCTAGCAAAAATTCAATATTAAAGTTGCCCTAGAGTGAGCAGCCGTAGAAGGGGAGACCTCTGAAAGGGCTACCTAGAAAAAAAAAAGGCCATAGTGAAAGCCGTCACAGAGTGGGCCGCCAAGGACGACAAATGTGGAAGTGTGGTGGAAATTTACCACCCTGAGTGGGAGGCTGCCTAGGTATAGGAGTAGGTGGGACCCAGCTTGGTATGTGACAAGTTTAAAGATCATAGCCTAAAGGCAGGCGTTCCATGTTCCGGAGCTTTTGGCCTAGTTGTTAGGTATCCAACTTCAATCCAGCCCCAGGGCCTCATTAACCAAGTGCACCTGATGTGTGTGTGCGCGCGTGTGTATGTGAGAGAGAGAGAGAGAATTGTAAATTTGATTCATAAAAATACCCAGTTAGTAAAATGAAACCTTGACCACCATTTTCACAAGAAATAAACAGAACTGGTTTGACTGATGTGTTATGTAATAAACCCAAGCAAACACCGACCCAACATCACATTAATGAAGAGAGACAGTTAACAAACATGTGTATCAGAGGTTGTAAGTTTTCAACTTCCTTCATTAAAGCCACTGTTGAATTCTTCAAGGTTGTTGCAACAGCTTTGACAGTATACCCAACTACAGATCCACATAGGGAAATTTTTCTTTCTTGGATTTATTCTCTACCCAAAAAATAAAACCGCTTTTACTAGGTGCAAATGCAGACAGTAAATTTGACAGAACTAAATTATTAAAACTTCATCTACCAATTCTGCTTATTCGGCCAAACAAAAGCAGAGTTTCTCTTGTTAGGATCTTTTTTATTGTTAATTAAACAAAAAACAGCACACGATTCATTCAAAAAAGTGCTTCTTGATTAATATTTTATGGGGGAAAAAGGAAAAAATTTAGAGTGGGGCGCTTAAATTTTATGAGTTAACTAGTGGAAAACACATTAAGATATGACCTTAATGATCAACCTTGGGTCTTACCTCACATGTGTAATCTAAGACCTTTAATTTGGTAGATCCTATTGGGGGACTGTTAAAGATGCCTTACTGATAAACACTTTTGGATTAGAGGTGCAACTCAGGCCGGGTTGGATCGGGTTGAGGTCAACCCTAGCCCAACTTGAGATGCCATTACCTCAATCGTAAACCGACTCAACCCGAGCCTCGGGTTGAAGAGGATCAACCCTAACCCAACCCAACCCAACCCGCCTCTAAATCTTGCAACCCCAACCCAATTTTCTAAATCGGGTCAGGTCGGAGGTTCGGGTTGGCTCGGGGCAAAAAAATGAAAACAAAAGTATATAAAAGAAACCATGTAGCTAAGATTTTGAAGATCACGATAAAATTAGGGGAAAGGGCCAGGTTCAGTTTTGGTCGGGTTGGGTCGAATTGTTCAAGGCCTCAACCCTAACCCAACCCAAAATTAAACCTGTGGATTTTCCCAACCTGACCCGAGATGGAATCAGGTTGAACCTGTCGGGTTTGGCTTGACCATGACCCAAGTTGCACCCCTATTTAGGATCATCCAATTCTGTTGCGGGATCACCCTTATTGTTCTAGACTTGTGGTTGTCCACCAATTCAAATCTAGAACAACTTGTGGTTGTTCTAGACATTTCATTGGGTACTAGAGCTACCTTGTATGATGGTATAAGAGGAATTCTAAAGTGAACGGCACCCTTGAAAAAAACAGCCCCAAGGGCACTCTCATTGGATCAACATAATCTAAGTGCATTCGATCAACATAACCAAAGTGCATTCGATATTAATTTACTTTTACATTTTTCAGTTCTATTATAAATGCAATCTGGTGACGTGGATCCAATGGTGGTGCCCTTGCCTAGTCTTAGTAGTATAGATGTCTAAATGCTATTAAGAAATTTACATTTATAAGGTGTTTAAGGGAAATGATAAATGCGACCCTTTTCATCACTTGGGATACCGAGGAACAATGTATCAATGACTGCAGAGGGGCTGATTGCCACGTACACTGGGTGTCCCATGGGATGAAAAGAGGCGCATTTATCATTTCCCAGTGTTTAATAGTTATAGGAAATTTTATATTTAAAAGCTTTATAGTAATGACAAGCGTAGGCATCGGAACCCAATGTTTTCATATTATGTTACAAACATGGGATTTGCTAGGGACCATTGCAGAAGGCATTTCGTGGACTGTCTGTTGCATGAGAATGCAGCCATCTCATGAATAAAGACAAAATCTATTGAAAAGTTAGCCTATGCGGCTGCTCTCTCATGCAACAGACCATCCGCGAAATGCCTTCTGCAATGGTCCTTAGCAAATCCAGCAAATATACATATACAGCTCCTCTCATAGCTCAACATGATGGCCATGTTAGCAATCTAGGACTTTTCCTCAAGTACAAATATTAAAAAGCTTGAAAGAAAGATTCCATAAGCCTCCATGACAGAATGTTTTTCCCTATTAAATCATTTCTATAGCACACAAGCATAAACAAGCTATTAATTTGTTACTTACCAAGAAGTCGGAAATTACATCGGCAAGTCTGACGCGTAGTTACTTGGAACATTCAACAGAACAAGCACAATTGGCACTCTAATAATTAATGGTCTATTAAATTAATAATCTCTTATATCATATTGCTTAGACTAGGAACTAATAATGTTCCTTTGCTGATAATATATTCTCTCTTATTTCTAATCCCGAAAACAAAAATAATCTCATATTTCTAATCCTTAAAACAAAATTTCTGTGATATAACAGAGGACCATCTTGGAAAATGTTGTTCAAAATACATATGAATATTAATTTTGTTCGAAGAACAGATTGGATGTAAGTATATATATATATATGTAAGTACATAGGAAACGTTCTTCAGCCTCTGAAGTAAAATCCGTTGTGGTAGGCATTGGATCCATGCAACATGGTAGTGGCAATGGAACCAATGGCGGACGTACGAAAGAAGACTTTCGTAGGAGGTCGTTGGGTTTTCTTTTTGCCAAAGAAATAGGAATGAAACCTAGTGCAAAAATAACATGAGTGGGCAAGGCAAAGCAAAAGGTCGGATAAAAGAAGTGCCACGTGGTTAGAAGGGGCGGGGTGCTCGACAACACCTGATAATTAATATTTTCTAATACCTTATATAAAATGCAATCACCAACAGTATTAATTATTAGAGGCCCAACAAAAGATTTGGAAAGTAAACTCCCACATCATCAATCCTTCTAATCATACAATAGGCTTCCAGATTAATGGTAGTCATTCAAACATCACATATCCTAATTCGAAACTAAAGTTTTCCTCCTGAGCAAGAACTGAAATGCATGTATGGATAACTAAACCTTCTTTAGTCAATAAATCAGTTTGAAGATAGTGAAATTGACAAAATTACAGCACCACATAAACATAAACTGCTTTTCATTACTAGGTAAATGGAGTTACATTTACGGTCTTGAGTAGTAACTCAAACAGAGCAAAGGACATATTCAGCAACCAGCTGATTACAATGACCTTATCAAGGCAAAAATAAAAAAGAAGAGAAACAAAAAATAAGTCTCTCATTAGTATACTAACGGCGGGTGGTAAAAGTCCACCTCTGCCTAAACAGAACATCACACTACTATTTTGAGTTTCTATCCCTAAGACCCTTAAAAAGGGGGAATAGAAAGTCACTATAAAATTAATATGAGAAGGACCCTCTTAAAATAAGCCCTTTTCATGTTGACCCAACACTTAGCTATACTACCAATACCAACTATCACTATACTGTACTAGTATCAAGTAGACCTAAATATAGAGGCACCCCCTTGGAATTTAGCATTTGTCTAGTTGAATTGGGCCCCAGAGAAGGTCTGCCCAAAGGACCAACCAGCAGGGGCAGCATTGTAGGACACTACACTAAGCCCATCACTTGTGGTGACCTTGAAAGAGAGGCTTTGGCCATTGAGGTAAGTGTTGCTTTGCCAGTTTTGGCCCCAGTTCCTAGACATTGCCTGCCATCCAGTCCTTGAACCCTTGATGGAAACAGCATGAACATCACCAGCCCCTCCAACATTAGTTATAAGGACCAAGTTGAAGTAGGAATGTCCATTGATGGTGAACCTTATGCCTCCTCTCTTCCTGCATGGTACCCTACAAGACCCAAAGTAAAACAGCTCTCAGCACCCAAAAAAGGGGAAATCAATCACCATCAAAGATAAATTGAAAATAACAGCAGAAACAGTATAACCAACAAGAAGTCTAGTGATGTTGGCACCACCATATTTTAATTACTGCACAAACTCAGCTTGTCTTTACTTCTTTTAAAAAGCGGTCAGCGGTTATTACAGTTCCCAAAAAAACTCTCAAAAACCATTAAAAAGAAAAGACAAGCTTAGTTTGTGAAAACATGGTAGTCCCAACTACTCCCAAAGTCCCAATATCAATGATGTGATGTTGGCACTACTATGTTTTAATAACTGCACAAACTCAGCTTGTATTTTCTTTTTTAAACAGCTGTCAACGTTATTACAGTTCCCAAAAAAAAACTCTCAAAAGCCAATTAAAAAGAATAGACAAGCTGAGTTTGTGAAAAGATGGTAGTGCCAATATCAATTCCAGTGATGTTATTGATATTGGCACTACCATGTTTTAATAAGTGCGGGAAACTCACCTTGTTTTTTCTTTTCCAAACAGCTGTCAGAGGTTATTACAGTTCCCGATAAACTCTCAAAAGCCAAATAAAAAAGAAAAGACAAACCGAGTCTGTGAAATTATTAAAACATGGTAGTGCCAATCTCAATAGCCAACATGAATACTCATTCACGAGGAGAAAAAGTATGACTAAGAAAGAAGAGAAGGCTTTAGTAACCCACAAAAGAACCAAATATAAGCTATGCTTCTTGGGTAATAAATGGCACTTAAGGATACTCTGCTCTAAAACAGAGCAAAGAGAAAACATAATCTCAGTGAGAATCACTAACAAGAGATGATTTTAAGTAAACTACATCCACATAAACAAAAGGGTTTTAGGTCTGAGGAGGAGGATTTGATGTGGGGAAAAACAAAAAAGACATAACTTTAGAGCCCAATTCAAAGAATGTCTCAGGACTGTTAAATAAAGATATACCTTCTAAAAGAAACAGGTACAATCCCAGCCCTATATTGAGCAATGTGTTGGAAGACAGGCTGAGAGAGGTCAAAATGTTGCTGAGGAGGGTTACACCAACCCCCTGCATTGTTTGGGAGAGCATTATTTGGTGGGCAAAAATTGGTAGCAGTGACCACAATAGAGCCTGGAAGGCACCATCTAGGGTCATTCACACACCTAATCTCATAACAAGACCCACAGCTCAACCCATTATTGAAGAGAGCAGTGCTCAAAGCTGCTGTGTTAGTCCCATAACCCTGACTATACAGGTTTCCATAACCACAAGCCCCACCTACAAAACAAAACATCAATCAAACAACATTACAAATAAAGGGTTCCTGTGAAAAAAAGCCACAAATGTTCATTTTATTACATACCCATTGTCCCAGAAGCATCACCCCCTCCATAGAAGGTGGCATGAGCATTAGTCCAACCACCCCCACCATATCCATAGACAGATTTTAAGATTGAGAGAAAACCCACCACAAAGAACCCAAAATGACCCATTTCCCTGCAACAAAAAAAAAGTGGGCTATTTAGCATTTTGATAGAGCTTAAGCCAAGTTGAGTTAGTACTCATGAGATGAGACGGTATTCTCAAAGAAAAGAAGAAAAAAAAAAAGAACTGAAACAGAAGGCTAAGGGGGAAAAGGAGAATTATTACATTGGGATAAAGGGGAGAATGAAAACTAGAGAAGGAAGGAGTTGGGAGGAGGAAGTTTGGGTGTGAGGGGGAGAATAAATAGATGTTTGGGGCCAACTAAGGTTACTGATATTGGCACTACCATGTTTTGATAATGGCACTTTTGGGAGCTTAATGGGACCTGCAAATCTGCAATGACCTTTGACAGTTGTTTAAATAATAAAAGACAAAAGGATTTTGTGCAATTATCAAAACATGGTAGTGTCAATATCGGTAACCCCAACTAACTGACACTTGTTTAGATGTTGGGACAAAAACCGCTAGGTGGAAGGCGGTTTTGTTATTTGAAAAGGAGGTTTCTTTTTTCTCATGCATTTTGGTGAAAGTTGTTTTGTGGCTAGAAACCGTGTGGTTTTGGACTTTTCCTTTTGGTATTAAGGCCAAAACCAAGTGGGCTAAGCGGTTTTGAATCGGAGGTAAAAGTGCAATAACTTATTCCAATTTTCCAACCAAGATTCCTTTTTAACTTCCCAAAATTTCCCTACCTCTGTTTTAACATCTAGCAAGGAGGAGTAACCTTTTTCTTTTTCTTTATCTTTTTGTTTTTTTTAGGCTAATGATACTGGCACTACCATGTTTTAATAATTGCACAAACTCATTGTGAATTTTATTATTTAAACAGCTATCAAAAGTTATGACAGTTACCCACCAAAAAAAGGTTATTACAGTTCCCAAAAAGCTCTCATGACCCAATTAAACAGAAAAGACAAGCTGAGTTGTTGCAATTATCAAAACATGGCAGTGCCAATATCAGTAGCCTTCTGTTGTTTTGTCACTTGGTTACATTGGCTTTTACCCTTTTTTAAGGCTAGGTCTAAATGCTAAAAGACCAAACCCTCTGCCACCTGTAGATTTTCTTATCCATTTCTCTAACATGATTTTCATCTTTGCAAAAGCAATTCCTTTTATTTATTAATCTAACATTTTTTCAGCTTTGTTACCTCATTTTGATCTCTCTTTTCTTATGTGCATAACTTCATTAATTTATTTTTCTAATAACATGATTATCAGCTTTTTTTTACTGGTAGACTAACTTGAAACTGGCTTGATTATCAGCTTTGCTACATGTTATGGGTTGATTAGTTCTAGAGAAGCAATCTCAGGCCTGATACCATTTCTAACAAAGAATTATAAACAACCAAAATCTCACACTGACTTGCTTAATGGAAATTACAATGCAAATACAGAGATTTTATATGATGTTTGACTGTATAAACCTGTATTTTTCTAAAAGTATGATTCGCCCCAGTCCATAGGATGATCCAACCCATCCATTTGTTGGGCCACAACATAAATAGGTTAGGCCGAAAAAAAATTTCCATAGGATGATCTTAGCCATCCTATCTATAGAAGTTTCCATAATGTGCAGTCCCTCTATAGATCAGAGGGCTAGGATCATCCTATGGAAATGATTTTTGGGGCCCAAAACATGGATGGTTTAGATCATCCTAGGGAGTGGGCTGTACCGCACATTTTGAAAAAGAGTAAGAACTACAACCCTCTTCCCATTAAAAAAAAACTCCACTTTCATGGTCAAGCCGTACTGCCGTAAGCCGTTTATGAGGACTTGGGAAAGTGAATTGAATTTAACATGAATTGACCCACATTTCTCTTTTTTTTGCCTTTTTCTTTCTTTCTTTCAAAAACCCCTCATTAAATGTAATTTCTGATATTGCAGAATGCTCTCTCTGCATCCTTTCATTTGAGAAACAGAAATTCCACATTTATTTTATTCACTTACCTCCACTTGGGTTTTATTTTATAAATCTAGAAAGCTGATAAGTTAACCTGCAAATTGCATTGCATGTTGAAATGAGGAAAACCCATATGTGGTTAACCTTTCTTAACATTGAATGCTTTTCAACAACCACTTTGCTGCATATTTTCTGCATCCACATCTGGTGTCTTCTTCAGCTAATTTGTTCTAAAGACTTTGATACCTTTTTCAATGTGTACTATTGTACTATGACGTAAAAAGCACTACTCTTTAGGTATAACTAACTTAAGAATGTGAGATTAAACAATGCATTTGAAACTGTTAAAAAACCAATTTTTTAAGTCCAAATCTAAATAAAAAATGAAGATAAATCCATGGTTTGGTTGATTGACAGCACAATATTTCCTGTAATCACGCCATAGGGATTTAACGTTTAATTCAACCACTCAAAAGTTAGAATCAAAGTAAATAAAAGGTAAAAATTAACATTTCAATGGAGGGTGTTTTTTTTACTTGGTCTTTAAGGACAAGACGATAGTTCCTTCTCATTGTCGTTTGTTTATGAGTCCTATATGTTCTTTCTGTTTTTTTTTTTTTTTGGGTGGAATTTTATGTCATTCATATTTGTATCCCTTTTCATGTGTGAAAGAACCAATTAGTCCAAAAGCTTAAGCTGTTAGAGTTGGTGCTAGTTAAACATTTATACTTGCAACACTCCCCCTCACGTGTGGCCTCTCTTTTTTTTGGGTTGGATGTACACATGAATTTTTAATATCAAGGAGCTGTTGGGTTTTGAACCCAGGACCTGCCTTAAGGCAATAGCTGTGATACCATGTGAAACAACCAATTACTCCAACAGCTTAAGCTGTTATAGTTTGTGTTTTGTGTGCCATTTATACTTCAACATCATGTTATCAAATCCCATATAAATCTAGAAAAAAAAAAAAAAACATTACTACATCTACCTTTTCAAGCCCTTACTGCTTTTTAGCATTTTATAACCAGAGTGAAAATAGGTGAAATTCAGAGCCCATTGTTGCCGCAGTTTTCTTTGAAAATAAACTGAATTTTGAACTGGGTTTGTTCTGTTCAACAAATGTCTGGTAACACCTGATACTACACTTTGTTTTTCTCACCAAAACGTAAAAGATCATTAGATTTTGAGGTCTGGTTGGTTTGTATTCTTCTGATAAAAATGGCAGAAGTTTGAATAACTTGTTTGGTTTTATTCATATGTATGCCTGCCATTTAGCTCTTGAAAGTCATTTCCAGTTAACTTTCAAGTATCCAATGTACTTGTCATTTGTTTTTTCCTTTCTTTTCTCTACCTCACCTCCATTTGGCTCCATTTTTCTTGTAATATCTCCTTTTATCTCTCCAGATACTTCCAAATAAATTCAATCAAAGAGAACAATAGGAACAAACCAGAATTCAAATTCCAAGCTTGAAAATTGTAGTCAAGTGTAATTTTCAGAAATCAGGTTCTGTCCCTAAATTTGACTATCCTGTGATGAGGAGCTTATAATTTACGATCCCTAAAATGACTAATATGCCCCTTTACTTGGGTTGAAATTACATCTTATTTTCTAATTCTTATTTTAAGAAAAAAAATTTCTCCATGGGTGAAATGAATGATAGAATTTTAGTAAGTTGTCTAGAAAAAAGAGTTTGTTTTTCTCTTATCTAAATTCCATAGCAGGATCCTGGTTCACTTGTGGTCAAATGACTGGTTTAGCCCTAAAATTGGAAGAATTAAAACATGACATGCTAGTGGGGACCACACTATATGAGAAAAGAGTTCCTACACAATAGTGTAGATAAGTTATCTACACACTAGTTTAAAATACAGTGGGGATGACATTGTTCGGGTGATCCAAAGCATTCATTTGATGGGCCCCTCAAATAGATATGTGCCCCCACTGTATTTTAAGCTAGTGTGTAGATAAATAATGCGGCATCCACTGTATTTTAAGCTAGTGTGTAGATAACTTATCTACACTGGTGTGTAGAAACTCTTTTCTCTTTCACAATAGGTGTAAAATTAAACTCCATGACCTCTCTGCAAATGACTGTTTTGCCCATTGCATTCATCAAAACCCCCACTTCATCCGCAAATTGATGGTGATTGATAACTACAGCTTGAATTTCCTGAATTGACTTTAGGATTATCTTCCTTTTGTCTTGTTGGATGGATTGGCTATGTATAGAACAACAGGATTTAAAAGCAAGATTAGCAAATAGTAGGCATTTGTATGTTTTTAAAAGAGCATTTTGGTCCATTAAAATTTGATGTTCTCTTTGTCTATTCAGAAAAGGATAAGAGGCTATGGCCATTTTCTCTGTGAGATATATTTCCTTAGAAATATGCGAATTGGGGAGAAAAGCTCTTTCTATGTGACCAGATTCATAATTAATACAGAGAGGCTTTAGCCCACATGGTTCTAGATTATCATGATCCTTGTTCTGAGGTCCCCAACATGTAGATAACTTAGCTCACGAGATTTTACATGATGTGTGGCCGTATAAACCTGTATGTTTTAAAAGCCCACTCCATAGCAATGATCCAAACCGTCCATTTATTTTACCACAACGTAAATAGGTTGTGCCGCAAAAATCATTCCCATAGGATTATCCTAACCCTCATATCTGTAGAGGTTTTCATAATGTTTATTCCCTCTATAGATCGGAGGGTTAGGGTCATCCTATGGAAAAGATTTTTTGGGCACAACCTATTTACGTTGTGACCCAACAAATGGATGGTTTGGATCATCTTATGGAGTGGGCTTACGACCACACATCATATAAAATCTCCTTAACTAACTATTTGATCATATAATTTAAATATGGGTTCATGTCCATTTATCTTAATTATTCGTTTACAAGCCATTGATCATACAACTAGAATCATCCAATAAGTAAAACTCTCTAATCATGTCATATCCATGAACAACCTCCCCACATGCCAAAAATTGTTTCTGGTGATTACCCAGGTTAGTGAGCGGTCGATTGGTTTGAGTAGTGTGATGTGCGTTTACGGAGCGAATGTCAAAAATTCAATTCTAGGGGTAATCAATTTCCATTCCCTATGATGAATTTCATGTGGTAGAGAAGAAGAGGAGAATGTCCCCTATTCCTTGGGCTATAATTTCCTTTTAAACAAAAGGACTTTTAAATGACACGATTCCAAAGTGATGGCTATAGTGCTGATATACGCATTGCAAACGACTTCAAAGAGAAGAATCTGATTAAATTCTTAACAAAAGAACACAAACAAATGTCAGTGCGAAGCACATAGAATCAAAGAGAAATGCTCACAATAACTGGTGAATTCATTTCATCGGATCTTCAATTCATGTTAAGAAACTACAACTAATGAAAAATAAAAGATAGCGAAGAAAGATAAAGTAACATAAAGATAAACTAATACATGTTTGGTAACTAATACATCCCTTTATATAGATATATCTACCATAATTTTCTTTAACTGCTCCTGATTCTTAGAGGGAACTTGCTATAGCTACCAACTTCTACTTTGAATGTTAAACTTCAATTCATTGAGTAACTGTTGTCTTTTTCCCTTGAAAGAAATGACCATTTCTAAGGGAGAATTTAGCAACCGATAACTCAGTTGAGCACATGACCGATTTCAAATTCAAAAATGGTTGTAAACATATTCCTTTTAAACTAGAGATTGTTCTTCTCTTCACTTGTTCAATGATTCAAACTATGCATTTATTGGGCCCCATTGAAAATCTTCTCCTTTGGATGATCCTAACCTTTGATCTTAACCCCAATGGCAATGGTGCAATCAGAGGGCTACGATTGTATTATCCAATAAAATCTCCGAAAGTTTTAAGATAATATATTACTTCAATTTTTTATAAACCCGCTAACCACCTTGTCGTTTGCACTTTGCATGTCACTAACGTGGGAATCTTTTCTTCTACTTTTTCCATTTGATCTGGACCGTTCATCTTCTTTCTGAACAACTGTTATAGAGTATATTATTCTCCTCAACTACAAGTCAAAAAACAACATCATTTGGGTTGTTGACTGTTTTCACTCCAAAAAACTAACCATATTCAATGTATTTGAAGGATTTATGTCAAGTAATAAAAGAGTGTGAAACACTGATACACATTGCTTGAGACTTTCGGCTAAAAAAACATACCCATTTGGGTTAATGACAGAGTTGACTAGTCTAGATCAGAAGCCAACCAGGCATGATCTTGAATGTTGTCCTTTCACAACAGATTTTTGAAAGAGAGAATCAAACTCTTGATTTTTTTTTTATAGAGAAAAAGGAATCCATGTTAACAAAAGGCTTGGATTTTAGATATGGAAAGTTTCCGTGATCAATGCAACCTTGTCTATGAAAGGGAGAGGATGAATCTTCTCAATAGATTGGATGGTCTTGGTCTTACTAACCTAATTCCTAACCTAACTACTTTGAAATTGCTCACTTTACACTCAAAGTGCTCTAAACCTTTAATTAACCAAGGTGGATTGTGATTCCATTGAAAATTGGGTTATGATTTGGGGAGCTTTGCAGACTTCTAGAGGCAATGCTTTTAAGAGTCATGAAAGAAAAATAAAGTTGAGGTTGAAGATTGGTGTAATGGGGATATTTAATGAGTAGCAATTCATTTGGGGTGTGTGCATATCAATCATGAAGAATTTTACTAGGGTCGTTATGCCGACAGAAGGTTCTCAGTTCTCACAAAACCCATGTCTAAACGCTTTGGTAAAAGTTTAGAGGATTGCTGCCAAAAGGGTCTCTCTCTCTCTCTCTCTCTCTCTCTCTCTCTCTCTCACACACACACACACACACACACTCCCACAGACCATCCTTCCTTGCCTTTTGCTGTCTTATTTAGAAAATAAGTAAACAAAACTAGGAGATTTTATATGATGTGTCCCCATGGAGGCTAGTATTTTTCTGCCACACACATCACATAATGGCTCTACATAATAGATATATGTTGTAAATACAAAAATACATGCATCTTTTAGTTTTTTCCCTAATTCTTACAAAATATTTTTCGAATTTTTTTGAGCATATGCCTTTTGAAATCATTCTCGAATCCAAACTAAATAACTATACTTGTAATCAACAATGCAAGACACATTGAGGCTATTTTACCACATCATACTCCTTGTACTCGATGCTTAAAACTAGCGAATTTGGACAATTTCTCTCTTAATTTTACTGGGAATCTAGTGATAGTGAACCTTATAGATCCGACATGTAGATCGAACTGACTGTGAAGTTATCAATAAAGACAAGATTCTCCCATTTTCTTTCGGAGCTCGGGTACATATCGTGCCGATGATTTCTAAGTGTCTTGATTTATTTAAATGTTGAATCCCTAGGATAAAGTCAAGACAATGAGACAGCGAATATGGAAGCTGGTATGGCTTGATTGTGAAGGAATAAGCAGCCTAAACAAATCTAAGGTGAAGGCTGATTCTCTCAACAGTCAATATTATTAAATGTGTGTTCTTCTTTCTATGAGATATAAAATACAATCACTTCAATATTGCTCATGGATCAACTTTGCCTCTCCCATCAACACCAATTCAGAGAAGGCAATAAAGTTGCGGACGCTCTCGCAAATGAAGCAGTTATTTCCAAATCGAACCGATTTTATCAAGGCTGGCCAGAATTGCCAACCACGGCCCGTGGGGCTGCAAGATGTGATGCTTTAGGTCTTCCTAATCTCCGATCGAGGATGACCTAGGTGGTGGGCGGTTTTTAGGGAATGTGTTTGATTTAGAGGCGAGTCGATAAGCCCTCTTTCTGTAATTCTGCAATTTCTATATAATATTTTGAGGTCCTCCCCGGGGCCGCAATCTGTTTCGGGTTTAAAAAAAATCACTTCAATATTGTGTTTTATATGGATCTTTCATTGGATTAAAACATTTAAAATGCCCTCCTAATCACATTGCATGGATGTAAATTACTATAACAAACGTTCAGCTGTAACGAAAAGATCTGCTAGAAAAGATAAGTAAACATAGGTCGGGTGAGGGGTATTTTTGTGGGTACTTTTGCTATTGAATTCTATACAAATATTTTTAAAAAGGACGTGTGGGCCCAAGCTTTTGGAGTTCTTGAGTAGAGAAAATCATTTTCCTAAAAGCTAAACAGAATCCACAGAGTTTGATGTTTGCTGGTTAGGATTTCACCCAAGTTTTGGATCTTTTGAGAACTTTTAAGACTTGTTTGTCACTCTAAAAGTGTTATCAAACTTCTAAATTGAAACTATATTGATATTAGGTGACTTTGGTGATAAAGTTTGAGGTTTCGCGTGAAGGGATTGAGGGTTTTCTTACATACAACTTATGATTCTTAAGCCATGTTTGTAAACTAAAAGGTCATGTTTTGAACTGATATACTATTATTCTTTTGAAAGCATGTTTTAGCATGTTTTTACTTTTTAATATTTAAAAACATGTCTAGTGAAATTAGCCTAAGATTAATATCCAACATGTAAGAGAGATTTTATTTTGCAATGGGGGTTGCAAAATTGGCCCTTTGTGTTGAAGTATAAATGATAAAATAACACCGACTCTAGGAGCTTAAGCTTTTGAAGTAATTGGTTGTTTCACACGGTCTCAGAGACAAGGCAAGTCTTGGGTTGAAATTAAACCGAACAATTCCTTGATAATAAAAATCCCTGTAAGGACTAACGAAAAAAAAAAAGGAGCCACGCATGAGGAAGAGTGTTTAACTATAAATGATTATAAATAATACACCAACTCTTAACAGCTTAAACTTCAACACGCCCAAACCAAAGAGTATGCGACATAGATAGTAGCATTCTTTAAGGGTGAAATACATAGTTGATCTTGAACCACAAGGTTGAAAGGCTTTTACAACCATGTGGATAAGGTGGCCCATGCACTACAAAAGAGAATTAGGAACAGTATTACCTATAGAAAACGATTGAAAATCTCAGGAAATCAAGCTCAAGTAGAAAGTACACTTCCCACCCCTTCTTTTGACTATCTATACGTACGTAGAGATGCTGTGGGCATGACATGGTTTAGAGACTAAGAGTGCATCTCTCTTTCTTAATTAATGGGATCCAGCTACACACCACCCATGTGCCACTAGTTGATGCATCATTAAACACAGTGTTGTTTTTGTAAAAAGTTATTTGCATGCATGGACAAAGGTGTCATACATGCTTGGGGCTTCAAAGTTCAAATAGGAAAGCACTCGTGCAAAGCTAAAGACATTGCACCATTTAATATAGGAAGTAATGGCCCTCTCCACATGATCAAGCACTCGTGCAAAGCTAAAGACATTGCACCATTTAATATAGGAAGTAGTATGGCCCTCTCCACATGATCCTCACATGGCTACATGAGAAGCTTGACCAATACTAGGAGCTTTTACCCTTGAAGCTTTAATACGACTGTAGGAAGAAACACAAATGAGAACCTTTCATACAAGCATGCAAAACTAAAAATGAAAAAGAATTTTTGTCAGATGCCCATTTCAGTAATGACCCACAAAAGCCCAACAAAAAGCACTGCTACCAGGGTCCATTTGTTTGGCAAAACATGTGGCTAACAACATTATTGGTTCCGTCCCTTCACCTCGATCTGTTGGACTTTCCGTATTGGGGTGATGTTAATCTGATGCTATGGATTGAACCTTGTCTGTTGGCCCAATTTGTTTGGTAAAACATGTGGCTAACAACATTCTCTATTGCATAGAATGTGCAATTGTTGGGCATATGGCCAACAGAGCACATGAGTAGGTTAAGACTGGACCAAAAGATGCTATGAGCCTTCGAATTGAAGTTCGAAGGGAGAGGGTGAAACCTGTTGGCCTGGGCAGCGTACTGGCCCAAATCAGAGGTTGGCCGCATGGTCCTAGGCTTTGTGCCAGCAATGCCCCACACACGACTTTGATACCACTTGTAGGATCGTTGTGCAAGGGTATTATAGTCTTTGTACATGTAACCCATTTGGGCGTGCTCGCACACTCGCACACACACGTGTGTATATATATATATATATGTGTGAGGAAAGTGTTGGTGAGCTTAAGCGCCCCAATCACATGGGTCCCACACTTTCTGTGGTGATCCAAACCATTCATTTGCAAGGCCCTATCATAGATAGGGTGTGTACCAAAAATCAGCTCCATAGGATCATCCTAACCCCTTCATTTGTAGAGGACAAAAATGGGCAGATTTGTGGACAAATAATGTCTGTCCATTTTGACCTCCACAAATGGATGGGTTAGGATGATCCTATGGAGCTGAGTTTTGGTACACACCCCATCTATGTAAGGGCCTTTCAAATGAATGCTTTGGATCATCCTAACAAAGTAGGCCCCAATGTGCCAACACTTTCCTCTCTCTCTCTCTCTCTCTCTCTCTCTCTCTCTCTCTCTCTATATATATATATATATATATATATATATATATATATATATGAGAAAAGTGAGTCTGGTCTGCCAACCAGAAAACCCACTCTACTCCTCCCAGTTTATAAGCCGTTAGATCATAAGTGAGTGATCCAAGCCATTATTTCTTTTGAGAAAAGATCGAATAAAATTTGAGTCTCATTCCAGCGCTAAAAACGAACGAGGAAAACCCATTTCACCGCCCATTTGCAAAGCTCCTCGCCGTCCATTTGCAGAGACTCTCAAAACCCACACTCTCAAAACCCATTTCACCGCCCAAATCAAAACCCAACCCATTTCCAGAAAACCCACTAACCCATTTGCAGAGATTATCTCAAAACCCATTTCACCGCCCAAATCAAAACCCAACCCATTTCCAGAAAACCCACTAACCCATTTGCAGAGATTTAAAAAATCAAAGCCGGAGCTTTCTTTTTAAAGCCGGAGCTGTGGGATCTCAACAGGTGAGAACCCATTTCATCTAAACCCATTTGCTAAATTTTTCTCCCATATCAAAGCTTTCTTTTCAAAGCCGGAGCTCTCTTCTCAGGTCTTGGTGCGGCTTTGAACGTTGCAAAACCCAAAAATGGTTCAACTATGGGTTTTGATTTGGGTGAGTTTCCAGAGATTTTAAAAAAGAAAAAAGAAAGGGGTTTTGGCTTGGATCCCTCCTTCCTCGTTCGTTTTCAACATTAAATCAGGTACTTTCTCTCTAACTCTCTCCTCTTTCAAGATCTCTCTCGGATTTCTTCGTTTTTTTTCTTTTGAAGCCATCGATTGAAAGCTAGGTTTTTTTTTTCGGAAAGATCTGTAGATGTTTTTGAAGCCATGGATTGAAAGCCATGGAAAGATTTGTAGCTTTTGAAATATCTGTAGCTGTTTTGAAAAGAAAGCTAGGGTTCTTTTTTGGTTCGAAACCCTACCTGCATTTTTCAATCCATGGATTTCAAGATGGGTTTCTTTGTTGTTTCGAAACTGGGGTTTTTGTTAGCTGCTGTTCTGGGATGGTTTTGGTTTTTTGCTAGCTGCTGTTTATTTTTTTCCTTTTATAGCTGCTGTTTTGTTTCGAAACCGTAGTTTCATCCACATCGGTCTTCATATTTTGCTAGCTGCTGTTTTTGTTTTGGTTTCGAGGAAAAACTGGATTGACCAAACAGAAGATTGAGATTGGAATGGTTTTTGCTAGATGGTTATTGTTTATTTTTCAAACAGAAGGTTTTTACGAAAAAAATGGATTTTGGTAACAACTCATTAGCATGAAAATGGATATTTAGCTATCGTTATACAGGAAGCAGAGGAAGCATATATTCTGTTTCTATTGGGAGAACCATTTATTTCTATTTTTGTATTCGAAGTAAAATGTTGTTTATTTGAGATTGGAATGATTTTCTTATGGCTTTTTATTTACTGTGGTTGTTCTTATGAGAAGGGATTGAAGACATTGTATAGAACCGATGTATAGCAGTAATGAGTTGGAACCTTGTGTGTTATCTATTGATTAAATTGATGCAAATATGTTACTTTTGATTGAAGATACAATGTCGGAAGCTAAAGGAGTAAATGAGAAAGTTGATGGAGATGAAGTAGTTATGGTTGATGGGGGTGGAAATCTGAATGAGGTTGCTTTGGTAGAAGGTGATAATGATGTGGGATGTGGTGGGAACTTTAGTACGCCTATTAAGGATGATTCTCAGAGCAATGCACGTATTGTACCATTTGTTGGTTTGAAATTTGAGAACGAAGTAGCTGCCTATCAGTATTATAATTTATACGCATTGGTTACAGGCTTTGGAATTCGGAAAGCAAAGACTGCTACTTCGAAGAAGGATACTAAAGCTGTAATATGGAGGAGATTCGTATGCGATAAAGAGGGGTTTAGAAGCTCGAATGATAAGAGACGGGCTGGAAAAGAAGTGAAAGTGCGTCTCCATAAGCGGGAGGGTTGTGAAGCGAAGTTGGAGATATCACTCAAAAATGGTAAGTGGGTTGTCACTGCTTTTCAACCCACTCATTGTCATGCTCTCACTTCCCTTGACAGAATACGATTGCATCGTTCACATAATGGATTCCATAAGAGCAATGCCTGTAAGAATTTGATAGATTTGCTCTGAGATAGTGGGTTGCCGCCTGCTGGTATTGCGAGAGCTATTAATGAGTCATGTAAATGATCAGATGCACAAATCACAACCAATCAAGTGGTTTTCCGTCTAAGAATACGAAGACAGAACAATATGGGGAGAGAAGCAGTCATAGTAGCAGAACATTTCCAAAAGAAACGATCAGAAGATCCAAACTTCTTCTTTTCTATGGAGTTGGATGAGGTGGGCAATTTAAGATCTATGTTTTGAGCGGACGCACGGGCAAGGACTGCGTACCTAACATTTAGTGACGTAATTGTTTTCGATGTTACGTACAAGACTAATAGGTATCAAATGCCTTTCGCTCCATTTACTGGGGTGAACCATCATAGACATTCTGCCCTCTTTGGATGCGCACTACTAGCAGACGAGAAGGAAGAGACGTTTACATGGTTGTTTGAGCAATGGTTGAGGTGTATGTTTGGGAAGGCTCCTGGTTGCATAATTACCGATATGGATGGGGCAATGCGAAATGCAATTCAGAGTGTATTCCCTAGTACTCGCCATCGGTTCTGCTATTGGCACATCAAGAAGCATCTAGTTGAGCATATTCCAGCTTTTAGAGACCCAACTAGTGACTTCGAAAAAGATTATTCTCATTGGTTTTATAGGAAAACAATATCAGATTCTGAGATGGAGTGGAAAAAGATGGTTGAGAAATATAACATTGGCGAAAAAGACTGGATAGCGAAAATGTGGGAGTCGCGGAGTCATTGGGTGCCAGTTTATTTTAGAGGCACGTTCACTGCTGGCATGGTATCCAGTTTACATAGTGAGAGCATAAATGCCTTCTTTGATGGCTTCGTCAATCAAAACACAACTTTACAAGAATTTGTCCAACAATATGATAGGGCACTCGTTGCTCGTCGTAAGTCCGAATCTCAAGAAGACTTCAATACTAAATCAACAAAATCTGTATTGAAAGGAAAAAATCGGTTAGAAGCCCAAGCAGGAGATTTTTATACGAGGGCATTGTTTACCATATTCCAAACCGAGTTTACTAAAAGTATTGATCTGTGGGAAGATGAGACATGTAAGAATGGCAACGTCACCGAATACATTGTTGGTTTCAGTGATGACCCAATATGGAAATGGTAGAAGGTTGTGTATGAGGAATCTAAAGAGGGTGTAAAGGCTACATGTGCATGTGCGAAGTTTGAAATTGAAGAGATTTTATGTAGACATATACTCCGCATTATGACCTTGAAGCGTTTAACGAGCATTCCTGCGAGATATATCTTACATAAATGGAGTATTGGGGCGAGATATCATGTTGGTGGTGGAGTGCCTACAGGAGAAGAAGATAGTGATGACGCTAGTCCTCTTCAAAAATGGTGCCTGATAGGAAAGCATCAACGCCTTCTAGAAGAAATGCAGAGTGATAAGAGTCTCTTCAAGAAGATGAATGAAGCTTTTGATGCTTGGTTAGCGGAATGTGAACAAAATAAGTTGGTTGAGCAAATTTCAATGCCATGTAGTGGCAGCCAAGTGGATTCTAACTTTATCAGGGAAACTCCTGAGATTGTTATTCGCGATCCCAAAGTTGAGAGAGCCAAAGGCCGCCCGAAAAAAGCAACACGGCATAAATCTCCTTTAGAGGTGTCTCAAACCCAGCGCAAGAGGAAGAAGTGTGGAATTTGTGGTCTTTTGGGCCATTACCAGACAACGTGTAAAAAGAAAAGGAAGATTTGGATTACTGCTAACATTTTCCTTTTTTTCCCTTAAATATTTATTGTTCACGGGATTTAACATGTAGTACCTTTTTTTCTTTAATATATGTGTCAATAGATGCCCACAACAGAGGTGCCCACAACGGAGGTGCAGGAGGATGAAGACGTAGCGGAAGACGAAGAGGCAGACGAGGAAGATGAAGAGGCAGAGGAAGAAGACGAAGACTGAATATAGATTGAACAACAATATGGAGGTAATTTCTACTTCACATGAAATGGTTTATTTGTATCAGTTGTAACGGCCTGATGATGATCCTTATTCTTGTTCATGCAAGGTATTTGAAGTTCCAAACAGATTGTGTGCATTCTGCGAATTGTTTTGGGCTTACTAAATTGGGAAATGTTTATGGATTGAACTTTATGTTATGGCAATGTTATGGAGTCTTATGCTCTGTTATTTAGTGCTATGCTTGCAGCTCCTTTGATTTCAATCTTTGGCATGGTGTAAATTGAATTCCTACTATTATCAAATTGAACTACTGTTGTAAGAACTGATTTTTAATTCATACTATTAACACATTGATGTTTAAGCCATGATAAATTGATGGTCTTATTTTTTTTTAGGTATTGAGATACATATGCAGACAAAGTGAGTGAGTGGTTCATCATTCTTGGATGAAACCATTTTTAAGAAGAAAAGGCTGTGTATTTGTAGACACTGCATTTTGACCAGGCCTTAATTTCCGAAAATTAAATAAATTTTCGAAACCCGAGCCTCAAATGCGTAATTTTTGAATAAATTTCTTTTAAATGTGTGTTATAGAGTCCCAAATTTCATTCTAACATAGTTTAGAACTCTAATAAAGTGTCCGTAAATTTTCATCAGAAGCCGATGGAAATTGCCCAATAAACGAGCCGAGTTTGTGTTAATGGTGTAATTTCACTATGCAGTAGGAGAGTGTGTCATCATAGCAGGGGTTGTCCATAGAAGAAATGGAGCTAAGGATATCATTTTCCCTTGGGCTTGGTTTTACCCTGGGCTACCCTGTTAAATATAAAAGAGAGTCATAAATACATTATAGGTGGTTGTCCATGGAGAATGGGGGGGGGGTGCAAATCTACCACTTCCCTCTACAAGACCCCCCATCGAATTAGGGTTTAAAGGGGGGAGGCGCCTCATTTCGGCAAAAAAAAAGAAGGAGGGAGTAGCGAGAGAGGGAGAAGTTTCCACAGCTGCAAGGGGGAAAAGAGAGCAAAAGGAAGAAGAAGAAGAAGAAAACCTCTTCTCCGGCTTGGTTTCCCACCAGAAATCTGTCAAAACCCCATTCACCATCATCTTCTCACCGCAACTTCGTCTTCTCCGGTGGCTCCTACCGGATTCCGACAAATCTCCATCCACCACAAACCCCATCCACCTCCTCCGACCCACCACCTCTAGCCGGAGCTCCGATCGGCCGCGACCTTCTTCTTCTTCTTCTTATTCTTCTTCTTCTTCTTCGTTTCATCTGCACTACCACCACCATCACCGGAATCCGTCCCCACCGGCCAGGCACCACCATTTCTATCCCCACAGCCACCTCCCTTGAAACCATCTCCGTCCAACCCCTTTTCCAACCTCGGCCACCGGAATCCGCCCACCGGAATCCGGCACCGCCACCATCCCTCTACAAATCCGAGCCACCTCCATTACCCTCCTCCATTAAATCCGGCACCGCTGCCATCTTCAACCTCCAGCCGCCCTTCCATTAATCCACCACCAATCCAACCATTTCCTTCCCCAAACCCATTTCAAAAAAACCCTCTCTCTCGGTACACCATCAAATCCGTTTTGTTAGAAACAGAGAGAGATTGAAGAAGAGATAAGGAAAATTTGAGAGAGTTGAGAGCAAGGAGGAGAAAATCAAAAAAAAAAAAAAAAGAGAAGAAAAAGGGGTTTGAGGAGTCATCTGCTCCGGTTGTTTGCCGGCCGGCGACCACCTATGACCGATCTACTCATTTTGATTTAGACGTAGGTAATTTCTTTTTCTTTGATCAATTTCCAGCAATTTCGCTAAGATCTAGCAGTAATCCGGTAGCTCCTCTACTTTCTTGTTTCAGCTTACTCTTGATGCGCTCTGTTCCATTTTTTTTTTACTGTTTTTCCATGCTATTCTGTTTTGATTTGGGAAATGAATGTTGAGCACGTGTTGTCTCGTAGTTTTAATCCTGTTATGCTAAATATATTTGAGTATAAAACAATGAAGTCCACATTGTTTTATAGACAGCATTCGCTCATAAAAATCAGGGCATATTCTGCACCATTCATGTTGTGAAAATCAGAGCATATTTTGTTACTCTGGTTGACGAGATTTTAAAGCATCACATGTTACATTTATTCCTAAAATTCGGAGCATGTCACACTTGTTTCTAGAATTTAAGAGCATGTTCCGTTATGTTAACTCATGAATTTCAGAACATGTTTCTATCTTGGCAGCTGTATTTTACTGAAATTGTCTTCATTTTTAATGATTTAGTTAAAAGGTCTTTTGGGTCGTCTAAAATAGGTCCTGCCGTGATGGCCAACATTCCTTGTAAGTCGAGCACTCTTGTTTGAATATATGGTGATTGTGCAATGTCATTTCCGCAGTTCTCATTTCTGCATCCTTGTTGGATGAGGATTAAATGGGATAAAGTTCAAAAACTAGGGTAGTCCTCAGGAGGATGCGTTTAATCAAAGCAAAGTAGTCTCTGTAGCGTTGCCTTAGTAATCTAATGGCGGAATTATCATTTTTTTAAAATTGTGCAAGCTGAGCTTGTATCCTCTTTTGAAGTAGTTGCTGTGAAGTTCTACTCGTTCGTATTCAAAGGCCCTACTTGTGCTAGCTTCATTGTTTATGGGAGTGTATAGGTAAAACCATCTTACAAGCTTCTAAGCTGCTTAGCCGCATAATGATATCAATTCAATCTTGGTTTTATAGTAGAGCATAACCTGAAAGCTCGTTGTCATATGAACTGAAATTAGGTGGTCTGACCTGAAAATTATTTAGCGGATAATCTTGAGGTCAGTTTGTATGAAACCTGAGAGCAGCTAATGGCATTAATCTCTCTTGTGCTCGTCATCTTTAGGGGACTCGCTCAATCCAAGTAGCGCTCCCCTCTTTTATTTAGTAGGCCTGCCCAACCTTTTGGATTTCTTTTAACCATTTTTTTAAAAAGAAACCTTCTCTGGGCAATGATAAGGTTACTTGGAGCCCGTCTTTATGTTTTGTGGCTCACCGCTTCGTACTTGGATCTGCACAAGTTGATGCCCCCTGTTATGCACAAATTTTTTTACAAATTGGGAATATTATTGAATATATTGAGAATCTAATGCTCTTCTTATCTTAAGCATTTGAGTTAGGTTTTGAAGACGGTAATGAATGGATTGTTCAGGTGAGACTATCTTGAGGCTTATCATACTTGTATTTATTTAAATAAATTGTTTAAGTGGAGAAGGAAATCAGATGACTACTCTATTCGATGTTATCGACATGAGTACTGTCTGATTTCAAGGCGGTTTGTAGAAATATTATATGTGTATTGAAATCAGATGATTACTTTGGCATCATCTGATTTCGTTGGAGTCCCCGTATTGGGGTTTGTGGTTGGCTTTGAAGTGTTTAATATCATTTTTTTTTACTTCATTAGGCTACCCAGCGGCTGGTCTGGGCTAATTAATGTTGTTTACCATTTTATGATTGTTATTCTTACAGACTGTGCACTCTTTAGTTGTAAATCATACTTTGCGGATATTTGTTTTGTTTTTATAATAATTGATTGGAAATTTGAGATTATCTGGTATCCTTTTTCCTCTCTCTTTGGATAGACTAGCACAGTCTTTTAGATTTTTGTTAGATTTCTTTAGATACTATAACCTGTACTAGGAGACATACTCTGTCTCGTTAGGCAAGTGTAGACACCCCATTTTGACCGGACCCAAGTTCGCTATGCTTGGGAGAAACCCCATCCGATCATTTTCGCCATGTTTCGCATTTTTCCGTGAGAGGTTGAGAGAGATTATTCATAAGAATCCAAGCGAGGGAGAATTTGGACCCGTTTGGTGGGCCCGCATTGAACATTTGTTTAAAATTCGAATCAACCGAGGGCCCACATTGTGGGGCCCGCGTTGTGGGGCCCACATTGTGGGGCCTCAGTAGGGCCTCTTGTGAGGCCTCTTATGAAGAACAATAATGATGGATTCTCCACTAAAGAAACATGATGGGCCCTCCACTAAGAACAATAATGATGGATTCTCCACTAAGAAACATGATGGGCCCTCCACTAAGAAGAATGATGATGGATTCTCCACTAAGAAACATGATGGGCCCTCCACTAAGAAGAATGATGATGGATTCTCCACTAAGAAACATGATGGGCCCTCCACTAAGAAGAATGATGATGGATTCTCCACTAAGAAACATGATGGGCCCTCCACTAAGAAGAATGATGATGGATTCTCCACTAAGAAACATGATGGGCCCTCCACTAAGAAGAATGATGATGGATTCTCCACTAAGAGGGACAACATGATGAGCTCTCCACCAACACATCTCTCTCTCTCTCTTTCTCTCCCTATATATATCTTCCTTCCCATCCATAAAAAAGAGGAGAAAAAGGAGATATTTATCTTCCATTATCTTTTTCTCTTCCATTATCTCTTCCAATCACTCCCTCCAATCCCTTTCCCTATATTCTTCTTCCATTATCTCTCCCAATCACCTCCCAATCCTTCCCTCTAAGAGAAAGTGAAAGACGGCGGAACGGATCGGCGGCAACATTTTTTTTTGGGGGTTTTCTTTGCTAATTGAAAGGGTAAGACAAAGCGTATATCCGAGGATTACTTACCCTAGAGACAAGGAGAGCTAGCAAGGTTGGTATTCCAAAACCCTCTTTCATATATCTTAAACTAGAAGCATGCTAGGATAGAATTTGTGATTTATTTTTATTTTTTCTTATTGTTATTCAAAATATGTTTTTTTCAATCTCTGAGTGTTTTGCACATTAAGAAGTGTAGAAATCTGGAATTTCGAAGAATTTTGACTTCGTTTTGACCGTAATTTGACCTTTTGAACTTTACCCTCAAAGGGGTAAAATTCTAAAGATTGAATTTAAGAAGATGTCAACATAGATCCAAAATCAATGAAAATTTAAACATAATATAATTGTAAGATTTTGAATTAGTACGAATTTCTTTATGAATTCTTGATTTGATTTAAAGGGTTTAAAAATTCATTTAACTCTAGGGGTATTTTTGGAAAAAACCAATTTTCAAAAACTCTATAATGTTTTCAAAAGTGAAATTTGGATGAGATGCAAATTAAATCTAATCTAATCTCCCGTGAATTTTTCAAGATTTTTGGTTTCTGTTGGATATTTGTTTATGATTTTTTACGTAAAATCATGCATGCTGTATTAAATCTGATAAAAATAGTAAATTGCAATGAAAACTTCTGAAAATATTTGTTTGCTAATTACTACTGGAATTACATGTTTTCATAAAGTTTAAACTGATTTGGATTTGATTTACTATGTGTTTCTTTGTTAATTCATAATCTGGATGGATATTTGTAAAATCGTAAATTAATAGTAAATCATTTTTAAAATTTATGACACTTTTACAGTAATCCTTTATTATTGTAATAAACATACTATAGAAATTTCATATTGTTTTGAATTGATTTGCTATACGTTACTGTGTTAATTCACAATCTGGACAGAAACTTTCAACATTGAAAAACTAATAGCAAACCACATTTAAAATCTATGAAATTTTTATTATAATCTTATATAATTAAGGAGAAGTTACGGTAAAAATTTCATCTTGTTCTGAAAAGATTTGTTATATGTTGATGTGTAAATCTACAATCTGAATTGAAACCTTTTAAAATCCTTGAGTAAATTGAATTAAAATCAAATTGTTTTAAAAATTTCCAGATCATAATATTCCATCACATATTCAATCATTAAATTATCAAAATAGAAACCTTAGGAATCACTGATTTCCTTTGTAAAATCCTGGTGCTGTGATTAGTTTGTATGCTTTATTTTCTCATCACATTTACTCAAACTTAATCTAACAAAACCTGAAGGCATCATAGATTGCGCGAACTTATTGCACACACTTACATCACTTGCATCTAAACCCCTGCATCTCACATGCACACACATCCTATTTTAGGAACCCGGAGTGTTATCTAGCATGGTTGACTGGGATTTCATCACCTGGTGCCTCTGTGCTAGAGAAGCATTCCACCCTTAGCCTAGTACCTTTATGGTACGTAAACGGATCTCTTGTTCACGTACTGATACGCCGGACACTGGTACAGTATATCGAACATGGATTCGCGCTAAGGGAACTCTTGGCCTTACCCCTAGATTAACCCACACATGCATGTAGTATACGAACACATGTGCATCACGTGTGTGAGCCTAGTTTAGGATATCCTACCCATTTGTGTCTAGATTAGGCCGTAGTCCATCTTCCAATGGCTACGATCGGTCCTAGGTACACAAACAAAGTCATGAGTCGAGATCCTCTCTCCACTCCGCTAGATTAGGGTTAGGGTTGATGCCTTCAGGTAACACTGATAAAATGTGCGAAGATTAAAAAACTTTTCCTTTGGGGTTAGGATGTAAATCCCATTCATTTTCAAAGATCTCATAGGATTAGTCATTCATGATCCATCCGTTGAAAGCAATCTTATGCTATCTCATCTCATCTTGATCACAGATTTTCAATCTTCTATTATCTGATTCGATCGTGTTTCCATCTGATTCGAGAGTCTTTTGACTCATCTGTCTTTAGTTGGTGTTAGTGGAGTCTTTGACTCGTGTTTTCATCTCTTTTAGAGAGTCTTTGACTCATTTATCCTTTAGTTGGTGTTAGTGGAGTCTTTGACTCCTGTTTCTTTTCCTTTAGAGAGTCTTTGACTCATATATCCTTTAGTTGGTGTTAGTGGAGTCTTTGACTCGTGTTTTCATCTCTTTTAGAGAGTCTTTGACTCATTAATCCTTTAGTTGGTTTTAGTGGAGTTTTTGACTCGTGTTTCTTTTCCTTTAGAGAGTCTTTGACTCATTTATCTTTTAGTTGGTGTCATTGGAGTCTTTGACTCGTGTTTCCGTTTTTAGAGAGTCTTTGACTCATCTGTTTCATTTGTAGTATTATTAGAGAGTCTTTGACTTTGTTATCTCATTTCAGTGTTATCAGTTGCTCCTATTTGAGAGTCTTTGACTCGTTTATCCTTTAGTCGCTTTTATTAAAGAGTCTTTGACTCATTTATTCTTCAGTTACTGTCATTAGAGAGTCTTTGACTCATTTGCTCTTATAATAGTATTATTAGAGCATAGTTTCCCCTGAACACCCTAGGGTTTGTCCCTAGGATGTTGTTTTGTATATTCCCTCCGGTCTTTGGCCAAAAGGGTGAAAACATAAAAAATAATTGATTTGCTGTAAGTGTTTGATAGGTAGAGAGTTCGTTTCGAACTACGTTGGCTTGATCCTCTTCCACGAGGTACGTAGTGCAGCTTGGGATCCACATCCCAAGTCCAGCCAAACCTTTAAAAATAAAAATTTTAAATCTTTCAAAGTTACAAAAATATTCAAACCATTTTCAAAAAGATCTTCCTCTAGAGTTAGGAGTATGTCCTAGCTGTTTAGGTTGTGTTCTAGAGTTAGGAGTTTGTCTTGATTTGTATTGATATGGTATGTCCTGTCGTGTGAGTGTCCCTAGAGTTAGGAGGCCTCGAGTCGATCGGTTAGACATTTAGTCGAACCGATGGCTAGACTAGGCATATAGTCAGCCCGTGGTTTTCATTAGGTTGCACAGCCTAGTTACACATAGGATTGTAGGAACCACCTGCATTAGCCTAAGGCTAATCAACTTGCATTAGTTAGGGCATATAGGGTGTCCTAAAATCCACAATTCACTGGAATTTTAATAATCATACAAGAAGCTTTAATAACTGGTTCGGTCTTTTAGATCGAGTCTAGGATAGAGGGCTAGATGTCTTAGGCATCATAATTTAGAATAGGGCATCGAACTACGTGGACTCCGATTCTTCCCGAGGCCGGGATACGTAGCGCAGCTAGGATGGATGGCCATTCTGGTCCGAGTCCAGTCCTGCATTAGAGTTAGGACTTGTCTTGTCCCGTCATACATAGCATAGATTTGTGTCTCATGTTTTGATATGTTTTCTTACTTTCTTGTACTGATACTATACCTTTGGTTGTAGCTTGCATGTGCGTGTCCACCAGAAACTTAGACACCCATTAGGCATGTCACTCATAACCTAGCTTTGCTTAGGTGACACATTTTTCATTTCATTTTACGTGTTTATTTCTTCATTCTCAGGAAATGCATGCTTAGGTAGACGATTCCTGAGGATTGTTCCCATTTCACATGATTTTTACTCAAACTTCTTTGGAATTAATGAAAATGGCATAAGAGACCAAGTGCTTGCACTCGGGCGAATTGGGGGTGCTCTCAGACCTTCCCCATTCGTAACCAGGCACGAACCCATATATATTTCTGGTTATCCATTGCACAGAGGATTTGATTTTAGGGTTCCATGGCCTATCCATGGATGGCGACTCTGAGTTATTATAGGTATGTCTCGGTTTCGAACCCCGGTTCCGGATCAAGACATATCCCTTTTTTTTATATCGCCACTCGTGCTATGCTGTGAGGGTGGCATCCATTTCGAGAGTTCCTTGGCAGAGCTCTCCTTCACATTGTGGAGATCTTAGAGGATTGCTGTGGGGACCTCGCGTCCCTCGCCGCACTCGTCCTCTCCGGATCGGGGTCCACAGCAAGCCTCTTTTTTTAGTTTAACCTCAGGGAGGTTGCTTTGATTTTGATAAATGGTGTACCTATAGGAGGCATGCCTTGCCTCATTTAGAGAGCCTTTGAATCATTCGTTTGTGTGGTGATATTATCGGGGGAGTCTTTGACTCATTTGATCTTTATTGATGTTATTAGGGAGTCATCTGTCTTGGCTTTGTAAGTAGTTAGCCTTTGGAAGGCCTGCTTGGCCTTATTTGTAGAATCCTCTCAATTAGTTGTCTTAGCCTCGCTTACCCCTTGCAAGGGCAATGATAAGGTTACTTGGAGCCCATCTTTGTGTGTGTTTGGGAGACCCGTCCGGTCTCATTCTCTCGTTAGTCCTCCTCTCTGTGCGTCGTTTGGTTTTGGGAGAACACCCTACTCGGCTTGGCAGCATACCCCTACCCTTATGGGTATTGGGTTGCACATTTGTTGCACCCTAGGGCTAGGTAGCTGTCCGGCCCGGCTGGGTGTTTTTACCTCTGCCAAATGTGCAAACTCGTGTTTCATTCTCTTTTAGAGAGTCTTCGACTCGTCTATTCTTTAGTTGGTGTTAGTGGAGTCTTTGACTCGTGTTTTCATTTCTTTTATAGAGTCTTTGACTCATCTATCCTTTAGTTGGTGTTAGTGGAGTCTTTGACTCGTGTTTCCTTCTCTTTTAGAGAGTCTTTGACTCATCTATCCTTTAGTTGGTATTAGTGGAGTCTTTGACTCGTGTTTCATTCTCTTTTAGAGAGTCTTTGACTCGTCTATTCTTTAGTTGGTGTTATTGGAGTCTTTGACTCATATTTCCATTTCTTTTAGAGAGTCTTTGACTCATTCGTCCTTTGGATGATTTTGCTGGAGAGTCTTTGACTCGCTCGTCCTTTAGATAGTGTTATTAGAGAGTCTTTGACTTTGTTGTCTTTATTGATCTTGCTAGGGAGTCTTTGACTCATTTATCTTCTTTAGTAATTTTATTAGAGAGTCTTTGACTCATTCGTCCTTTGGGTGGTATTATTAGAGAGTCTTTGACTCATTCGTCATTTTAGTAGTTTTATTAGAAAGTCTTTGACTCTTTTGTCTTTCTTAGCGATGTTATTAGAGAGTCTTTAACTCATTTGTCCTTTTAGGAGTGTTATTAGAGAATCCTTGATTCGTTTACCTTTGCTTTTGATAGCGTTATTTGTTTAGGGGTTTCCCTTATTTGCCCTAGCGTTTAGCCCTAGGTTTTTCCTTTGTATATTCCCTTAGGTCTTTGACCAAAAGGGTGAAAACTCTTTAAACTTCAAAAACATTGGAAATAGTTAGTTTTAAAATCCAAAAGCATTTGAAAACTTTAAAAATGTCAAAAATATTTGAAAAACATTAAAAAACTTAAATCTTTTGGATTGTTAGGTAGTATTAGGAGAGTTCGTTTCGAACTACGTTGGCTTGATCCTCTTCCGAGGTACGTAGTGCAGCTTGGGATTTATATCCCAAGTCCAGCCAAACTTTGTAAATAAATGCTTTAACCCTTTTTTTTCTTCGAAACCTTGTTTTCAACAAGATCTTCCTCTAGAGTTAGGAGTTTGTCCTAGATAGAGAGTTTTAGAGTTAGGAGTTCGTCTTTGATTTGTTGTGTGCCTGTTTGTGTTTGTTTTAGAGTTAGGGGTTTGTCCTAGCTAGGAGTGCCTCCGTCCGGTTAGTTGGCAATTCACATCGCCGACTGATGACTAGGTCTTGGATACGTTAGCAATCATATTGTTTTCCTTTGGGCACACAGCCTAGTTATACGTAGGTTGTAAGAACCACCTGCATTAGCTTAGGGCTAACTAGCATTTAGTTAGGGCATATAGGGAGTCCTAAAATCTACAATTCACTGGAATTTAAATAATCGTTCAAGAAGCTTTAATAACTAGTCCGGTCTTTTAGATCGAGTCTAAGATAGAGGTCTAGGTGTCTTAGGCATCCTAGCTTAGAATAGGGGCGAAGAACTACGTTGCCTTGATTCTCGTGGAGGCGGGGATACGTAGGCTTCTTTGGATGAACATCAGACCATCCGAGGACTCAGGCTAATCATTTAGAGTCTTAGGATTTGTTGTGTAGTCATCGTTTGTTTTGTTGTGTTTTCTTACTTTCTTGTGCAGACCTATACCTTTAGCTGTAGCATGCATGTGTTCGTCCACCAGAACTTAGACACCCTTTAGGCATGTCACTCATAACCTAGCTATGCTTAGGCAACACATCTTTCATTTTATTTTATGGGTGTTTATTATCTTTATCCTCAGGAAATGCATGCTTAGGTAGACGACTCCTGAGGATTGTTCCCATTTCACATGATTTTTGCCCAAAACTCTTCGAGGTTAATAATAAATGGCATAAGAGACCAAGTGTTCGCACTCGGGCGAATTTGGGGCGCTTTTCGGACCTTCTCCATTCGTCATCAGGCACGGACCTTTCGTATCTCTGGTTATCCATTGCAAACAGAGCATTTGTTTTGGTTCCATGGCGTGTCCATGGATGGCGACTCTGAGTTATTTTTAGGTACATCTTGGTTTCGAGCCCTGGCTCCTGATCAGGATGTATCTCATTCGTTTTGTATCGCCACTCATGCTATGCTGTGAGGGTGGCACCTGTTTCGAGAGTTCCTTGGCAGAGCTCTCCTTCACTTTGTGGAGATCCAGAGGGTGTTAGGGACTTGTTCCCTCACCGTCCTCGGATCGGGTTCCACAGTATTCATCTTGCTGCAAATTACAAACCAGATATATTGTCTCCAGAGATTGCTTTTAAAGGTGTCCAAAATTTAGGTTTTGACAGGCTTATTTCCACCAAAGTTTCAACACGACAGCATTTTTGGCATGTCTCCATATATGAAATTTCAGGCAAGACATATTTTGGTAGAAGGTTCCTAGGGCCTGATGTATAGTATTTTTCAGATCTTAAAACTTGTTGAAGTTATACACAGTTCATTTTTTGTCTATTTATGCTGTCACTTGCGAGCATTTGATCAATGAAAACAACCCAATTCCAACATTCATGAAAGCTCCAAAGACTACTCAGATTAACAAACAGAGAAGAAAGCCATATCTTTATAACTAGAGTCCAACAAAATACATCACTCACCCGTGCATGCTTTATAAGCATCTTTATTCATAGAGAAGGAAAACAGAACCTTCATCTATCTCCATAAGTACACATCTAACTCAAGTAGAGGGTGTTTATAAGCATAACTTTCATTTTAAGATGAAGAGCGGCCGCTAGGAGGGAAAAGGATGTGTTGCTGTTCCCTGTTGTATTTGATATCTTGGGCTTCCTTGTTGGAGATCCTGTAGGAGTTGGTGAGGACATCAAGGGGCATTCCTCTGAGGGCAGAGCGAGACCCATCCAGAGGACTCTTCATGGGAGATGCTAAGGTTTGGAACTCTACCCATTCGAAGCCGTTGTCCCCTGCCTTTTTTGTGGCCTCATAAAACTGAGGGACCACGAAGAGATCACCTTCCTTTACTCGTTCATTGAACTGACTCTAGTTTAAGAATTTTTATTAACCACTTGCTATTCATCTTGGTGCCTGACTTTGTAACATTCATTCTCTCTTCCGCTTTCTCAACGTTCCAAAAGTGGCAACCGAATTCCCAGAAGCTATGATCATGGTTGCAATGCCAACTAGGAATCCGACAGTACAGAAAAGAGCTTTGATTATCCCGAGCATCCAATCAACCGCTCTCAAATGGACAATTATTCACTGGCCCTTGAAATGAAGGGTTCAGATTATTCAAATTAATCATGTGGTGGGGACCATGACGATCGAGCGTTTTGCCTGTATAGTATGAGAGTTCAAGATGCCTACTAGAAAATTTTGGAACATTTTATAAACTTGACTTGGGCTCACCACATAATATCAACATGAATTGGATCCTTCATTGAACTACACCTCACCTCAAAATGATAAGAGGTCGGTTATTTTCCTTTTAAAATATTAGTGGGAAAAAGTATAGAAGAGCTTATTTCGTGCCACCCAGTTAGGTGCAAGCAAGGTGGAACAACCTCGTTGAAGCCCCAGTGAAGTAGTCTTAAATGGCTGGAAGGGATGGAAGATAACATAGGTGCAATAGATAATGGTGTTTTGGTCTTCTTATTCAAATATAATTTCTGTGATCACATTTTCCCAAGATGTTGATACACTAGGCATCTCTCAAGTAGCCATATAATAAGCCATCCAGCTAGTTTTCCATTTTATTTTTAATCATATCAAAAGACATAAAATGGAAAGCCAATTGAATCTTTAGGTATAGAAAAAATGAGTTCATGAAGTACATATTTTTATATTTGAAATCTCTTGAAATAATTCCTATACTTAGCTTTGCATTTCGAAATAAAAAAGACAAGTCTTACTACACTTCAAGAAATAACAAGAAGACAAGAACAAAAACACACTCTTTACAACGTATTCCTACAGATAGTCATTTCATTTTCAAATACTCTGAAATAGGTACCAAAAAGTCAAGAACAAAAAGGCAAGAACTCCAAGTGCTTTATTCGACCCCTTTTCATTCTGAAGTACTTTCGAGCGTCACAACAAGACCTTTAATTCAGCTACTGCTTCATTTGTCTCTTGCATCGACATGTTCAATCTGGATAACTCATCTCCCAAGCTTCTCAGATGGTTATTGGATTCCCTCTGGCACCCAACCAATCTGGATAATGCATCTCCCAATTCAGCTACCACTTCCTTCGTCTCTTGCGTTGACATATTCAATCTGGCTACATCATCTCTTAACCTTCTCTGATGGTTATTGGATTCCCTCTGGCACCCAAATTCCGGCTTGTTTAAAACATCATCCACCCATACAAAATAATTGCACCTCCAAGTAATACCATCCTGCGCGTTATACAGATGTAAGTTCGACCTTTGAAATTGCCAAGAAATAAAATTTCACTTAAACAATCTCTACTTACATTGAATTGACAGGAGTAGAAGATCCGTTCTTGGTTATCATTCACATCAGTCTCGGCTATTTTCAGACTAGCTTTCTTCTGACATTTACATTTAAGTACGGGGATTCTGAACATACTTGACCTTCCATCACTATTTGAAGATGAAGCCATCAATTTATTTTAGCTTCCTGCAAAATTAAATAAGAACATGCACCAAGCTATATGGAAAAAGCTTGTGAAATGAACGGGAAAGATGAGATCATCCGAGTATTTGTCAAAACCTCTAAAAACCAGTTCAATCTATTTTTGATGTTCATTGACAATAAAAAAAATGAGCTAAGACAATACAACTCGGAAAGTAGAATGGCAGGATCATCAAATCAAAGTCATGGCCTCCCACATCAAAACATCTGAGCACATAGAATAAATCAGTTCTTACCAGTTGTAAAAAAGCCCTAGTTCCTCCTCTGCCATTTAATTTAAAATAAATGAACATAGATTTATTGAGTGGAAAACACTACTTTCATCTTATACCAAATTATAGAGTATAAGATGAAACTAGTTTCAAAACCAAAACAGCAGCTACAAATGGATATAAGATGAAACTAGTTTCGAAACCAAAACAGCAGCTACAAATGGAAAAAAAATAAAAACAGCAGCTAGGGTTTCGAACCCAAAAAAAACCTTACCTTTCAATTCGAAATAGCTACAGATCTTTCAAAAGGAACGAGGAACGAGCTGGAATCCATGGCTTCAAAAAAATCTACAGATCTTTCCGAAAAAAAAAAAACCTAGCTTTCAATCGATGGCTTCAAAAGAAAAAAAATGAAGAAATCCGAGAGAGATCTTGAAAGAGGAGAGAGTTAGAGAGAAAGTACCTGATTTAATGTTGAAAACGAACGAGGAAGGAGGGATCCAAGCCAAAACCCCTTTCTTTTTTCTTTTTTAAAATCTCTGGAAACTCGCCCAAATCAAAACCCACAGTTGAACCCTTTTTGGGTTTTGCAACATTCAAAGCCGCACCAAGACCTGAGAAGAGAGCTCCGGCTTTGAAAAGAAAGCTTTGATTTGGGAGAGAAATTTAGCAAATGGGTTTAGATGAAATGGGTTCTCACCTGTTGAGATCCCACAGCTCCGGCTTTGATTTTTTAAATCTCTACAAATGGGTTAATGGGTTTTCTGGAAATGGGTTGGGTTTTGATTTGGGCGGTGAAATGGGTTTTGAGAGTGTGGGTTTTGAGAGTCTCTGCAAATGGGCGGAGAGGAGCTCTGCAAATGGGCGGTGAAATGGGTTTTCCTCGTTCGTTTTTAGCGTTGGAATGAGACTCAAATTTTATTCGATCTTTTCTCAAAAGAAATAATGGCTTGGATCACTCACTTATGATCTAACGGCTTATAAACTGGGAGGAGTAGAGTGGGTTTTCTGGTCGGTAGACCAGACTCACTTTTCTCTCTCTCACTTCTCTCTCTCTCTCTCTCTCTCTCTCTCTCTCTCTCTCTCTCTCTCTCTCTATATATATATATATATATATATATATATATATATATATATATATGGGAGCTCTCTAAGGAGACTCCATCTTCTCCCTCACATATTCTTTTTCTCTACCTTCTCCATCACAATAACATGGTATCAGAGGATATCTGATCCAATAACAAAAAAAAAGGTAAAGAAAAAAAGAGGAAGGAAGATCTCCCATTCTTGCTCTCTCCCTCCACTCTCTCGCGCCACGTGACCCCACCATCCCGCGGCCCACCCCCAATACGTCGTGCGTATTCCCCATACGCAACCCTAACCCACTACCCATCCTAACCACGTCCCCTCTTTCGCATTCCCACCCTCTCTGTCTCCATCGTGCATCACCCTCTCTCTTCTTCTTTCCCCCATCCGCAACCCTATCCTTGCCGTAACTCTCTCCTACATTTCCAAGGCCAAACCACTCCACGCAACCGTATCTTTGCGGTAAAAATCCCGTAATCCCCTTCTTCGTATTCCACCTCATCTTCATACCATAACCCTTCTTAGTACCCCCCCCCCCCTTCACAATACCGTAAACCCCATGTAAGCCCAATGATTTCCACCTTGGCATTCCCATCTTGTTTTGATCACTAATGTGTTTCTTGTCTTTAGTTGTAGATTTATGGTTGTATGCAAATCAAGGATGCTTGGATCAAGGCCTAGAGGCTTAGTTGGAGAGCATTTGGAGTGCCAAAGCATTTGGAGATCCAAGAAGTGAAGGTGACTTGAAGCCTTGAAGTTCAAGTAAAGATTGAAGTGTCTTTCAAGTCATTTTAGATTGTTTTTTCCACTTTTTTTGAGAGATGTTAAAGGCACATAACTATGTTCAAACACTGTCTATTAGGGTCCCAAAACATAATAAAATATGTGGGACAAGTCTTAGATAACACACCCAAAAGTTGAACATCAAAAGCTCAAAAAACTGCAAAAATTTGCTAGTCCGGTCGACCGCCGTACCCCTGTTGACCGCTGGACACATTTTGTTCAAAATAGATATATGCAAAATTAGCATGGTCGGTCAACCGACATACCTCGGACAATCGTAGAAGAATTCTGTTCAAAAAAAAAATCTAGCGCTTGAGGTGCAGTCGACCGAGGTAGGTCTGGGCGACCACGAGTAACATTATGTTCAAAATAAAAAAAGGCCAGTGCATGAGCCCCGGTCGACCGCCATACCCTGGTTAACTGGGAAAGTCAAATTTTCTAGCCATTAGAGCTCCAACGGCTAGTTTTTGGAACTTTTAAGAATTTACTATTTTGCCCCAAAACGGTTAGTTTTTTGTTCTAACTATATATGGGTTCTCTAACCCATTCAAACCCTTTTAACACTCTAAAACTCAATTTGAACATTTTTAAACAGTGGATTAATTTTGTTTTAGTGTCTCTCTCATCTCTAAGCAAAGAAGTGGAATGAGGCTTATCTTTGTACATCTTTTCTATCTAGTGTAACCCTTTGTTTAGGGATTTTGTTTTTCTTCCTTCAAAGATCGAATAGTAAAAGGGCGAGTGGTCTAGAGTCACAGAGCCATCTCCACATAGCAAGTGCCAGAGACGCAGAGCTTTCTTCTGTTGTAATTGGCTTGATCTCTGCCATTAAGGAGGTCGAGTAGTGAAGCCAACAAAAAGATCTTGGTTGAGTGGAATAGGTCCCTGGGTTGGACCGAACCACTATAAATCCGGTGCACTCTCATCTATCTCTCCCTCTCTATCTTCTTATGTGCATTTGATTTATCTTTGTTCTTGTGGTTTGAAATTTTAGTTTTGCCTTTGTTTTAAATTCCACATTTTTTGGCAAAATGTTTTTAAACCCAATTCACCCCTCCCCTATTGGGTTGCCCTTACCACCCTCAGTTGTTTTTCACCCCACGTTCCATATTCACACCCTATCTCTGGCGCCCAAGGTGGAAGTCGGATGTTAGGAGCAATCCATGACAAGTAGCGGATTCACTCTCAATGTAAGCACCAATCTGATGGGGCTCGAATCTGTACCCGAGTGTGAACGGCCTGGACCGGCGATGCTTCTTCCGAGGAGTGTACTTCGACCTGTGTCCTGCACCCACAGACAAGGGTTAAGGACCACCCGGAGTCGGAACTTCGGGGGGACCCTTCGACACTCAACAGATCAAGGCATCAGAAGGAAAAAGATAAATAGAATGGAGAGGGTGGTGGAGCAAGTGGATGGGGGTTTCTTACCTTGACCCTAGAACACTAGGGTTTTTTTTTGTGTTATAGAGTTCTCCTGTGTTTTCCTCTTCTTCCACGGGAATGTGGGAGTCACTTTGAATGGAGGGGGTCCCCCTCTGTATAGGCAGCAGTTCCGATATCCTGGGTGCGATGTTATGGTAACGTGGACCGTGTATATCGCTGGAGATGTCGCCGTGGTGGTGCATGCGTGTACGATCCTGGAAGATGATTCAACAGAATAGAAGATCTGGTGGTGAAAGATTGGCAGCTGGCTAAAGCTGACTCTAGTGCAGCAGAATTGAGATTTGGCGCAGATCTTGGCGATGTCAATTCATGATGGCAGTAAGCTCTCAAGGAGTTTTCTTGTGGGAGACACTATACGGGTCAGACAAGTGGATTGAGAGTCAGTCGGAGTTGGACTTGGCCTCTGAGATGGCTGAGTGATTCGGCGGAGGCTGTGGTGCCATGCGTCATGATCCTGTAGGTAGTCTCCTTCTGATGATTTGTTGCTATGTTACTTGTGCTGTTGGCCGGATCTTGTGCCACATGGCATGGTCAAATTTCATGCTCAACACTATCCAAGGTGGAATGTTCTTTCATTGAAAATTAGTTTATGATTTGCTGAGCTTTTCAGACTTTTACGAGGCAATGATTTCATAAGTTCCCAAAGAAAAATAAAGCGGAGGTCAAGATATTTAATGAGAAATTGATTTGGGGCGTGTGCGTATCAATCATGAACCGTCATTGTGCTGGCAAGAAGTTCTCACGATCGCTTCTTACAAACCCCATGTCTAAAATTCGGGATTTGCTAGGGACCATTGCAGAAGGCATTTCACGGAACAGCTATTGCGTGAGAAGCAGCCACCTCAGATGAATTAAATGAATAACACAAAATCTGAGCCAATGTGGCCGCACTTTCTTGCTACAGCCATTCCATGAAATGCCTTCTGCAATGGTCCCTAGCAAATCACCTAAAATTTTAAATTGGTTTGGTAAAACTTCTTAGGATGATCCAAACTGTTCATTTGATAGGATGGTCCTAATCCTCTTATCTGTAGAGGTTTCTAAATTGTGCAGTCCCTTATCAGATTGGAGGGTTATGATATGATCATCCTATGGAGATGATTTATAACTATCGTGCCGATGGAGTCCTAATCCGAACTTTATAACTATCATTGTAATCACCAATGCAAGACACTTTGGGGGTATTTTACCAAGTCATTTTCTTTGTAATTGATAGTGAAAATAGCGAATTTAGACAATTTCTCTCTTAATTTCACTGAGAATCTAGTGATATTGAACCCTATCGATCAGAGGGACAAGTAGATCAAACTGATGGCGAAGTTATTGATAGAGACGAGATTCTCCCATTTTCTTTTGAAGCTCAGGTTGTTTTTCGTAATGTCATGCTTAATTTAAATGTTGAATCACTAGTATAAAGTCAAGAGAATGAGCCAACAAATATTGGAAGCTAATATGGCTTTGATTGTGAAGGAATGGGCCTAAGCAAATATAAGATGAGGGATTTGGTAGGCAATTTCGCGGAAAGCTATTTCTCGGCTTACTTTTGCAGGAGAGAACAGCAACCTTTGTTCTCTCTTGCAAAAGTGAGTCGCGAAATTGCCTAGCAAATCCCCTAAGATGGAGGGTGAGTATCTCCCTAACAGTTAATATTATCAAATGTGTGTTCTTCTTTCTATGAGATATAAAACACAATCACTTTCAGATAGTGTTATTTATATGGATCTTTCATTGGATTAAAACATTGAAAATGCCCTCCTAACCGCATTGCATGGATGTAAATTACAACAACAAACGTTCATCTATAACGAAAAGATCAGTTAGATAAGATGCCTAAACTAACCGATCTTTATCAGCTGCATACATCGTAATGATAAACGGCTCGCTTTTTTACCGTTAGGAGTAGGTAACATGTTCCTTGTCTTTGTTTCTATTGCATTCTATCTCATCGTATCACATTATGTTCTGCGATATTTGAGAATCCCCGTCAATACCTCGGTGTAGATCCGGGATAATCCTTTGTTCCACAGCCCTGGGGCTATTTACAACTAGCCAATTTCAAATTCTCAGATGATGTACTAGCAGTGCATCAAAGATGCAGTCGTCGATTTTCCCGAGAGGCCACAATTACCGCGAGCAAACATATTAATGACGAGGAACGCATTTTTGCTTTGCTATGCTACTAATACTTGTATTTGTTCTGCTATTCTGCCCAAGCCTGGTTGAGGAAGAGTTACGGGAAGTAAAACACAAATATGCCTGATTCGGACCAGGCATACTATATTGAATGATTCCATCATTCACGATAAATAAAAAGAAAAAGTAAGGCCATTCCATTTCGACAAAAGACTCACACCCAAGTTCCATAGCTTTGGGTCCGCTATCCCGATTATGATTTTCCTACCCCCATAGGTAAAGGAAAGGTCCTTCCCTTTTGGGCCGGTTGTGGGCTAGGAGGGATTCGAACCCCCGACATCGTGGTTCGTAGCCACATGCTCTAATCCTCTGAGCTACAGGCCCCACCCTGTCTCCACTGGATCTGTTCCCGGGAGTACCCTAAAAAAGGAACCTTTCCTCTCCTCATTCATATTTCGGGTTAAGAAGATGTGAAAGCGTGTTTCTCTCTATAAGAACAGTGCGTTCCGAGGTGTGAAGTGGGAGAGAAGAGATGTCATAATTGGGGTTTTGAATAAGACGACCTTTTCATTTTTCATTTTTTTTTTCTTTTTGAATAAGTAATAAGAATAAGAGGTGTTAAGCTTTTTATCATCCTGGCGTCGAGCTTTTTTTCCGCAGGACCTCCCCCACAGTATCGTCACCGCGGTAGAGTTTAACCACCAAGTTCGGGATGGATTGGTGTGGTTCATCTACGCCTAGGACACCAGAATATCGAACCATGAATGAAGAAAGGCATGAGAGAAAAGCATATTGGTTAGTGATTGTGAGACCCCAATTCTTGACTGGAAGAGACACCAAAGGCCTCTGCCTTTCCATCCCTTGGATTGATAGAGAGGGAGGGCAGAGCTTTTGGTTTTTTCATGTTGTCAAACAGTTGAGCAATGAAAATAGATGGCGAGTGCCTGATCGAATTGATCGGGTCATGTAGGAACAAGGTTCAAATCTCTCGGTCTGTTAGGATGCATCAGCTGCATACACCACTGCACTTCCTCAGGTGAGGGGTATTTTTGTTCTATACACATATAAATAGAGAGGTGTCGGTCCTTAAGGTATTCTGCCCCAAATTATTTCGGCTTCTACTGATGTGATGATCACGTGAGTGCACCGACAAGGTGCAGTGATATGAAAAGAAGGGAAATGATATATTGGCCTCCTTTTCTTCCTTGGGCCACCCCCTTGTAGTGTAAAAATAATAGTCATAATTAGGGGTGCAACTTGGGTCGGGTTTTACCTGACCCGCATCGAGCCGACCCGAAAATAACATGGGTCGGGTTTATAAATCATGGGTCTCGAGTAGGGTCAAGTTTTAAATTGGAAAACTAGACTCAATTTTGGGTAGGGCCGGGTTTAAAGAACAAAAACCCGAAACCCGACCCAACTCATATGGGTGTACTGTGGCTTTCTTAAATATCTCTTGGATAACATAGAAAATTATTTTCCAGCATATTGATACAATTGTTTTCATTGAGGTCATCATGTTTGTTATGCGACAATATAGTGTCCCTCTTATCTTTATACATTTGGTGACATAAATTTAGAGACTTTTTGTGTGAAGATTTTTTTTTTTTTCTATAATCTTTAAAATTAGTCACTATCCCACGCTAAAAAATGAAAACCCGACCCGACCCGACCCGAGAAACTATCTTGGGTAAGGTCGGGTTTACGAATCTTGGGTCTTCCGGTAAAAAATTAGACCTGACCCGCCCGACCCGAGTTGCAACCCTAGTCATAATTATAATTACACTAGAGTGGGTGGCCCAGGGAAGAAAAGAGGGCAACTATATTACTTCCCTAGCCCTGTTTTGGATTGCAGGAATTTTTTGGAAAAGTTTGGAAAGGGAAAATATCTCTAAATTTTCTTACTTTTTTACACTTGAAACAAGATAACTTGAACCAAATTACACTTTCAATTTATGATAATATCCCTCCAAATTAACTATTGCCACATCATTATCCTCTAAATAGTGGAAATAGAAATTTTTCCAAAGAATGTTTTTCTTGCAATCCAAACAGCAATGAAAGTGCTAACAAGTCCTAACAGGACATGCTTGTTTTAGGATTGTCCCAGTGTGTTTGGATTTACGAAATCAGGCACTAGAATCGCCATCATATTCCAATTTTGATCCATTTCGGTATTTAAGTAGTTCAAAAAAAAAGAAGAATTAACGCCTGAAAATACGTGCAAGTTATATCGAAATTTAGGATGAAACTTTAGGAAGTAGTCGAGTAAGCACAATGACACACTCAAAAGCCACCATTTGACCAAAAAAGCACTCGTAATGGTTTAAAAATATTGAACACCTAGTGATACAACTCATATTCTCTCATTTCTCATTGCGCTAGCAATGCATAAGATTAAACCTTATACAAAATACAAAATTTGATATATGAAAGTCTATTAAATAATATTATATATATAATAAAAATAGGCTTCTGATGTTAGTGCTGCCATGTTTTAATAACCGCACAAGCTCTCTTGTCTTTTCTTTTGTAATTGGCTTATGAGAGCTTTTTGGGATTGTAATAACAGTTTACAGCGGTTTATATAATAAAAGACAGCATGTGTGTGTGCAATTATCAAAACATGGTAGTGCCAATATCAGTAGCCTAAAAATAATATGCTTGAATATAACATGGGATTTGTCAGGGTCCATCGCAGAAGACATTTCACGGAAAGTCTGTTGCACGAGAGAGCAGCCACATGGGCTTACTTTTCAACGGATTTTGTCATTAACATATGCCCCTCTGATATCATGTCGACCCTTTGTATTGAAGTGTAAATGATTAAATAACAACAAGTCTAACCGCTTAAGCTTTTGGAGTAATTGGTTGTTTCTCATGGTATAGAGCCATTGCTTCACGGCAAGTCATGGGTCCAAAAGCTAACAACTCCGTGATATTAAAAATCCTGACAACCTAAAGAATAAAATAAGAGGGGCCACACATGAGGGGGATGTTTAAGTATCAATGATTAAATACCACCAACTCTAACAGTATAAACTTTTGGAATAATTGGTTGTTTCACACTTTGACATGGCTACACGATCCCCAAACCAAAGAGTATGCAACATGCAACATGCAACATGCATAGTTCTTGCTTGAACCACAAAGATGAAAGGCTTTTACATGTGGATAAGGTGGTCCATGCACCAGAAGGCTGACAACAAAGTAAAGACCGCACCATCTTACAAAAGATAATTAGGAACAGTAGTGCCTATAGAAAACGATTGAAAACCTTCAAGGAAATCAAGCTCAAGTAGAAAGTACAGTTCCCACCTCTTTTTGTGATAATCTATACGTAGAGATGTTGTGAGCATGACATCGATTATAGAGTGAGAGTCCATCTACCTTCAAGGAAATCAAGCTCAAGTAGAGTGTACAGTTCCCACCTCTTTTTGTGATAATCTATACGTAGAGATGTTGTGAGAATGACATGGATTATAGAGTAAGAGTCCATCTCTCTTTCTTGAGTAAAGGAATCCAGCTACACACCATCCATAGGCCACTAGTTGATGCTCTCTTTTGAATATAAAACATAAGTCCTCATCATAAGATAGTGATATGTAGAGGGACACAAAGAAACCCACATCCATTAACACAAGAATTAGCAATCTTAATCTCACCAGTAATCCCATTTCTGCTGTCTTTGCGCGCTTAAATTCCAAATCACCACCTTCTGGGTTTTATCTAAATGTTTAGAAAACATTGTTACGACACTGAAATCGCTCTTATTTCTCATGTTCTTACGTGCATTTTACTATAATTGATGTTTAACATTACTGTGATTATCGTTGTTTTAGCTTTTATTTAAACTGTTTTATCAAAAGAGATGGTTTCTTTATGCAACTCTCTCTCTCTCTCTCTCTCTCTCTCTCTCTCTCTCTCTCCAATGATTAAGAAACCTATACATCATTAAACAGTGTTGTATGTTGAAAGTTATTTGCTTAGAGAAAGATGTTTTCCATGCTTGACAGAGATGTGACATAGAGAGAGTTGTACGCACCTTAGCTCCTTGGGACTTCAAATGGGAAACGAGTAGTGTAAGGCTAAAGACATCGCACCACTTAAGATAGGAAGTAGCTAGTATGGCCCTCCCCACATGACTCTCACATGGCTACATGAGAAGCTAGACCATTATATATACCAAATAGCTTTAACACGACTGTAGGAAGAACCACAAAAGAGGACCTTTCATACAAGCATTCAAAACTAAAAAGCAAAAGCATTTTTGTCGGAGTCCCATTTCAGTCATGACCCTCAATAGCCCAATCAAGAGCACCATTATCAGGGTCCATTTGTTTGGTCAATATGTCACTAACTAAATTGTTAGTTTTTTTTTCCCTAACCTCTGTTGGAATTTCCATAATGGGGTGATGTCAATCTGATCCTAGGGATTGAACTCCTGTGTATTGGCTTAGTGTTAGGGTATTAGGATTTGGGGTTTGGGGTTTGGGGTTTAGTGTTTAGGTTCGATCGAAGGCGGGTCCAATTTAGCTAGAATTTAGGTATACAAAGGATAACACATGTCAGGTAAGATTAAGTGCAGGATCATATAGCATGCCAAATGTGCGGTTGTTCGGCGTAAAGCCAACCAAGCGCATGAATAGGAAGAAGATGGTCTTCTCAAGACTGGGCCAAAAGATGCTGCAGGCCTTCAAAGGGAAAGTTTGAAAGCTCCATGGGCTCTTCATTAGTAGTAGCAGTCTCACCATATAAGAACCACAAGTTGGTTGGAATAAATTTGTAAGGTTTGATGGCTATGTGTACCTTGATTGAAACCCTTCATATCTTTGTTTAGATAAAGAGTAAGACAGCCAAACAAAGCACATGTTGTATAGTGTGAGGGGCCCATCTTTGAGGATATATGTGTTTCCCCCTATTGATGACTTACCAACTAAGTAAACACCTATTGATTTAAAAGGAATTTCACAATTCCAATGAGAAGATATTTCAATCTCACTTTGAATGGATGTTTTCCCCACCAATTTCCGCCCTTGTCTTTAAATGTACTAGTTTCTACTTGGGTCTTTTTTCTTCAATTTACTTTAGAGCCCGCTTGGATACCCCTTGGATTTGGATTTGGAGGTGAATTTGGATTTCCAAAATCCATGGATTTGAAATCAAGAATTTTAAAATTCACAAATTTATAAATAATGCTTGGATGACCACGTATAGATTTGGATTTCAAATCTAAATTATTATTATTTTTTTATGGATGCCCTTTGGATTTGAATTTGAAATCTAACAAGACCAAAAAGCCCTAAAATACTTGATATAGGAGCATTTCAACCATTTTCCATGATCCATGGGTATTCTAGTAATTTTACCCTATTTGGGGGTATTTTGATCATTTTTTATGTCTTAAGGGTGTTTTAGTCATTTTCCATGACTCAGGGTATTTGGTCATTTTCACCCGGTATAGGGGTATTCCGGTCATTTTGCATGACACGGGGGTATTCTAGTCATTTACATAATATGGCGTATTTCTATCATTTTTACCTCATGAGGGTATTTTTAGTCATTTTTCATGAGCCAAAGGTCATTTTTACTTTATATAGGGGTATTTTGATAATTTTCCATGATCTTTGGGTATTTTAGTCATTTTACCCTATTTGAGGTTATTTTGATCATTTTATGTCATAAGGGTGTTTTAGTCATTTTGCACGACTATGGGGTATTTTTGTCATTTTTACTTGGTATAGGGGTATTTCAAGTCATTTTACCTAATATGGGGTATTTTTATCATTTTTATCTCATGACGGTATTTTTAGTCATTTTTTATGAGCCATGAGTCATTTTTACTTGATCTAGGGGTATTTTAGTAATTTTCCATGATATTGGGGTATTCTAGTCATTTTACCCTGTATGAGGTTATTTTAATCATTTTTATGTCATAAGGGTATTTTAGTAATTTTGCACGACTCGAGGTGTTTTGTCATTTTTACCTGGTATAGGGATATTTCGGTCATTTTGCCTAACTCGGGGGTTTTCTAGTCATTTTACCTAATACGATGCATTTTGATCAATTTTTAATGTCATGTGGGTACTTAAGTCATTTAACACTTTTTTGGTATATTTTGGTCATTTTAACCCCCTTACGGGTCAGATTTAGATTTTTAAATAACCTCTCGCAGAAAGGATTTATAAATCCAAAAAATTACACTAGCATGAGGAATTTATAAATCTTGTGGATTTCACTCAAATCCAAATCCAGATGTCATAAAGGCTTGCCAAACACCGAATTTGGATTTAAAAATCCAAATTCACCTCCAAATCCAAATCCAAAGGGTATCCAAACGGGCCCTTATAGGGAAATGATATCTCAACACCTTTTAACAGCATTTTTTATTTTTACCCCTTCTGTTTGGTCTGGTTGCCTCCCCTAGGTGGAAAAGAAAGTGAAAAGGATAGATGTGAAAAGTGAAAAAATAAAAAAGAACAGATGTTTCATTTTGACTGTTCAATTTGTCTTTTTCACTTCCCTTGGGCTCTGTTTAGATGCTAAAGCATTCTAGATGCCATGTAAACTTTGGGAAAACCATGAGCTTTTCTATGCTTGGATGCAAGTTAATCAAATGAGGGAGAGATAGAGAGAAAAAAGATAGAGAAAAGAGAGGATTACCTATGAAATTTTGTCTTTTTTTAGATATTTCATATGGAAAAAGAATTGACGCCATGTCACTTACGCCTTTTTTGTTATCTCAGAATCTCTAAGGATTTGTGTGTTACTTTGGAAAACAAACACACTTAGTAATCCAAAAGGTGCTCTTTTTTTTTTGCTTAGGGAATGCTTGAGGATCCCTTGCAACTGGCATCCAAACAGACGGGGGTGGGGACAACCAAAGGGAGCATAAAGAGCAAGCAAAAGGGAATTTGCCAGGCAATTTTGAGGAGATCCATTTCGCGGTTCAGTTTTCCAAGAGAGAATAGCCACTTAGTAGCAGATTTTGTCTTATTCATTTAATTCATCTGAGGTGGTTGTGCTCTCATGCAAAAGTGAGCCGTGAAACCAAATCCTTATTTCAAATAATAATATTTTAACTTCAAAACTTTGTAAAATTATATGCAAATAATTTCCAGTGGTATCCAAAGATACCCCAAAACTCTTTCACATTTATGAGAACACTCGACAGTATAATACCTTTTAAGTGTATTAATAAGTAGAACTACAACACCAAATACTCATCTTCTAGCTTAGGTTTACAGACTAACCATGACTTGGTAGATCTTTCAGATGAAAATCTGATCTTTGAGCAATGGAAGATTTCTAAGGGCATTCAAAGAAGAGATAAAAGTCATAAAACCATGAACAGGAATATACCCATCTAATGGCTAGTGTTCAAGTCTCAACCCAACACTACAAAGAGCTAAAATTTGAGTGGTCTGCATAAGCTTTACAAGAGGAAACATGGTAGCTATATCTACTTTCTTCTTTTCCATATTTTGGCAACCATTTACTTGATATGGGAGAAAACTAACTAAAATTCCAGCAATAGTTCTTAAGGATTAAGCTGAATAATATCAGTAACAGATGAATCAAGTGCTTTGTGGCTTCAACCCATATAGAGATAAATTTCTGGCCTTTATCTAATCAAACAGCATGAGAGCCACTTACTAAGGAACAATGTATTTAGTTTTAAGCAATTGGCTTCAGTTTTTCAGTTTACATACCTAAACAGCAGAGCTGGATATGCAGAATCTGCTGTAAACATCAACCATCTCCTCATGCATCCAGTCCATCAAGACCCTGCATTTGGAAATCAACAATTGGAACCTTCAGATATATTATAAGAAAATCCCAAGCTTTCGGGATCCAAATGTTCAGTAACATCCATAAAATCAACACTGCTAGAACTATCTAACCCTCTTCTACTAGACTTCGTATCAGAATGTAAAATTCTGTTCTCATTGGGGATTGGCCTGTTGTCTGAATTGCTGGTGAAAACTGGCTTATGAGCTTCTTCCTCGGAGGTCTGGTTTGAAAAGGAGAGAGGATTAACAGGTTTAGATATGAATGAAAGGTGACCTAAGAAGTTGAGAAGTGAAGGAACATGGGTCTTGGAGATGGGCTCATATTCACTAGAATCTGAATGAGATGAAGCAGACAAACTACTGTATGGTATTGCTGAATTTCCCTACAAAGTGTTTACACCCATGTTAAGTTATTTGAAGTGGAATAAGAAATGGCTATTCGCATCTCTTGTTTTGGTATCTGCATTCCTATATTTTAAACTTCGATCATTGACTCCTTGAATCCCCCACAAGATGTCAACAGACAATGAGAGAATTTTATATGAGGGTGTGGACCCCGATCCGAGAGAGGGAGCGGGCGGCGGTGAGGGACGAGCCCCACGCGCTAAGGTCTCTACAGATCATCCACGTGAATGGAGAGCTCTACCAAGGAACTCTCAAAAGAAAATGCCTCTCACAGCATGAGTGGCGATACAAAGGTGAGATACCTCTCGATTCGGGGACTAGCCCAGATTCGAGGCGTACCTTAAACAAAGAAGAGTCGCCATCCAAGGAAAGTGGGCCAAGGATCCCATACTATGCTCTGTTGCAACGGATAACCAGAGATATAAAATAGGGTTCGGTCAAAATGGGGTGTCTACAGAGGGGGGCAAATATCAGCTCCCAAACAATAAATGATACCAGGCCGTATTATTCCAAGCTGCTGATCTGCTATGCCCTAACTGTGGATAGGTCATGCCCCTTAAACTAGAAGCCCACAAATGGACAGTTAAAAGAAATGAATGCCAATGAATCTCCACTAAATAGAGGTTTAAGATAACCCCACCGAAGTATTTTGGTTCTGGCAATACAAATGAAAAATATTCATTTACTGTTGTGATCTGATATCATTAATAGAAAATGGCAAGAAGACTCCCAGAAGGCACAAGATTATAAATATGAAAGGTGAAACAGAGACCAAGGTTTCGTGTGTCAGCTTCGGTACGCGTTTCGGTAGTGATGGAGATGAAAACATGTCAGTTTTAGATGGAAATTTCGGTGGAAATCCTGTAAAATTATGAAAATATATGAACATTTGCAAATTATGGATATTTAAGATGGAACTTCGGGAAGTGCTAGAATAAGCACAAATACACATGCAAAACCATCATACAACAAAAAACCACATATATAATGGTTTAACAACATCGAAAAGCTACTGGCATGTACTCTCACGCATGCATGATGAAATTTATATAAATATTTATGCAATTCACCATCCCTTTCTACGTGTGTTTCGATGGTGATAGAAATGGAAACATTTTAGTCATTTTGTGTCGGTTTCGACGGAAATTTAAAACCATGCAAGAGACAAGGAAGAGAAAGAACTCTACCTATCTTTTTTAGACGGGACAAATAACTTGGGAGAAAAAAGCAAGAACAACCAAAGGGATGATGAATGTGCTGAGTTTTTTTTTTTGTTAAGAAAACAAATGTAGAAACTGCCAATTTTCAAGACAGCCTTGAATTGAATCAGTTTAGGTTCCAATTTGGCTTACCAAATCTTTAACCATACGTTCGATCTTCCTATTATATGGAAGAGAAAGAACAAAAAAAATGCAAGATAGATAAAAGGTCACTCCAGTAACAGCATAGGCTTGAAGAAGTGACTTCTAGTCATGTATAGCTGCACATTCTAGATACTTCGAAATGGGTGGCATACCCAAATTTTGATGCTCTGTTTATGATCATGATACCCACCTTGCCATAACAAGATGAAAAGACTCATGCAGTTAAACTGGCTTCTTTACGTGCTGCATGTCCTAAAATGACAATAAGTCTTAATTCTTATTAGCTCCACAGAAGTTTTATGTAACATCATAGTAGGAATTATCTTTTGATTATACCAAACCCATTTTTACCAAGAATTTATAAAAACAAAGTGCAAACGTCAACTATTCATACATGAAATTATAAATATAAATGTAGATTAAATAAGGATTGAGAAATATAAACTGGGTTACGGGATCCAAATGTTAGGACGACTACTATAGCTACACCTACAATAGTTTCATCCTACGCCCTTTTCTTCCCTTTTCTGTCAATGTTGCCAATTCCCAGAAGACTGATTTATGTACGCTCGTGGATACAGTTGCCCAACTGCTGATTTATGTACCCTTATGGATACAGTTCCCCAACTACTTTCTTCGAATAGGCCTTGTTCATTCGCGAGACAATTCTTCGCTCCAGCTTAGAGAAGCTGTCCACTCAGCCATCTCTCCCAATTGAAAAAGGAAATAGAGAAACCGGTTAAACTTGACATGGCAAACACCTATGATCGTTTGAACCATATGTTCTTTTTTTTTTTTTTGGTAGGTAAGCTGGGATTGAACCCCTGACCTGTAGGAGAACAAAGCCTAGACCATTGAGCTAGAGGCTCGATCCTGAACCATGTGTTCATATTCATAACTCTCCTCAAATTTGTCCTCTCCCGACAAATGGCAAACTGGATCAAAGCATGTATATTGGATTGCCCTATCAATGGCACTTATCAACTCTAAGACAGATTCCTTCAAGGCGAGTCGTGGACTGAGGCAAGGATGCCCCCTTTACACAGATTCTATCCGCAAGTATATGAACCAGGAAAATTTTCTTACTGATCCATTAACAACAAGTAGATGTACACCAGGGAATTGGTAATGTGCAATGAGAAGTTGGTAGAAAAAGTAGTGGATACACTTCTTGATAATGGGATCCACGAGCAACCAATGAGGGGCGGTCATAATCAAGTTTACAAGTTATTTTCAGATGTAATTGAAGGCACAAAGGAAAGATTTAGTGAGACTCTACTTGGTAAACGGGTAGATTATTCGGGGCATTGGGTCATTGCTGTGGGCCCTTTGCTTTCATTACATCAATGTGGATTACCTAGATAAATAGCAAGAGCACTCTTCCAGACATTTCTCATGGCACAAGCAAGTGACAGAGTGCTCAATTTTTGAAGAGAGACAATAATGATTGGTGTGTGGTTTACTCGTACAGGCTATTCTACAAATACGAATAATAATTATTTCAAGAGGAAGATACATATATACACATACATATATCGTATAACCGTATAATTCATGTTGTTCAACCAAAAGCTACTTAGCAAATTGTAAAGAAGTTGTCAGCATGATCTTATTGGTGATTTAACAGGAAAAAGAATAACACATAGGTAGTATTCTAAAACTAGAACAGATACACAAAATTACCAATTCAACCACACAGGATCAAGATTTGAACCAGTAAAGTAAGGCAATTTCTTGCATAATAACAAATAAGTTAGTTGAGTACTAAAAACTGGTTCAGTTTTCATAATAAATTTTACATAATATCGAAGGTAGGAGGTGTAGAATTAGGTGTAGGTAATTGAGAGAGAGAGAGAGAGAGAGAGAGAGAGGTGGTGGGGGGGGGGGGGGGGGGGAGGGGGAGACACACCACTCGTTACACAATAGAAGGAGATGAACTAATTCTGCATACTTGTGTTTGAAGAGTTGTTGTTGTTATTAATAGGGTTGATACCATACAATATAGATGGCAAATGCCATATTTACATTGATCTTTTACAGTATGAACTAATTGAAACATTGCCAATCCTTTAACAATACAAGAGGAAAGAATGGTTGGCTGCCATTTTCCTTAATTGGAATGTATCTCACGAGAGATCCATGTGATCCTCGTGAGATCTAAGGTTTCCTAACACCCTCCCTCAAACTCATGTGTGGTGGTAACACATTAAGTTTGTCACGAAACCAAGAAAAACGCTTGGTAGGTAACCCTTTGGTGAGACCATCGGCCACTTTTTTTCTTCTTCTTTTTTTATCATTAATCAGAGTTAGGCAAACCCCAAAACCAGAATACAAAGAGGGAAAAAAAATTTACAATCTAACATAGGTGGTTCCAAGGGAATCCTCCTTTACAATATCAACCAGATTTGGAGATATAGAGAGATCATTGAAATGAAGGCCTTTGATGGGGAAATCAGCTTTGGATAACAGATCTGTGGCTCTATTTGCTTCCCGCCAGATGTGGGAGACTTTCCACCGTTTGAACTTTTAAAGAATCTCCTGAATGTCAGCAAGAGCCCCTCTTCTTTTCCAAGGGCAGGGGAACAGACCTCTGATAATGTTAATGGCTAAGAGGGAGTCGGACTCAATCCATACATCATCAATATGCAAAGAGTCTGCAAGTTTTACTCCTTGGAGAATTGCTTCGAGTTCTAGTTCATGGATTGTCATAAGATCTCGGGGGACAGAGTACGTGGCTATGACTGAACCATCAATTGCTCGAAGAAGTCCACCAATAGAAGCTTCCAAGTCACTTAAAGAAGCATCAGAGTTCAGTTTTGTGCAACCTGCACAGGGGGCAACCCAAACACAGTACCTTTCAATCTTTTTGGGCGTCAATAAAGGAAGGCTGTAAGCATTTGCTAAAGCTATGTCATTTGCATTGCCTGAACTGTTTAACTTAAGGTAAATACATCTGGTTCTTATACTTCTAAGGACTTCCATTAGAATGTTCTGTTTGTGTCTAGCTTTCTTTCCATGGATTCTGTTATTTCTTTCTAACCAGATGAAATGAATGGAAGCCGTAAAACCATTGGCCACTTGATCAATGCAGGCAACATATTGTACTCGTAAGAGACCCCGCGCAACACGTTCACGTATAAAATGGTAATTGACCTTGATGTGTTTCGTACAGGCATGGAATACAGGGTTAAAGACTATATATGTAGCACTTAGATTATCACAGTGTACCACTGGACGGGAAGATCCATAGAGGCCTAATTCTTTCATCAAAGATTGAAGCCAACACAGATCCGCACGATACTCAGCTTCCGTGCTTGATCTAGAGACAGTGAGTTGTTTCTTTGAGGACCACATGACTAGATTGGGACCTAAGAAGATGCAACTGCCAGTGGTGGAGCAACGATCATCTGGAGACCCCGCCCAATCAGCATCCGAGAAAGCTTTGATCATCTGGGACCTAAGAAGATGCAAATGCCATATTTACATTGATCTTTTACAGTATGAAAATGGTCAAATGTGGAGTGATTTAAGCTATACAGATTATAGATGGAAACTAATTGAAACATTGCCAATCCTTTAACCATACAAGAAGAAAGAATGGTTAGCTGCCATTTCCCTTAATTGGAATGTATCTCACGAGAGATCCATGTGATCCTTGTGAGATCTAAGGTTTCCTAACAGGAGGAACTCAGCACAACACTTTTAAATAAAAATTGGAGAGAAAGAGTCAATAATTATGGTGAAATGGGTTATGTTACTTGATGGGCCTATTAGGTCTGTCCCAGTTAATTTTAGACTTGAATGAAAGATTCAAGAATGAATATACATCAAGATGTGAGTAATATCGAGTTCTTAAGAGTAAGAGCATCTTTCAATCACAGGATATTGGTTTGTTTACTGGGCATGGAATGATTCTGATTTGGCATGTACATGCCATACGCCAATGGTTTTGGAGTTGAATATGATTATTTGTGAATAATAATTAAAATGGTCTTAGAAACAACATAGTTAGATGTATAAATGGGCACGGCCTAAAGTCTAATCATATCCAAAAAATGGTCTTAACCAGGCCAAATCCTAATTTGAGATATTCATTTTCAACAAAAGTTGTGATTGAATATACACCATTGATACAGCTTAATTGTTTAAGACCCAAATGTGAATTAGATATAGGCCCAAGTGCGAATTAGATATTGTCACAAAATCTTTGGGCCTCTTTGGATGCCACCTTGATAATTTTTTATTTGCAAATAAAATTATTCCAATTTAATGCATTTTTTTTGCACGCGAGAAATTAAAGCATCTTTGAAAGCCAGTTAACTATACCAAATTGACATCCTCACTTTCTTGTTTCAACAATGGCACTCCAATCTTTACTTTTACTCTGTTTTTTTTTTCTTTTTTTGTAATTTGCCTTTAAAGGTCAATATAGTTCCATTATTTTTATAACGGCTTTATTAACCACTTTTCTAATTGGCTTTTACTTTTTTTAATTTGCCTTAGTATTGGTTGTAAATAACCAAATAGATTAAATGATGAAAAGTCAAAGAACATTAAATGCACTTTGGTGATTTACAACCAATGAGGGTGCCCTTTTATCTCTTTTTCGGAAGGTTGCCCTTCATTTTAGAACTCCTCTAGAATCTAAGTAACTAACCAGTCATGCGGGTTCCATACTGAGACATCCAATTGTCAGCCCTAGGCTGATTATTGGACTCAAAATTTTGGTTGGGGGCTCACAATCCCGGATGCCACAATTTGAAACAGACAGTGCCTGATGGCGTCGGAATCCGGGTCTGCGATCGCGTCGTGGGTAGAGGGCCTCCGCTGGGGTCTGCAATCACAAACAGAGGGGTCAGGGAGGTCCAGGGTGGGTCCCGGACGACCACTTCGACACCCAAGTCAGATTCCGGACCAGCAATATAATAAACAACAAGAAATGGCTGAGGTATGATCAGGTTTACCGAGACCAATACGCAGGTTCTTTCTCTGATATCTGGGAGGGCGGACGGGTCAAAGGGGGCGGGTAGGAAAAAAAGGGAGCGGGGGGGGGAGGGAATAAGGCGTCCAGCTCCTTCCCCTCTCTTGCTTAGGGTCCTTTCCTTTAATGGTGCCTCTTTTTTAGAGTAGCTCCTTTCCTTTGGCCGGGTTGGAAGGGGGGAAAGGATGGGATCCAATTCCCTTTCTTTTTTCTCGAATCGTTTTTCTCCTTCTTAGAGACTTAATGGTGTATTTATACTTTGATCTCGCATGCAAATCATCTTTAAGGGGCGCCACGTGGACCTTTTTATCATTTCAGAGAGTGCCTTCGTGTGTGGCTTTGTTGTATAATCTTGCCCATAATCGTGATGAAGTTTTTGGAGGCGGGGAGGTGACACGTGGCAGAATCACGTGGTCTTACCGTGTACTAAGGTCTCTTTTAATCATGATTAGGTTCTTCCGCCGCATGGGTGACACGTGGTGGGATCCAACGGTCCGTCGTGTTTATGCCCTATCAGTGCCTTGTAGTTCGAATTTTTATAATGGCACTCCCAACTTTATAAACCACTTTTCTATTTGACTACTGTGAGTATTCTTGAAAGGGAAATGATATATTCACACTTTTTCCTTACTTGGGCCAGAGCTTATAGTGTAAAAGGGTATCATAAACATGGTTTCAAATTTCAGTTTCTGAATGCATTTCGGTCCCCACTGAAACTGAAATTTTAGTCGAAATCTATCGAAATCAATTAAAAAAAGATTTTATCTCATACGGAATTTCAACTGAATTTCGGCTGAAATTTCGGGAAAATATTAAAAAATAAACAACATGGAATGAAATGAAATGGTACCGAAACCGAAATTAAATTTCGTTCCAAATTTCGTAAATTTCGGTAATTTCGTCTCGAATAAAATAATACTTTTTTTCCCGTTAAAGAATTTTGATCGAAATTTCGTCCTAAAAAAACAGAATTTTGTGCGGCAATACCAAATATCGCCTGAAAATTCAGGATTTAGGCTGAAATTTCGGATAAGTCCGAAATTTTAGCCGAACCCGAAATTTAAAACCATGGTCATAAATACATTAGAGGGGTCTGGCCTAGGGAAGTAAAGGGGGCGTGAATATATTGCTTCCCTCTTTGAAAATGTCTAGATGGAGCCACTAGAAAAAGGGAAATGATATATTTGCCCCTTTTTTACTTGGGACAATTACCTCTAGTGTAAAATAATTGTCATAAATCCAAGGTTTAAAATTTCGATTTTGGTACCGGTTTTGGACCTCCGGAAAACCGAAATTTCGGTCGAAATTTGGTACTCAAGTTCGAAATTCCGGACCGAAATTAGGCTGAAATTTCTAATTTCACCAAATTTCGGTTACGGTCCCCACCGTCCTCGGTCGAAATTTAAAACCATGCATAAATCCAGTCAAGAGGGCTGCCCAAGTAAAGAAAGGGCGAATATATATATGATATATCACTTGGACAGTTGGCCCATAAAAAGTAAATCTTACTAGAGCTTCCACCTCTCGTCCCGTGAAACCGCGTCTTATGGAAATAATAACATTTAATTATAAAGTTTCGGTCTATGATTGTTTCGCCCCTCTGTAGGATAATGCGCTACCCTGTTAACGTGATTTGACGTCGGAAAACAGAAAGCCTTAAAGTCTACACACAATTCAGGTTACAAGAAGTGTGCATAATCCTAAGTAGGGGCGAAACAAATCATTGCCATAAAATTAATCTAACAGTCCCATTATCGGCTATATCAGTAATTATGTCTAAAAAGCAGACCTCTTTCGGTAAATTCGAGTCAAAACCCTAGAATGCTCGAACCCGCACATAAGGCCTCTCCAAAGATAACTCACTCACTCATTCTCTCTCTCTCTCTCTCTCTCTCTCTCTCTCTAGGGTTTGAGGAAAATCTCTTCAAGGTATAATCTTTAATCCGTGCGATCTACTCTCTATTATAATGATCTGTATTCTTACTTTTCCGCTCTGCAGAACGATCTCGATTTCGTACATTTCTATTAGGGTTTAGTTTTTTTTTTTCAGATCTACATTAACCCTAGTTTTTTCATATATTTAACTCTTTCTCTTTACAAATTTAGCAATTTAATCGTTTTTTTTTGTTCGATTTTCAGATCCCTTTTGTATTTTATAAGTTCTATTGTCGATTGAAGTTCCTGAAAATGCTAATGGTTGAATAAGATGCATTCTCTTATTTCATTTGCTATTTCTTTCGTTTGTTGAGATTTTATATGGTGTATGCCCTTACAGTCCAGTATTTTTCAAAAAATACTGTACGGATTACATTTTAGGATGATCCGAACCGTCCACTTGATGTGCCGTAACGTAAATAGGTTGTAATTAAAAAATCACTTCCATATGATAATCCTAGCCCTCGTTCTATTGATGAACGGAGTATTATGGAAACCTTTGTAGATCTAAGGGTTGGGATCATCCTATGGAAATGATTTTTAGGGTGAAATGTATTTACGTTGTGTCCGATCAAATGGACGGTTTTTATCATCCTATGGTGTGGGTATGGTACATTTCGGAAAATACGGGACTATATGGGCTTTACACCATATAAAAACTCTCAGTTTATTAGGTTTTAATGGGGTGCTTTTGTTTTCTTTTCATACATTCGATAAGTTACATCTGGGTTCATACATTCCATAAGTTACATCTGGGTCCATGACTTGCTGGTTGGGATCAGGGGGCCTTTTTTTGTTAGTGTTTTGTTTTATTTTATTTTCATACAGTCCATAAGGTACATTTCATTTTGTTTTATTTTCATACATTCTATAAGAAAGTTTTGGTATTTCGCTAGTGATTTGCTAGAAATCTGAAGTCTGAACAGATTTCTAGATCCCACCTCTATCTCTAGTTTTCTATCTGAAATACTCTATTTGATTCGAAATTGACAGCAGTGGTGCATCTTCGATCCCTAATTACCTATGTTTTTAGAGATGTGCGAGTACCATAGTTGGCAAGATGGTTATTTTTTTTTCTTTTTTTGAAAAAACGCTTTTTATTTGTTTGCACTAAAAGAAACTCTGTTTTTTGAGGAAAACATTTAAAACAGGTTTAGAATGTTTGAAATGTATTCATTCGTTTTTTGGTCAACTTTCCAACTTTACTCCTGCTATATTTTGTAATTGACAAAATTTAAAATGTATTTTTTGATGTTTCCATTTTTAATACATTTTTTGAACCAATGCTAAACTTGAATTTCCTGTTCCGTCTTTTTGCCGAATCACGTTTTGCGAACTATGGTGGGTGCTAGTTGCTAGGCTCCATCATGTCTTGCACATGGTGGTCAGTAGTCTAAAATATCTGGCTACTCAGTTTGGACCTTGGATTTAGTGTCATCTTCATGATTTTATGCTGAGAAATCTTTATGAATCTAGCAAACCCTGTTTTTCTGTTTAAAATTAGACAGACATGGGCCTTAACATTTGAAGCAGAGCTCTACAAAATGTCTGTATCTCAGTTTCATAGCAACTTTTTCTTACTTAGATAAGAGATTTTTTGGGTATTTTCTGCATGATATGTTATGTACCATTTAGTTTGTTTACTTCATTTTAGGTGGATTGTTTTTTATAATCGAGGACTGGATAAGTGGCTGAAGTTGGATAAAAATTTAGCTTGAAGCAGAGCTTTACAAAATGCTCATATCTCATTTTCATAGCAATCTTTTTTACTTAGTTAAGAGATCTTTTGGGTATTTCAGCATGATATGTTATGTACTATTTAGTTTGTTTACTGCATTTTAGGTGGATTTTTTAATAATCGGGGACTGGCTGAGTGGCCGGTGCTGGCAGGGACGGAGCCAGGGGGAGCGAGGGGGGGGGGGCAATTGCCCCCCTAAAAATTTGGGATTTTTTCGATACTGTTAGTTCTATGCGATTTTTTGGCATTGGAATTAGTAGTTTTTTTTTTTTCGACAAATGCCTTACGAGTTTTCATTGGTTTGGACTTTAGACGTGCTAAATTTTCTCCAAATTTATCTGGTGTTGAATGCTGGCAGCGTTTTTCATTGGGAAAGCCCAAAATTTTCGGTGGGACTGTTTTGCGTTATATGGAAACCTAACCAAGGAAGAGAGAGAGAGAGAGAGATTTTGACTATTCAGGCGTAAAACATAGAAAGGTGAGAGAGAGAGAGAGAGAGAGAGAGAGAGAGAGAGAGAGAGAGAGAGAGAGAGAGAGAGAGATTTTATAGGGTAAGTGCCTGTAAAGTTTAGTATTTTTCACAATTTACAGTGCGCCTACTTCACTGGATGATCTAAACCGTTCATTTGTTGGGCCACAACATAAATAGGCTCTACAATGTAGACCATCTCCATAGGATGATCCTAACCCTCCAATCTATAGAGGTTTATGTAATGTGCAGACCCTTTACAGATCAAAGGTTTGGGTCATCTCAGCAGTCACCATATAAAATCTCTAGGTTCATATTTCTTTCAATGAGGTGAAAGTTGTGAGTCCAAAACTGATAATTGGACTCAAAATTTATATTAATTTAGTTTTGGCTCCAATTATCTTTTTTAGACCGTCGGTTCGCAAATCCAAAAGAAATAGGGCGTTAACATCCCATTGATAGATAATATTAATTTCAAATTATCCTACTTGGACACGAGGCAATATTTACTGATTGAATGGTTGGCATTTACTGATCCTAATTGTAAGAGATATATGAAACTCTATAAATACATAAGATATAAGATATATAACAACATAGAACGAGAATTTTCCATTAATTTTTTGAAAATACATAAGATATAAGAGATATATTATTGACATTTATAGATTGCAAATTATCATTTCGTAAAAAAAAAAAAAGAATTATAGACTTTAAATCTGTGTTCATATCTGTTTAGTTTGTGTAACTATCTTGCTCATAAACGAAGAAAAAATCAGGGTTGATTGTAAAAATCTCATGAGTTTTCTTTGCAGCATGAGCTTTTAATAAATGTGAATGATTTTTTAAGATTAAAAGCAAATTGAATTGAAATTTGTGTAATAATTTGAATTTTTAATTTTATAATAATTTATTGATTACGGTATAAAAATCCTTCTTTGCCCCTCTAGAGCAAATTTATGGCTCTGCCCCTGGGCGCTGGCTAAAAAATTAGCTTGCTATGCTCTGCATAGTGTCTGCATTGGTCAAGTCAGTAGCTGAGGGTCTTACATACTTTTGTAGAGCAGTTTCATATTATTTGATAACATTACTCAGCAAATTCCGTGGAGATTTGCAAGTAATCCCGTGGAGATTTGCAAGTCTTTCGATGGGATTAAAGACATTGTGGGCAACTTGAGAATTACTTTCCGCTATATCAGGAGATCTGCCAACGGGGTGGCGGATCGACTTGTTAGGAATGGGGTTCGAAGTGTTCTCCCATTCCCTGGTCAAAGGGTTAACCTTTTAGTGGTTCGATTTTTTACTGCCTTGAGATTTTCCACTCCTTTGGTTATAGGTTTTGCTAAGCTTATCTGTATATCTTTCTTGTTTTATCTCTCTTGCTTGTATTTGGCCATCTCGGTCACCTTTCCGTAATGAAATTTTTGACCATTCAAAAAATAAATAAATTATATGCCACCCTTTTAAGGTTACACTTGATGTAAGCACTGTATGCTTATTTTTCAGTTCTCTCGTTCCTTATACATGGTTTTATGTCACAAATGCTTGATCCAGGAGTGCATATCAAGGCATTTTAACATCATGGCTGGGCAGCGAAATAACTATGGTAAACGGTCCCATGCTCAACCTGACTACTCTGACAATGGAGGAACTAAGAGAAGAAATCCCGGTGATGAGAAAGAATACGCTCCTGGGCCGGATGACACTGTTTACCGTTACTTGTGTCCGGGTCGAAAAATAGGAAGCATAATTGGGAGGGGTGGTGAGATTGTTAAGCAACTTAGGCAAGAGAGTCAGTCCAAGATAAGGATTGGTGAGTCCGTACATGGGTGTGAGGAGCGTGTTGTAACCATTTTCAGTTCAAGCCAAGAAACTAATGCCTTCGAAGATACCGGCGAGCTTGTTTGCCCGGCTCAAGATGCTCTCTTCAGGATACATGATAGGATTGTTGCCGATGAGTTGCCGGAAGAAGACACTAATCCGGATTTTCGTGATGTTACTGTTCGTCTACTTGTGCCGTCGGATCAGATTGGATGTATTATTGGGAAAGGAGGGCAGATTATTCAAAATATACGCACTGAGACTGCTGCTCAGGTCCGCATTCTAAAGAATGAACATCTGCCTCCTTGTGCCATGAGTAGTGATGAGCTTCTCCAGGTAATGTTGTTCATTTATATTGCATGATTTATTTGATGCCTTAAGTTCTATGTCACAAATATCGTTCTCGGAAATTTCTCGGCAAGGGAAAATCTGGGTATATATTAAATTTTTGGGATTTGCTAGTGTCCATTGTAGAAGCCATTTTGCGAATGGGCTGTTGCATGTGAGAGCAGCCACCTCATGAATAAAGACAAAATTTGTTGAAAAGTGAGTCTGCGTGGCTGCCCTCACATGCAACAGCCCATCCACGAAATGCTTTCTGCGATGGACACTAGCAAATCCCTAAAATTTTTTTCTTTTTTTCTTTTTTAAATCGGGAAAAAAGATTAAAATAAATTATTTAAAACATATATAAAAAGAGAGAACATTTCCTACACACTTGTGTAGGTAAGTTACCTACACTCTACCTTAAAATACAGTGGGGGCCCACATTGTTTGGGTGATCCAAACAATTCATTTGAATGGTCCTCACTAGACCTGGCAAAAGTGACCCGTGCCCGCGGGTCGACCCGGCCCACCCGCAAATTTGCGGGCACGGGTCTAAGTTTCCGTGACCCGTCAAAAACCAACCCGCGGGTGACCCAACCCGCAAAAACACGGGTCGGGTCGGGTCAACCCGCGGGCACCCGCATTTTTACAGTATTTTTTAATCTTTTTGAGAATGTTATCATCACTGCTGTTTGTTTTTTATGAGTAACTCCTCACTTTATAAAAAGTACGGTATGTCCTGCACCGTAGGATTATCCAAAGTTCCAAACCGTCCATTAGATGGGCCATACCCTAAATAGGTTATGCCCCAAAATTATTTCCATCGGTTGATTCTAACCCTCCGATCTATAGAGGGTTAGGGTCAACCTTCTAACATTCAGATTGGAGGGATATGATCATCCTATGGAAATGATTTTTGGAGCATAACCTATTTAGGCTATGGCCCAACTAATGGACGGTTTGGATCATCCTATGGTGTGGGCCATACATAAAGTGAGAGTGCCCAATAGTGTTGATAACATTTAAATGTGGTTTTTATTTTATTAGAATTTGCTATCAAGCTTCTCCTTTGGCAATTTCTCGGCAAGTGGCCTTTGTGTATGCAAAGATGCGCGCATCCAAATGTTGCTAAAATCTTCCTAGAAAATGTAAAAAAGTAATCATTACACCACAAAAAGTAAATTAGCTAAATTATAAAGTTTTGAATGAAAAATTACCTAGAAGGGTTATAAAATTTTAAAATTACGAAAAAAATACCAAATCACATATCGGAGGTTATGACAATTACGGGAAAAATAGAGGCTGTCAAATCAAAATAATTATTACAATCCCATATTTGCGGCATATTTGCAAGTGACCCGCGGGTTGACCCGGCCCACCCGCGGGCCGCGCGGGTCACGTAAATTTTGACCCGCCAAAATGCGGGTCATTTTCTCAACCGACCCGTGGACCCGCACCCGCATCACCCGCGGGTTGACCCGGCCCGACCCACCCGTTTGCCAGGTCTAGTCCTCACATAGATAGGGTGTCCACAAAAAATCAGATCCATAGGATCATCCCAACCCTACGATTTTTGGAGGTAAAATGGACGTGTATAAACCTTCACAAATTAGTCCATATTTTGCCTCCATAGTTTGAATGGTTAGGATGATCCTATGGATCTGATTTTTTGTGGACACCCTATCTATGTGAGGACCATTCAAATGAATTGTTTGGATCACCCAAACAATGTGGCCCCCCCCTAAATTTTAAGGTAGTGTGTAAGTAACTTACCTACACAAGTGTGTAGGAAATGTTCTCTCATATAAAAATATAATATTTAAGGAAAAGTATAAAATAAAATATCGTAAAAATATCGGGATAATATTTTGATATTATTCAACATTTTATGATAAAGAATGATTTTTTTGAAAAGGATGATAAGAATGAAAACATCGCTATATTTTTAAAATCTTGGGATTATTTCGAGATTTTGTCGTTTTAATAAAATGCTGCGGTAAAAACACGATATTTTCAAATTATCGTAGATATTTGTGGCATAGCTTAAGTTTAAATTTTCTTGTAAATTTGAATTTACAAGATATGCTAGTCAGTTACACATCCTTGAAATGCGCTATGATGTTGGTACTGCTATCAGCACAAACCCCATGTTACTTTATTTCTTCTGGTATTGTTCTGTACTCTTTGTTTATTGTTACAGACTTGTCAATATTCTTGTACGCATGCATATTAATTTAAACAATAAAATATGTTTAATATTATTGTTTAATGTTTGTGGAAATTTTTTCATGCTGGGTTTCTGGGGCAACTTGTTTAAACATCATCCCACATTTAGCATCGATGGGCAGAGCTGTTTCCTGTGTTTGAGTTTTTCATGTCTCCGTTTTTTCTATTACATCTATTGATTAATGCCGAATTTTTTTTCTCAAATTGTGTTTGGTGTCAGATATCTGGGGAAGCCTCGGCTGTAAAGAAGGCCCTTTATCAGGTTTCATCTCGCATTCATGATAACCCGTCTCGATCACAGCACCTTCTCACTTCCAACGTGTATCAGTCTAGTGGTCAGTTTATGGGTCCAAATGGTGGGGCCCCAATCGTTGGTATAGCTCCACTAATGGGACCATACGGTGGACACAAAGGTGATGCTGGAGACTGGTCGTCACATAACTTTTACCCTTCTCATAGGGACAAAAGCTCTGGGAAGGAGTTCAGTCTTCGTTTGGTGTGTCCAACTGGGAATATTGGAGGTGTGATTGGTAAAGGTGGTGTTATTATCAATCAAATCAGACATGAGACTGGTGCATTTATAAAAGTGGATAGTGCTTCTGCTGTGGGAGATGACTGTATTATATCCATCTCAGCCTTGGAGGTGAGCTTTGCAACAAGGTTTAAAATTTCAGTTAAATTTGGCCCAAATTCGGTAATTTTTTTTGTTGAAGTGCAAAATTTTGGCCGAAATCTGGGCCGATACTGAGTGCGTACTTTCGGTGTCGGCCTGGACCGAAATCCGAAATTTCGGAAATTTCAGCATTTCGGCCGAAATTTAAAACCATGCTTTGCAATCTCTTTCTTTTTGTATTTTTCTGCCTGCAATCTATTATATTTTCTCTGGCATTGTTGTGTTATGTTTCTAACATCTCAATTGTCTGCCTTTCAGTACTTTGAAGATCCAGTCTCTCCAACTATTAATGCGGCACTTCGCCTTCAGCTCAGATGCAGTGGAAAAACTGAAAGGGAATCTGGTGAACCTTCATACACAACTCGCCTACTTGTCTCAACATCACGTATTGGCTGCCTTATTGGTAAAGGTGGGGCCATCATCTCTGAGATGAGGAGACTCACAAGAGCAAACATTCGTATACTTTCAAAGGAAGATCTTCCAAAAGTTGCATCTGAAGACGATGAGATGGTTCAGGTAAACACATTGTTGCCTTTAGATATGTTGAATTCACACGAGGGGATTGGACTTGTGTATATCTATGTGACAGATATCTCCGATATTTTCAAAATATAGCGATTTTATTGCTATATTTTGATAAAACGACAAAATCCCAAAATAATCCCAAGAATTTAAAAATATGGCGATATTTTCATTCATAGCGATAATATCACGATATTTATATAATATTTTATATTTTTTTCTTAATTTATATAAAAATAATTTTATTTTATCATTTTCCTCGATATAAACCTGAAAAACTAAAAATAAATTAAATATACCTTGAGATTTTCCCTTGCTGATAAATTCCCGAGAACAATATTTGTGACATAGGTGTATATTTGCATTTGGCAGATAAAATTCCTTACATGTTTTATTGATAATTTTGTGCAGATTAGTGGAGACATTAATGTTGCTACTGATGCTCTTGCACAAGTGACGACCCGGTTGAAGGCCAATTTGTTTGAAAGGGAGGGTGCTTTGCCTGCATTTCCAGCAGCCCTTCCTTACATCCCTATGTCTAGTGATGTTTCAGATGGTTCAAAGTATGCAGGCAGAGATAGCAAAAGACACGGAAGTGGATACTCTTCTTATTCTGGAGGATATGGTGGTTCTGGTGATGTTCCTCCCTCTGACAACTATGGAAGCTATGGTGGTTCCCAGGTCACATTTTCTCTGCACTGTTTATGATATTGGGTTTATTAAAAAATTAATAATAATAATAATAATAATAAGGCCCTATTTTTTGGATTTTGAAAACTGATTGGCTGTCTAAAACTGATTATTTTACTCAAATTAACGTTTAGGCCCTGTTGATTTTAGATTTTGACAACCTATTATTGGACTCAAAATTACACGTGATTTTGGGTCCTATAATCAGTTTTGGACTTAGAAGCACGAAGCGGGGGCGGAGGTGGGAGCAGGGGCGAGGAAGCGGGAGGGTCTAGAAGAGTCTAAGTTTGGGAGTGCCATGGGAGCGTGTATGTAGTATTTTCTTTATATATCTTTCAAAATTCAAGTACATAAAAAAATAATAGTTTCTAACCATTTTCATATGTATCTTTCAAAATTGAAGTACGTTTTGAAGATCCACAAGCCTTTGTGCTTGCTCCAATGAAGTACTTTGAAGAGTTGAAGGAGTTTGATGCAAGAAAGTTGATGATGGTAGGACTTATGGAGTAATAGAGGCAGGCTTGGAGCGTCATGAGAGAGGTTCCCATCTCTTTGGGGTCGCGTTCCCTGGAAGCTCCTTCCTAAGGAGCGCCGAATCGAGGTTCTGAGGTGGGAGCGGCACCCTGAGGGAAGATTCCTGCTTCTAAGGTTTTGGACTCAAAATCGGTTGTCAAAATCTAAAATGAACAGGGCCTTAGTTTTGAATCCAAAACTGATTATTGGACTCAAAATCACTTTTAATTTTGAGTCCAATAATAGGTTTTGGACTCACAATAAAAATCTAAAGGGAACAACTTTAATGTTATACATGTTTACGCCATTTCCATGCTTTTCTGTGCCACCATAAATGCACTTTCTTAAGAGGGACCAATGGGAGTGCCCTTGTAGCTGGTTTTTGCAAGGGTGCCCTGCATTTGTCACTCCTATTATTATTATTATTATTATTATTGTTATTATTATTATTATTATTGTTATGTAGTCCCAATTGCCACATAATTACTGACATTTAGCTTGGGATTGTCCTTCGGTGATCATTTTATATTTCTTTCTGTTCTCCGGTTTTACATCTATTCTTGCCTCGACGACTAACTTGGTTTACTTAAAAATATGAAAAAACTTGGTTGGCATGTCTCTTTCATTTTCCTCTTGCGAGCTAAAATGTTTCTTGTTCTCCTCTGCAGAGTGGTGGAGGTAGTGGGTATGGAGGAGGATATGGCGGCTACTCCTCTGGCCGAGGCAGATCTGCTAGTACTGGGTAAGATGTAATTCTCTGTTGTGATAATTCTCATTATTGTGTTTTTACATTTTATTTTGCGTATTTAGGAAGCATGTTTCTCACTTCTATGTTTTTAGTTGTGCTAAATATTGCTTCTTATTGTATTTTTCTATACAGTTCCTGGCTTGATTTTGGACACGACAATTTTTATTGTGATTTTTTCATTTACCTCTTGACCCTGACTCGTAGCTTGTTTATCAGGTTATCTGGTCAAAATGTTTCCCATGGGAAACATCATGGTTATTAGGTTTCCTCGATGATTAAGGTCTTCAGGTAGATCATTGTTCTCCCTTCCGGTATTTATCCTACGAGGAATGATAGAATGAAGGGCGTCCTTGCAAAAATCAGCTTCAAGGGCGCCCCTATTGGTCAATTTCTGCAAAGTCAACATGGTACCATAAATGCAATTTGCAGAAATCAACCATTAGGGGCTCTCTTGAAGCTAATTTTTGCAAGGGCGCCCTTCATTCTATCATTCCTCTTATCCTATGGATTATTTGACAAGTTGCTTAGATGTATGTTAACCAAAATTTTGAAAATATTACTGTCTAACCTAGTCAGCCCACCTATATTTAAAATTCTAATGATCCTTTTTTACCTTTGTTGCCTTCCATCCTATCAAAACAGCGAAGCCCGGAGCCAGCCTACTGCCACTTTTGATGAAGCCTCAAGCCTAGACCAGAAGACCAGATGAAGAAACTTATGGCCCATCTTGGAAGCTTTGATTAGGAGGACCAACGCTATCTGGCCTTGACACCATATTACCGAGCTTTGCCCGAGGGCCTATGTACCCAACCCACCCTTATATTTTGCAGCAACTTTATTCACTTTTCAGTAAAACTCCATATACTTTGGAGGCCATGACTATATCTTCCTTTGCAGATCTAAGCTTGTTAGCTGAAATACTAAAGCCAGGTCTACTTTGTGTGTGCTGGACCTTAGTATAATTGTCCATTATTAGGAACTCGTGGATTTTAGGTTGTAGTAGAGACTTGAAACTTTAGGTGTTGCCATAGTTATGCCTTGTGTTGAAAACATAGCTTTAACTGAGTGTGGAAATATTATTATGTTGCCATCAGCTTCATATATTGTGGCTGTTGATGACTCTTCTCCTTCTTAATATATGGCTATGCGATGGGATTAGCTATGATAGTGAAAATTTTAAAGTTGCAAATTGGTTAAAATGTAGGTGTGTTTTTCTTGTTTTGTTACATTTTCAGGCCATTTGTGGAGTCTATAGTACGACACCAGATTTGCAACTAAAGCTACTTTGGGAGCAAAATCATTTTGGTGGCATTATAGAAATGCAATCCTTAATTGGGGCAGGTGTGATGGACCATGTATGTATGTTCTAATAAAATTGTACAATTTGCACCTTGATTGAAAGTGTTTCAAGCATGGTATCTAATTAATTTTGCAGGTTCCCAGAAGTATTGCTTTTCCTTAGAAGAGAAGCAGGTAGGGTCACTCTTTGGTAAGACTCCAGGTGAATATGAGCTTTATTTGATCTGTGAATTTTGATGAATTGGTATAATATAAGTAACCTTCCTGTATGCTTCTGCTAGGAGTGTTGATTTATCTGCTTTCTTTCGTTCTTTAGTTCTTGCTCTATTTGCATCCACTATTATTCTCCGTAATTATTTGTTCATTTTGTGTGAGGACCCCTATTTATAGCTCCCAATTTACTAAACACAATTTCTTTGTTGGATTCTTATTGAACTCTTTTTTTTTTCCCGTTTCTTGCTAGCGGTAGATTGAAAAGTCAAATGAGACATTCACTCTCGGTCTAGAGATACTCCCTGGATCCTCCTGACCTTTGGCCTTGGATTGACATCAACTTTAACCAGCACTTGTTGCTATAAGCACTGCACCTGTCAGATATTTCAAAAAAAATATCGTCTCTCATTTTAAAGTTTTGTTTGGAGTGGAGGTAAATTGGGACACATCCGTGAATATGCATCTCCTTTGTTGGTTCCCAAGAATTAAAATCCCGAACTTGGAGCATGTGTTGGGATCTATTGGAGGATGCGCTACACATTGTTCTTAGAGAAATATTAGCCACTTCTGCAAACTACAATAACCTTGTGAGTTTTGATGATAGCACTATCTAATGGCCTTCAAAGTAAGTTACGTGTTTGACCACTATGACATAGTGTTTTTTCACATGAAAACTACCATGCACAATCAAGGTGGCAAATTGGCCAGCACCTATTATTGTAGTATCACTTCGATCATAGTTCAAAAAATCCAAAAATGACAGATGGGTAGGAATGGGGAAACCTTTACAGTATTTGTACTGTAAGCACTCCAAAGCCTTGAAGGGCATCTTCGTAATCTAGTCGCCCGTTGGAAAAGAGGAGGGGGGGGGGGGGGTAAGAGGGCTGTGAATTTCATTACACTATTACTCCCAAAATGATAGAGAGAGACTAGCACCGTTTCTGATCTATTTCCATCCCAATTTATCGAACATCACTTTTCTTGTTTTCGATCTGGGAAACCATAGTATAAAGCTGACGAGTTTTATGGAAGAGCTATACTGCGGGATGGTCGTATCAATATAGATGGTGATATGCTGAGGAAGAGGATAATGAAGAATAGATCACCTCTGAAGACACCCAAGGTGATGGTCTAGTCATCCAACCTGTCATGCTCACTCCCAAGTTGACGAAAGGAGGAGACTAGCACAGTTTCTGATCTATTTCCATCCCAATTTATCGAACATCACTTTTCTTGTTTTCGATCTGGGAAACCATAGTATAAAGCTGACGAGTTTTATGGAAGAGCTAAACTGCGGGATGGTCGTATCAATATAGATGGTGATATGCTGAGGAAGAGGATAATGAAGAATAGATCACCTCTGAAGACACCCAAGGTGATGGTCTAGTCATCCAACCTGTCATGCTCACTCCCAAGTTGACGAAAGGAGGAGACTAGCACCGTTTCTGATCTATTTCCATCCCAATTTATCGAACATCACTTTTCTTGTTTTCGATCTGGGAAACCATAGTATAAAGCTGACGAGTTTTATGGAAGAGCTAAACTGCGGGATGGTCGTATCAATATAGATGGTGATATGCTGAGGAAGAGGATAATGAAGAATAGATCACCTCTGAAGACACCCAAGGTGATGGTCTAGTCATCCAATCTGTCATGCTCACTCCCAAGTTGACGAAAGGAGGAGACTAGCACCGTTTCTGATCTATTTCCATCCCAATTTATCGAACATCACTTTTCTTGTTTTCGATCTGGGAAACCATAGTATAAAGCTGACGAGTTTTATGGAAGAGCTAAACTGCGGGATGGTCGTATCAATATAGATGGTGATATGCTGAGGAAGAGGATAATGAAGAATAGATCACCTCTGAAGACACCCAAGGTGATGGTCTAGTCATCCAACCTGTCATGCTCACTCCCAAGTTGATGAAAGGAGGATGACTAGGATACAGTATCTTCCGAACAGGGTGCACTACAAGCATCGTTTTAAATTCGGCTTCGGTCCCAATTTCAGCCTTGGCCGAAACCAATTTCAGCCGAAATCCTGAAATCATGTAATAAACAAAAATTAATATTTTATTATATCCAACCGAAATTTCCAAAATTTCGGCTGAAATTTGGTAAACCCGAAATTTTGGATTTCTTGAAATTGCGGTTTCAGTTCAACCGAAATCCGAAATTTCAAATCCCCTCATTGGTTGTTAGGCATTTGTCACTTCTATTTCATTTCCTTAGCGATTCACTCAACATAGAAAAGCAACTAATCGCACCAACTCCGATCCCGAGGGCTGCCACCAGCTCTGATTCACCATTTTTCATCCATTTGATTTGACTTGGTGCTTTCTCCATCATGATTATTGTGAGAAGAAATCCGCAATAGTTGTCCTCAGACAGTTATGTGTGAAAATGTATGTGTGTCCAAATGCGGACCACAGATAAAATCTGGTCAAGTTCTAATTGTCGCACGTCTACATGGAGTGCCAGAAACCATTACGTCTTATTGTGAGTTTCTCTCATACTCTTTGAGGACCTTGTGGAAGTGATTTGGAACCCTACTCCAATTTGGTCGTGCCTAACATCTACAAACAGTTGCACTAACTGAGGTGGTGAATTAGTTGTTGAACAATTTTATAAGATAAACACATTTTATTGCTTGTAAGAAGACACTAGAGGTGAGGTTCGATCCCAGCTTACCTACCAATGACGCTAGAGGTAACCAACATGGAAAATCTTTATTTCAATGAGGTCCTGTGTTGATGTGGAGTGCCAAAAACCGTTTCCGCTGATTGACTCAGTTTCTCACTTGTTGAGGGCTTTGTGGAAGTGATCTGGAACTCTGTTTCAATAAAATAGTGTCAATCATCTACACACTGATTCTGAGTAGTGGTGAATCAGAGTTTGGGGAATCTTTTAAGAAGCCTTGTTGATTTGAAGTCCAAGCAATTGGATATTATTCCAACCCTAGCTGAATTCGCTTACAATTGTTAAAGTAGGCGCAATATTGGAAGGAGCCCATTTGAATATGTCTATGGAAGGCAGCCAAGCCATTAATATAGCTTGACTCCTTTACCTGATTTGCATAATGCAATCGAGGAAGCAGAAGAAATGGCTCGATGCATGATTGAGTTGCATGAGGAAGTTCATAAAAAAGATTGAAGATATAAATGCAGCATAAGGCCAAAGAAATTATTTTAAAAATATAGCGTTTTATCACGATATTTTCATTTTTTTTTTCTTATATTTATATTTTATATATTTTTAAATAATTTTTTAGCATTTTTCCCAATATAAACCTGAAAAAAATTTAAAAACTTTAATGTATCCTGTGATTTTCCCTTGCCGAGAAATTCCCGAGAACAATATTTGTGACAGATTTGGAGAAGTCGACATGGTTATGAGGAAGTTTTGAAATCCTTTGAGTAGACATCCGAAGTTGGAACGTTGTCACATTGGTTCATGCAAGGTGTTAAAAGCAAATATATGGCAATGCTTATAAGTTTGAACTATTAGAGCATTTGAGTGATGACAGTGGACTCATCCTTCCTTATCGAGTCTCCATAGGGGAAGAAGATATCGGTTGCTTCCTTGAGAAACACATGGATGGGGATAATGATGGATATGTGGCCAAATTTTTAGTGCAATGTGTTTTAATGGAAGAGTAACAAGGCTTCACAGTGAAGACATGGGAGGTATTTGAAGCCTTGAACTCAGGGATGAATTCTTCCCTAGGAGGGACTGGTGCAAATCAATGTTTCATGCGTCAATTAAATAACAAGAACAAGGATCAAGACAAGAAGAAAAAAGGGGCTTTTTTGCCTTTACTTTTCTGCTTTTTAGTAAAATTTTAGTAACTTAGTTATTGTTCAAAAAAAAATGAAAAAGGAAAAAAGGAGATGATTTGTGTGTTCTCAGAATTCTGTCAATTTTTAGATGATTACTGTGGGACCATGTTATATGAGTTGAAATGGAGTGAAAGATCATCATCAATTCAACAGCATATTGGTCAAATTTTGTGCTAAACAAGTTGTTTTTGCTATGTTTTTGGTGGCTAGAAGATTATTGGTTCGCAAGTGACTGCCAATAAAGGGTAGATATTTTATTTTTTAAATAGCTTAATGGGAGCACTTTAATAATTTTTATTTTTTATTTTCATGAAAATTCAGGGAAATTCATGTGGAGGAGTTTTCAAATCTAGGGCTTCATATGTAAGGCTCTCTCTGATTTTTTTCCCAGGAGATTAAAGTGAAGTAAGACCGATGGGAAGTGAACTTTCTATGGGTGTGTGTCGTTGTCAAAAGTACAGGAAGTTTGTGCCAATTCAAAAGTCCAGGCAAAGTCTGTGCCCGTATCAAGCTTGATTGAGGGCATGCTTGCTATGTAAGGGTAAGTTGCACTTCTTAGTTCTTACTCATTTGGGATAGAATGTGCATTATGCAATAGCCCAAAAGTGGGAAAGTTAGAGCTGACGGGGAAAATTCCTAAAATTGAGGAGTCCCTGGGATTGCAAATTTCCAACCATACAAACACAAAAAAGTGTTTTTGTGGGAAACTTTTGCACTCTCCCATGGAAAGTGACTCAACCATACAGAGCCCAAGACTTTGTGCGGTTGCAATCCTAGGGGTTGAAGTGAAGTGGGCCCCTGATAGTGGGATTGAAAGTGGATGTTTGGTTGTCAAATTGCGTAGGGAAGTGAAGTAGAATAAAAGTTGGTTTCATTTTCAAAATAAGGAGTTAAAGTGAGTTTCATTATCAAAATGAGAAGCCTTTATGTGGGTGCCAATTTCAAATTGAAGAGCATAAAGTGGGTGGCATTATAAAAAAAATGAGGTTTCACACTCCTAAAACAGAAAGTGCAAGTTGAAAAACATTGCCATTTGGGCAGCTGGTGGTTAAAATAAAATTGCAAAATATGTTGAAACTATTAGTTCACACATATATGTGTGTGTGTGTGTGTGTGTGTGTGTGTGTGTGTGTGTGTGTACACACACACAGGAAAGGATTGTACGCTCGAGCGTACCAAGCTTATGGTACGCTCGAGTGCCCAATCACATGGGTCCCACATTTTTTATGGTGATCCAAAGCTTTCATTTGCAATGCCCTATCATAGATAGGGTGTGTACCAAAAATCAGCTCCATTGAATCATCCTAACCCCTCCAAACGTGGAGGGCAAAAATGGGCAGATTTGTGGACAAACAGTGTCTGTCCATTTTGACCTCCACAAATGGATGGGTTAGGATGATCCTATGGAGCTGATTTTTGGTACACATCCCATCTATGTAAGGGCCTTTCAAATGAATGCTTTGGATCACCCTAACAAAGTGGGCCCACATGTGATTGGGCACTCGAGCGTACCATAAGCTTGGTACACTCGAGCGTACAATCCTTGTCCTCATATATATATATATATATATATATATATATATATATATATATATATATATATATATATATGAGAAAAGGGTTCCTATAAACGTGTGCAGGTAAGTTACCTGCAGAAACAGCGTGGGGGCCACATTTTTGTGGGGATCAAAACCATTCATTTGGTTTTCCCTTCCGTGGATAAGGTGTGGCCCAAAAATCAGCCCCATTTGATCGTCTTAACCCAATCAAAGGTGGGTGTGGGGGGGAATGGATAGACACTGTGTGTCCATGTTTCTGTCCATTCTTCCCCTCCACAAATCGCAGGGTTAGGATGATCCTATGGGGCTGATTTTTGGGCCACACCCTATCCATGGAAGGGCCTTCCAAGTGAATGCTTTGGACCCCAAAAAAATGTGGGCCCCCACATTGTTTCTGCACAAATGTGCAGGATCCCTTTCCTCTCTCTCTCTCTCTCTCTGTGTATATATATATATGTATGTATGTATATATATATATATATATATATATATATATATATATAGAGAGAGAGAGAGAGAGAGAGAGAGAGAGAGAGAGAACGGTTCCTACACACTTTCCTAACCCTATGATTTGCGGAGGTAAAATGGACGTGTCTAAACCTTCACAAATTAGTCCATTTTTTGCCTCCACAGTTCGAATGGTTAGGATGATCCTATGGATCTGATTTTTTGTGGACATCCTATCTATGTGAGGGCCTTTCTAATGGATGGTTTGGATCACCCAAACAATGTGGGCCTCCACTGTATTTTAAGCTAGTAGTGTGTAGAAAATGTTTTCTCATATATATATATATATATATATATATATATATATATATATATATATGAGGAATATGTTCGTGCGCTCAAGCTCTAATAGGAAATGGTGCGCTTGAGTACACCAATTACATGGGTCCCACAATTTCTGTGAGGATCCAAACCATTCATTTGCAAGGCCCTATCATAGATAGGGTGTGTACCAAAAATCAGCTCCATTGAAGCATCCTAACCCCTCCAAAAGTGGAGGGCAAAAATGGGCAGATTTGTGGTCTGTCCATTTTGACCTCCACAAATGGATGGGTTAGGATGATCCTATGGAGCTGATTATTTGTACACACCCTATCTATGTAAGGCCCTTTCTAGTGAATGCTTTGGATCATCCTAACAATGTGGGCCTCATTAGTTTGAGAGCTCAAGCTCACCATAAGGTTCCAACGCTCAAGCTCACAGTCCTTTTCCTTTATATATATATATATATATATATATATATATATATTGAATGGCAAACTACTAGTTGACATTTTGATTGCAAGGAAAAAATCACTTCTCATAGATGTTAGAGTGAAAGTTGCTTGAAAGTCAACTTTTCATTACTTTTTTCTGCATTGTAAAATGCAATATTCTTTTTCAGCTCCTTGTTTGCCTTGTTGGCACCCAATTTCATTGATTCCACTTTCGGACTCGACAAAGTGGAAATTGCAACTGTCTCATTGAAAAGTCTTTCGAATTCTTCAATATTTGATAGTCATGCTAGCTTTTTGCTAGTTTTGATAATGACACCCCCTTCGGAAACTTGTTCTTATAATGACTCCTTGCTTCATTCCACTTAATTTTCCACCACTTTTGACCAGCAAATATCCCAACTTCCAGTCAACTTTAGTTCCACTCCACTTCTACTTCACATGGGCCCCACTTCACTCGCTAGGAAAACAGCCAAACAGAGCCTAAGAGAAAGAAAGAGAGACAAAATAAGACGTTTCTTCTGCTGTTGCTTTATTTTATATGTTATAGACTTAGGCTTCATCTAGTTGAGTCACTTTCCATGGAAAGTGTGAAAATTTCCCACAGTTGTTTGGTTGCAAGTTGCAACGTATGGGGCTCCTCAATTTTTTTTGATTACTCCTTCGACTACTTTCCCACTTTCAGACCGTTACACTTTTCGTCTCAAAATAGCAAAAAGTACAACTTTTCCTCGAAAAACATGTTTTCCCCAAAAACTAAGTTTGTCGGTTAGATGTTGTCATCCACTTTCCCCTAACTTTTTAAGTTGGCACCTACTTGTCCTTATACTTTTGAGAACCGACCAAACTTACGGAAAGTTTACTTTGCATTGGTTTCACCTCCACTTTCCCTCTTTTTCTTGTTCTTTTTTTTTTTCTAGAAAATGGTAGCCAGATGTATTAATAAAAAGACGAGATGGTCAGAGTACAATGCGAACAACAATATAAAAGTACAAGAATAGTGAATCACGGCGGGAGAGAGTCATAGAGAGCTATAGAGTCCTTGTAAACTCCTACTCTAGCTAAACCATCCGCTTCCTGATTAGCGGAACGACGCACGTGAAGAAAGACAACCTCCATAGACTTTACCTAATCAAACATTTCATCGAGCCATCTATCAAATCTCCACGGGGGTTTTTGAGGTCCTTTGAGCCGTCGAATTACATTGGAAGAATGCTTTCAATTACTACATTATTGAGGCGATTTTTCCTAATGAGCTCCAATCCTTGATGCACTGCACGCACGCACTTCCGCTTCCGTAGCATCCACCGTCCCAATAGGCCCAAGGAATTTCGCCTAACTCATTTCTTAGAACGCCCCCTACTCCAGCGGGTCCCGGATTACCCAAGCTAGAACCAGCAAAGTTAAGCTTTAGAGAACCTAAGGGAGGGGGCTTCCACTGAAGAACTATTTTCTGTTTACTCTCACTACTGTTACAAACTTCTCTCCACCTCTACCAAAGACAGATCATAGGCTGACACAAATTTGAACAAAGGAAGAGATTTAGCCCATGATGTCAAAAGCGCAATCATTTTTACAAATAAGTAGGATGTGCTCTTAGCTATGCCTTTGAAGACCCTTGCATTTCTTTCCTTCCATAAGACTTTCCCTCTTAGAGAACCATCCGGGCGGAGCCTGGTGGTTTACTTTATTTCCCTCATTTTTTTTTGTTCGTTGTATTTTTTATTCTTTGGCACTAGTTTACATTATATTTGTAGCTGTCAGGCATATGTTGATGTAACATTTTGCTTGCGTAGGAACAATTATAGTGAGCTGACCTATTTTAAGTTAAAAATAAATTTTGGTAATCCTTTCTTCGATGAGTAATGCCATACTTGTTGGCGAACTTGGATCAAACTTTGTTTTTTTTTTTTTTTTTTCCCTGATGCTAGTGTACTTCATGTCTGTTGAACATTCCTTTAATTGTTAAATGATTGGATTAAGGATAACAAATTTTCATGGGATCTTTGGTTGGGCATTTTGGGTCCTAGTGCCCCTACTTCCTCTTACTTTGTTTTGAATCTCCGCTTTCATTGATGTTTTTAAGGCTTAACTGTGGCACTGTAGTTTTGCCTTTGAATCTATGATTTCAAGGCTCCTTGCATGCTTGAGGAGCCTTTTTTTTACTAAAAAAAATTTGATTGATTCCTTGTTTTGAAGCTTTTTTTAAGGCAACAGAAAGAAATCCCTATGTTTTAGTGTACTAGGTAACTTTAAGAATGCTCTTTGGGACATCCTTAAGACAGACATGTCTTTAAATTTTTCCTATTCTTTTTATTTGTATGTTTGAACACTTCATTCTGCAGGTTACTTTTGCCAGCAATCCTTGCGTACCATGCAAAACTTTATTACTTAGGAGACAGTCAAGACACCTAACGTCGACCTTGTTCACTTTTCACCAATATCCTGTCCATTCTCAGCAGATACATATCCTTACACTATGACTACTAAACTAGTTCCTTTGTCTTACTGCCACCTGTGCCCTCTGCTCACTATTGCTGGCCTTCTTTGCTGTTACCTCACTCAAAAAACCTATTGGACCTCTTACTTTCTGACTAAACCCTTGCCTTGGTGTTCTAAGCAACCCACAGCATTTGACCTGGATTCCACTATCCTTGGGTCTCAGACGTGTCATGATGATTGTATGAAGGCCCAAAACTCAGTATCCAAAACTCCAAACACTGCTTTTTTTTTTGGTGATCTGTCATACCCGTTCTTCCCCTGTATCCATTCTCTTTGAAACTCCATCCCTTCTATTTCTTGACTGGCTCCTGCGTGAGATTCTGGCTTCTGCCACAGATATCTCCCACACGAGGGTGCCCTGTCGAATAGGCCGAAAATCATCTTCAAATAATGATCCTAACCATCTTACCTGTAGAAGTTTGTATACGGTTTCGCAACTGGAGGGTTAGGATCATCTTATGGAAATGATTTTTAGGGTACAACTTATTTATGTTGGGGCCCAACAAATCAGTGGTTTTGATCTTTGAACAATGTGGCTCCACTTTGTTCTGTTTTTATTTTTTAAATTACATGCAGCTAAGTGTGGACATCATAAATAAACTCATTACTAGCTTTTTTTGTAAATTGTATGTCTTCACTTAATTGTTGGTAAGACCTCTCCATGCCATTTTTTGTGAACATTAGTTTTCTGTTCTACTCTTTTATCTATTCTGTATATTGTACATCCCTACGGGCATGTTTGGTAACCATGAAAAAAATATCCCATGGAATATTAGTAGGGCCAGTGCGGAGAGATGGGCGGAGAGGGACAGACTTGAGAGGATGGGAGTGATGAGGAGCATGAAAAGCCCCCGAAAACATCGATAAAGAACCTAATAGTGTATTATTTTCCACAGTTCTTTTAGTGATTTCCCACGCTCTCCACTTTTGCCACAGCACTTCTCTCCCCTTCTCAGCTCATCATTTACAGTTGGGACCATGAATATTCCATGGAATAATTTTTCATGGTTGCAAAACATACCCTACAATAAAACATTGGATCGTCTTTGAAGGACAGGAGTTTTCTTTGTCTGAGTATTGACATGATAAATGTACATGCACATCTTGCTATCTTACAAATCATATGATTTTATTTAGTCATGATTATTACATTTACATCTTGCTTTCTTACAGTTGCTATCACTTTATTATGCCTTTGGAGTTCCTACACGCCTCTTTAATTTACACCTTAAGTAGATTTTATACTTATTTGCATTGGATGACTCTATTGTCTGCTTTCTTATTTTACTCTTCCTTTTGATGAGAGTTTGTTGTTTTGGCAGCAGAATTAGAAAAGTTGCATTTTCCTCTACTGTAGAGATGACACACTTTTCAACTAGATTGTTCTGGTGGCAGGATTTGGGCCTACCAAAATGACTAGGGTTCATGATATCATTCCACCTCTTCTTCCATCAGAGATATTCTTCATTAGTTGGTAAGAGTTTGGTTAAGGCCATGTTTGGTAATCTTAAAATATTTCCCCATATAATATTAGCTTATCCAACGGTGAGGGAGAGCTGTGGAAGGAAATACCTGGAAGGGAATGGGTGAGGAGAGGGTTAGACAGAGCTGAAAAACAAGGAATTCAAAAACTCCCTTCAAAATGCAATTTGTTTTCCCTATGTTTTCTACAACGTTGCATCTTTTCCTCATTGATGCTATGTCAAGTCTCCATCATCACCTCTCACCCATTACACACCATTTGACAAGTTATTATTCGGTGGAAAAAACAAAACTTGTGGCCAAACTTGGCCAAGAGAAGTATTGATTTTTGAATGTATTGTCCATTTTGCATGGGCCTTACTTTTAATGAACCCAAACCAATCTGTGGAATAAAATTGCTGTTGTGTTTGGCTCTAATTTCTAATCTTCGGGCCAATTGAAGTCATAAAATCCGGGGTGTTAAACGGCCCTAACAGACCTATTGTGCATTGTGTATGCTGGGCCCACCTATGTTTGATCCGAACTATTCATATGGAAGGCTTAAATTTGGTTTTCTCTTGGCTCCCAAAATCAAGTCAATTATTATGCTATCACTAGCATTCTTGGCCCATGCTATGCATGGGTGTAAAATACGAGGCCCAAACTATCAAAACGTGAGGGATAAAATGGCTGCCCCTGTACTGCTTTGGTTTAAGTTGAGTTGGTAGGATCCGCTGCAAAGAAATGATGCAAATGGTGGGTCCCATATGCATGGGTTTGGGTGTGGAAAGTAGGGCCATTCATTGGTGTAAAATGGTGGCCCCACACATGCCATGTAAATGGTGCATGGGTGTAAAAGGGCTGGGAAATTATCTCAAGTAGAAACCTTTGATTTGATTTTAGAAATTGGCTTTCTTTTGAATGATTTTGGGAGCTATACCATCAAAACATGGGTGAAATTTTTGGCCAACTTTATAAAAAAGGAGGTGTAAAATGTTGTGACGCACCGAATGCATGAATTTTTGGAGGGGATAATGCCTGGATATAGAATGGTTGACCCCGCTATATGGAATCTTCATTTCCATAGGATGATCCTAACCCTCCGATCTGAACTGATCTGAAAATGGCATTTGTGGAATCTTCTATAGATCGGAGGGTTAGGATCATCCTATGGAAATGGTTTTTGGGGCACAACCTATTTACTTTGTGCCCAAACAGATGAACGGTTTGGATCATAAAAAAAAAGTGAGCCGTACCTACTTTTTTAAGACTTCACATGTTTTCAAGGCCACTCATCATATAAATTCTCCCCATGTTATTTGTATTTTGCTAAAAATAGTTCCATCTTCACCTCCTTTTATTTGTTTGTTTGTTTGTTTTGTTCAAGAAAAAGCAAACAAAAGGGTGAAGAAATGCTAAGAAGGGGGTGGAAAATATCATTTCCCTTGATTAATATAGTCGATATCTTAGCCTCAATAGTAAACATGTGCGCATATCCTTTTTACCGTTAGCCAATCAACACGGAGGCCCCATTTGTATATAACTTATGATTATACATGTGAGTCTAGTTGCCATATTATAATACAAGTGCTCATTCTCTTTTCCTACACAACAAGAATTCAAATGTGAGAATTTTGTTTATTTACTCTTCTTCTTTCATCCTAAAATGGCCGTAGAAACAGATTTTACACTCATTTTTAAACTGAAAAATGATCATAGAATTTGTTTTACATCCATTTTAGAAACAGTGCCTTCATGACAAATTTTCCTTGCTGTTTTGATCTGGGGAATTTATCTTGGAAAAGAGTAATTAATATTGGAAAATTTATTCTAAGGAAAATGGGTTTTCCATCGTTTGGCTATATTCAAAGGCTACTGATATAGGCACCATCATTTTTTTTATAATTGCACTAACTTTGCTTGTCTTTTCTTTTTGAATTGCCTTCTCAAAGCTTTTTGGAATAACAACCATTGACAGCGGTTTATAAATATTAAAAGACAAAAAGAGTAATTGTGATTATTAAAACATGGTAGTTCCAATATTAGCCTATTGAAAGAAATGGGTGTCAATCCTTTTCAAAAAGAAAAAGAAAAAGAAATGGGTGTATAATATTAAATATTAAAAGACAAAAAGAGTGATAATTAAAACATGGTAGTGCCAATATTAGCCTATTGAAAGAAATGGGTGTATCTACCAAAATATAAGGTGTAAATATTTGCCCCGTTGGCCTAATGTTCCCCTAAAAAAATTTCGCATACAATCCAATCTCCATATAAAACGCCACTCAACGTCAGGAAAAAAAACCCTAAACACTATCTTCTTCTTTTCCGCCTCCTAATCGTTCCCTGTTTTTTAATTTTCCAGTTTTGTTCCTTCTGCTTCGTTCACCCAAGGTAATCTCTCTTTGTTTCCTTCCCCCGTAAAAAAGCCAATTTTTTTCAACTTTTCTTTTAATTGTTTATGGACTTGGGTTTCCCAGTTTTGCTGTCTATGATGTGTTTAAATCTACTTTTGAGTAATTACCATGGAAAGAACTTGATCAGAGGCATTTGGGTTTTGCATTTATTATGAAATTATGTTTTCTTAGAGATGTTTCATTGTTTCCTTTCTTTTAATTGTTTATGGAATTGGGCTTCCCATAGGGTTGTTGAAAAATCCAGTTTTGCTGTCTATGATGTGTTTAAATCTACTTTTGAGTAATTACAATGAAAAGAACTTGATCAGAGGCATTTGGGTTTTGCATTTTATTTATAACATTATGCTATTTTAGAGATGTTTCATTGTTTCCTTTCTTCTGATTGTGTATGGAATTGGGTTCTCATAGGGTTGTTGAAAAATCCAGTTTTGCTGTCTATGATGTGTTTAAATCTACTTTTGAGTAATTGCCATGAAAAGAAATTGATCTCTGGCATTTGGGTTTTTCATTTTATTATAAGATTATGCTATTTTAGAGATTTTTCGTTGTTTCCTTTCTTTTGATTGTGTATGGAATTGGGTTCTCATAGGGTTGTTGAAAAACCCAGTTTTGCTGTCTATGATGTGTTTAAATCTACTTTTGAGTAATTACCATGAAAAGAAATTGATCTGATGATGGGTTTTGCATTTTATTATAACATTATGCTATCTTAGAGATGTTTTGTTGTTTCCTTTCATTTGATTGTGTATGGAATTGGGTTCTCATAGGGTTATTGGAAAATCCAGTTTTGCTGTCTATGATGTGTTTAAATTTACTTTTGAGTAATTACCATGAAAAGAACTTGATCAGAGGCATTTGGGTTTTGCATTTTATTATGAAATTATGTTTTCTTAGAGACGTTTGGTTGTTTCCCATGTACAGTTATATTTGGTTGTGGTTGGTGATATTTTGATTCCTGTTTTTCCTATAGAAAATGATTTTAGACAATTGCTAGATTTTTCTCGAGTTTTCTAAAGTCTTCTGTCTTGGCTTAATTTTATCACTAGCATATGTCAAGTGTGAAAGACTAGATCAAGCAATCTCAAAAATCGATTAAGCCTTTGTAAAATTAGAAAAACATCACCCGGTAATCGAAAAACTTACTTCAGAAATTGTACCCGAGCATGTGTTCTGATTAATCTTAGAAACTTGTACACCCTGTATGGGCACATGGATTTTATAATCCAGGATTTTAAAATCCTGTATTTTACAAGCTAAAACCTGGATTGTACAAGCCTAGGCTTGTAACATCTAGGTTTTAGGTTATGAAATCAGATTTTAGCTTGTAAAATCCCGGATTTTACAATCCTGGATAATAAAATCCCAGATTATAAAATCCATAAATCTAAACAGCCCTTGTCGAGTTTGAGTCAAGTTTTGTAAGTGTTAATTCTTGGTTTTGACATGAAAAAATAGAAAGGAAACTGCAAATGATGATAATCAACACAGGAACGCCAACACTCTTTTTGACTGTGATGGCTTGGTCTTTGTAAATCTCTCTTCTAAAAAATGAAATTTTTGTGATAATGTTATACTGATGAATAATTCAACCTTTAGATTCTGCATTACTTGAGGTTTTTGTGCTGTGTACATGGGATCGGTTGGATCTACTCTTCAGTTTGGTTATTTTGTTTTAGCTTGTTTGTTTTATCCATATGTTGGACATTGGCTATTTATTGTACCTAGTGACATAAATTATTTATAATATTTGTTAAATTATAATTGACTTGGTTGTTAATTGTTTTGTATTCTGAATTTTTCTGACATGCATGTTCCGTTAGTTTACACTAATTGAATTCCTCAGGTGCCTATGAGGGGTTTAAATATACTTTGAGTGTCCACTATGAAAAGAAAATTTTCTGAGGCATTTGCTTTCTTTTCTTTTCCTTTTCCATTACTATGAACTATTTCTCTTTTCTTCTTTTCTGAATTGCAACATGAATTTGGATTATTATGCTCATCTATGTCACTTTTGTAATCCAACCATCATATTTTAGTGTGGTGTTTTGCTGTATGTTTAAATCAATTTGCGGTGCAATTTCGTTCTGCAGTGCACACATTAACTGCAATCTATAATGCCCTCAATTGCATCCTTAGTGTACAGTCAAATGATATTTTCCATTCGTGGGTTTTTATTTGTGCAATTGATGACAAAACAGAGAGGGAGATCTGCACTTCTATGGGGGATGATGAATCATCTTGGAAATTTCTCTGATGCATATACTTAATCTTGCTGTATCCTGGTCACTTCTGTATTTGCTTCACCCAAACCCTTTTGTATTCGCTTCATTGTGGTTGGTGATATTTTCATTCCATTTCTTCCTATAGAAAGCGATTCTGTCCATATTTATAGCCTTTTCTCAGAGTTTTCTAAAATCCTATGTCTTGGCTTAACTAAATCAGTAGTTGAGATTGAAAAACTTGATTGAGCAATCTCAAAACACGACTGAGCCTTTAAAAATTAGAAAAAATTGCCAAATAATTGAAAAGTTTTGTACTTGGAACTTGAGAATTTGGACTACATGTGGTTTTTTTTAATCTTAAAAACTTGTAGAGTCTGAGACAAGTTTTGAAATGTTAATCTCGTTGGTTTTGAGTTTTGACGTATGTGTTGCTCTTATAGTTATGGCCTTATGGGTTTGATCTCTGTTCATCCTCTAGGGGAAAAGAAGAAAATAGAAAAGAAACTGCAAATGATGATAAACTAGATAGGGACGTCAGCACTCTTGTTGACATTGATGACTTGGTCTTTTGGTATCTCTCTGGCGCAAAAAATGATCATTTTATACTGACAGTTATGTAGTAATGATTAATAATTCATTATATAAATTCTTCATAATTGGATTTTTTTCCCTCCCGTCTATACGGGATTGGTCGGATCTACTCTTGAATTTGGTTATTTTGTTTTAGCTTATTTGCTGTTTCCATTTGTTGGACATTGGCTATTTTATTGTTTTATTTCCATTTGTTGGACATTGGCTATTTTGTTTTACTTAATTTTATTTCTAATATTTCTGTTGTCAAATTATAATTGAATTGGGTCGTTGCCATTCAAAAAAAAAAAAAAATTCCCAACCTGCACCTTCCTTTCCGAGTTTACTCTTAAGTTTAATTCCTCTAGTGCCTATGATGGGTTTAAATATACTTTGAGTGTCTGTCCACTCTGAAAAGAAATTTCTCTGAGGCGTTTGCTCTTTTCATTTTCCTTTTTTATTTCTCCGAAAGAGTCTTTTCCCTTCTTGTACGAATTGCACTATTGATTGCAATTATTGTTCTCCTTAGTCACTTTTGTAATCAAATCTTCATCTTTTAAGGTGCACTTTGTTTTATCCTTAAATCCCAATTTGGACTGCGATCTTTGTCCGCAATTCACCTGCTAATTGCAATCTAAAATGACTTCTATTGCAACCTCAATCTACATTCTAACGATAAAGGTCTTGAAAACTTTTGCAGGAAGACTACCAATCCATATCTTTCTCTTCTACAATGTCTATCTCAGAGGTTGCTTGCACTTACGCTTCTCTGATCCTCCACGACGATGGCATTCCCATCACCGCCGAGAAAATCCTTGCCTTGGTGAATGCGGCTGGAGTGAAGGTCGAAGCCTACTGGCCTGGCCTCTTTGCAAAGCTCCTACAAAAGATGAGTGTGGACGATCTCATCATGAATGTTGGCTCTGGTGGAGGAGGAGCACCAGTTATGGCCTCTGCTCCGGCAGGAGGTGGTGGTGGGGCTGCTGCCGCAGCTGCTCCGCCTCCACCCGAAGAGAAAAAGGAAGAGCCCAAAGAAGAAAGTGATGATGACATGGGTTTCAGCCTATTTGATTAGTTTTTTGGTGTTTCTTTCTATTGCGGATGTAGGATTAGGATCAGTTTCTGGTAATTTTGTTGGTGCCTCTGGGGGAACTTTTCTTCTTAATGATGGTATGTTTATGACTGAGATTTGAAGGAGTTTAAGGGTGTCATGTTTCTCTTTGTTGGATCTTTAGTTTTTTGTGTTGAATTTGTTACTTGATTTTATAGTGGCATGAGCAAAAAATTAATGAAGTTAAAATGTACATTCTAAGAGGAGTTTTAAATTGAAGGGCGTCCTTGCAAAAAAGGGTTGAAAGTGTGCCCCCATTGGCTGTAAATCAGCGAGGTGCATTAAATGGAATGAAAAGTCAATCAACATTTAGTGCACTTTGGTGATTTACAACCAATGGGGGCGCCCTTTCATCCCTTTTACAAGGGCGCCCTTCAGTTTAGAACTCCTCACATTCTAATGATCCATTTGTGAATTTTGTGTGTGCAAGTGATGATAGAACAGACAGGGACATCTCTCCCACACACAGGCCTCATCTTGTACCGTATCCTGGTGACTTATGTATATGCCTTATTGAATCCCTTTTGTATTCGTGTCATTGTTTACCTATTATCTTATTTCTCTGTCTCTTTTGTTTGTTTTTCCCTTACTTTCACTGAACTTGTTTGGTATGTTATGCATTTCCAAGATATCCATAGAACCAATTCGAATTAGGTTTGAGTACTTGAACATAATTTCATTTGGAGAACATTATGGTACTCTTATAGGCCTAAATGTTTTGTTTAACTGTGGGTTCAAAGAACTTACCAATGATGTATCATATGCACGTATTATAGGACGAATGATGACTGACTTTGTTTGTCACTACCGATTATTGGCATGGTGTTAGGTTTCCCCAATCAGTCTGTTCTATTTTATGTTCTTGTAGGTTTTTTTTTATCTTGATATCAAGATATGGTGGTTATATTTCAAAAAAATAAATAAATAATCTAGATACGGTGGTTATGGTTGATTTTCAATCCATTGTGTTTTTGTATCTGGGCCCTGTTTGGATTGCTAGAAAACCATTCCTCATGGAAAAAAAATTTCTCAGGGTTAGAGGGAAGTATGATTATATGATTAATATAGAGGGATATATCATCATAAATTGAATGTCCCTCTAAATAGAAATTGAATAGGGTTGGTTCAAGTTGTGTTTTTTCATGTGTAAAAAAAAATATTTTAGAAAGTTTTTCCTTTCCAAGCTTTTCCAAAAAATTCTTGCAATCCGAGAAGACCTTTATGCCCCTTTTGGATTCCAGGAATCTTCTAGAAAAGTTTGGAAAGGAAAATATTTCTAAATTTTCCTACCTTTTTTTTAACACATGAAAAGAGATAACTTGAACCAGCCCTGTTCAAGTTTGACTTTGGGGAGACCTTAAATTTATGATAATATCCCTCCAAATTAACAATAGTAAAATAATTTGCCTCTAAATCATGGGAATAAAAAAATTCTCAGGAAAAACTTTTTCATCAGTGGTTTTTCTTGCAATCCAAACAAGGCTCAATTGGGTGATCAAAATCTTGCTTTCTTTCTTGATTTTGTCAAACAGTCAAACCAACATATGGTGATGACTGATATCTTAGTTTTAAATGATAACTAAAAGGAAAGAAACATGGAAAGCAGTAGTGGGATTTAGCTTCAAAACCCTCTATTTTTTATTTTTTTTAAGTTCTGGGTTGAACTGATAGAAAGTGACATTTCAACTTAGAATGCATCATGTGAGAATCAAAATATAATAGATGGGAACTTTTGCTCGCATTGTCTTATTTGGTCTACGTACCGGAACTGATAACATTCGAGATTATGCAGGATTATAATCTCATCCTACATGGTCTTCTGGGTTCTTCTCAAGAAAATGAGACCAATCAGAAGGGGAGTTTATATTGGTTCTCAATATTTCATATTCCCAAAACGTTCATGCTGGTACTTTAAGAGGGTTGTATTTAAGTATAGAGATAGTGGATTCAAAGAGTAAATGAGTGTTTCTTTTGGCAATTGATTTTTTTTTTTGGTTTGCTTACCTGCCTGTGCATTTTAGATTATGACAACTGACTGTGAGCCACATTCTGATTATTGGACTCAAGATGTTTTCATAGATGGATCATTTTGAAGGTCATCATTTTATGCTTTTATTGCTTGGAGCAGCAGTCTCTGCTCGAATTTAACGTATATTTGGAGTGATTCGAACTGTTCCTTTTGGCAATCTTTTCCATTTGGAGCCCTATACCTGTGTGTTTTAGATTGTGACATGCGCTCACAATTGGTTGTAATAGAGCTCACAGTTGGTTATCACAATCTAAAACAAACAGGGCTTTTTTGGGTTTAGATTGTGACAACCTATTGTGGGTGCCAAACCGATTATTGGACTCAAACTTATTTTTGAGTCGACTAATCGGTATGGGGCTCACAATCCTGATCGAGTCTGGCAAGAGGTGATTTCGAGTTCAACAATTGGTTTTAGACTAACAATCCCTTGTCAAAATCTACAACGAAGAGGGCCTTATGTTTTCATTCCACCCACAACACCCCCCCACTAGGGCTGCAACTCGAGCTGGGTAAAACCCGACCCGCATCAACCCGACCCGAAAATAGCCTGGGTCGGGTTCAGGTTTCATGGGTTTCGGGTCGAGCCGGGTTCAGCATTCAAAAGCCCGCATGAATCTCGGGTCGAGCCGGGTTTGAAGGGGCCCGACCCGACCCGACCCGACCCGAGTTACATAAGTTATAGTACGTATATTGTTTTCTATTGTTAGTTAAAAGTTAAAGGGATAATTACATTTACACCCCCTCTAGTTTCTGACACATCCACTTCCACCCCTATAGTTTAAAACGTGACAAATACACCCTTGTAGTTTCAATTTGTTTAAGGTAGGCCCCCTCAGCGGAAGGTTCGTCCATAGATTGAAGGGTTAGGATGATCCGATGGAGCTGATTTTTTGGGCACACCCTAACTATGTCAGGACCCATCAAATGAACGCTTTGGATCATCCAAACAATGTGGGCCCACATTATTTGGATGATTTTTTGGTAGTGTTTGGATTCGGGTAGGGCCCACATTATTTGGATGATCCAAAGCGTTCATTTGATGGGTCCTGACATAGATATGGTGTGCCCAAAAAATCAGCTCCATCGGATCATCCTAATTACCCTTCAATCTATGGACGAACTTTCAGCTGAGGGGACGAATTTTCAGCTGAGGGGGCAAACCTTAAACAAATTGAAACTACAGGGGTGTATTTGTCACATTTTAAACTATAGGGGTGGAAGTGGATGTGTCAGAAACTAGAGGGGGTGTAAATGTAATTATCCCAAAGTTAAAAGTGAAAACCCACGCACCCACTGTTACTGTATGTGAGTGTAATTTCTGCTTCTATGAGTTGAGTTGATTCAAGTGTTTGATTCAGCATTGTTTGATTGTAATTACAACATTGTTTGATTACAGCATTGTTTGATTCAAGTGTGATGTGAGTGTAATTACATCATTGTTTGATTCAAGTGTAATGTGAGTGTAATTTCTGCTTCTATGAGTTGAGTTGCCTTACCAAACAAGAATTTTCCTTAAAAATTTGCGTCAATGTGAAAAAACCCGACCCGACCCGAACCGACCCGAGATTTATCATGGGTAGGGCCGGGTTTGGGAATCGTGGGTTTTCCGAAAAAAAACCCGACCCGACCCGAGATATTTCTCGGGTAGGGTTGGGTTCTCCAAAACCCGACCCGAGTTGCAGCCCTACCCCCCCCCCCCCCCCCCCCCCCCCCCCCCCAACCCCTCTTAAATCATGTAGGTATCCTTTTTTTGTGTCACGCCCCCAACCTGTACTCACGGCTTGAGGCATGACAACGCTTTATACCCGCAAAGAAACCTCCACAAGTATACAAAGCTAGCAAAACAGTACCATAACCATCAATGGCAATAAATTCTAAAGCTATAATAAGGTCTTACATAAGTCATTTAAATCAATCTCAAACTCTCTCTTGCCGCCCAAAATAACAATAAAACGTCTTCCATTACATTTGTCCACAAAATACTTACTCTCAAAAAATTAAATAGAGCCAAGAAATAGCGAAGGAATGTCACACCTCCGCTCCCTCGTCTGCACCACGGGGATTAAAATATGAAATTATTAAGCCACAGTCAGCCGAAGCCTAGTACATAATGACGTACTACAACAGTTGGGTCAAGCATGCTAGCAACAAAGGTGATCAATCAGGTAAACAAACAGGGTACAAAGTTACACATGAAATGAGCTAATATGGATCAAATATTTGCAATGAGTACAGTAAAGTAATAGGAAGCATGGTCTACAATATCAAAGAATGTCACAATCATAAGGTATTACTGAATACAGTGAACCGAAAGCAATACCACTTCAAGGTCGTCGGCTTAGTCCAAAAAGCAAGTTATTACTTACACTGACTGCCCTCGGTGTCGGAACTAGTTCCTCATATAACATATCTGTCAACATGGCCAGCGTATTGTCCCACTGACGGAACTCACCTATAAAAAAAAAGAAGGCCGGTTTGGAAAGAAACTAGTTTTGCTCTAGAAATTTGTACATATCTCTTAGATGATTATACTATTTTCTTTAGCTAAACCATGCTGAAAGAAGCTACTAACAATTAAATGAATTCTAACAAGCTAAATAACACATAAAATTAGCAGATTTACGTAATTACATTAAACTAGTGGGATGTTGAAGATATCTCATCTTATCATTTATTACTTGATAGTTGTCACCCCAAGCAGGACCAATGATGAATGCGTTAGAGATGTGCTTAGAGCTAGAAACCCAAAGATTTCCAATCTATAAGAGATGATACGATTTCAAGAACTATTCCTTTGAAATTTGAAGTAGTTATTCTCCGATTTTTTAGGGGAACGTCCAAAATTCAACTCCCATGGCTCCAAGGAGGAATGAATAATAAATAATGCTAAAGAAAATAAGGCCACGTTTGGATACCATCAAGATTTAGATTTGGATTTAGTTGATATTTTGAACTAGATCAGATCCTTAGAATTTCCAAATCAGTAACAACAGTGCAAAAAATTCCAATTTTCAAATCTTTTCTGCGAGACATTATTTGGAAATCAACGTTTGTGGCAACTTCCGTCACCATCGTTGCTCCGGCAAGCGAGGCATCCCTCCCTCCCTCACTCTCTCTCTTAAAACATGATCATGAAGATGATTGATGTGTTTTGTATCCAAAACTCAAATCCAAATCAAAATACTAATGCATGAGGTATCCAAACAGGGCCCTTAAGAATTTTACATTGTAATGAAATAATTTAGAAGAATTGAAGAAATAAAAAGAAGCAAGATTTTCTGTCTTGCTAGAGGAAAAATCCTCAAGTTCAATTTTTTAGTACGAGATAGAGAAGGTTTTATTATCACAAAAATTCCACCTCCTTCACCGAATTCAATATGAATTAACGATGGAGTTCAAACTGGGCCCACACAGTGTTCAGTTAGGAACGAGCCTAACAACCACCATCTTTCTAGCATTTTCCTTTCAACATTTAATGCCAAAATCAGCAGGCACCTGTAAAATGAAGAGAGCAATGTAAGCCCTAACCAAGTCATACCAGGCCAACATTTGAGTGGGTCCAACATTCCTGTGATCATATAAGTGAGACCCACAGTCAGCCTAACATGGGGTTGGGCCCACAAAGCCCATTGATAATTTAAGACCCCTATTCAATGCCCTCTTCAATGTAGAAATATGGTGGGGACTATTAAAAGCATTTGTCTTGTACACCATTAGTACATTGTGTCTAAGAATTGAATGAAATTCACCTAATAGTGTATGGCTGTTTGAAGAAATAAATGTGGGAAGTGAGGGAGGAAGGTGACCACATGCAACTTTTTTCATCATCATTCAATAATAGCCTTCTAGCCCTTCTTAAGTTGCATCATGCCCTCTTGGGAGTTTTCCAAAATTCAGAACCACTTTTGTCCTTTTAAGACATGGGTTTAGTAAGGGACAGGCTTGAGCTTCAATGTCTTTAATTAGTAAAGGGGACCCTTTGTTAAATGCTTTCTTCTTTTCTCCCTACTTCAATGTCTGCCTTTAGTAAAGGATCCTTTGTTAAATGCTTTCTTCTTTTCTCCCTACCTCAACACCTGATCAGGTAGAGGTTAATGTTGTTATCTGAACCGTTCATCCATTTGGCCTGGCCATGAATGAGCTATAGCCAAAAAATCACACTGATAACATTATTCAAACGGCCATATAGTAATGAAATAAAGAGAAGATTGAACTATAATCAACATTCAATGTGAAAAAGTCTTTTGATCAGACAATTAAAATCATTAGATCAATGTGTAGTTAAACTAGGGAAATGATATCATCACTACCTTATTTTGATGTTCGCACTCCTCACATTATTAAAAAGTACAGTATGACCTGCACCATAGGATGATCCAAACCGTCCATCAGATGAGCTACAGCCTAAATATGTTGTGCGCCAAAAATCATTTCCATAGGTTGATCCTAACCCTCTGATATATTGAAGGACTGAATATTAGAGGGTTGTGCCATTTCCATCTCCTGATTTTTTTTCCCAATTTTCTGAACATAATGCCAGATTCGGGCAGAATCCGAATAGGATGCCGATTCCAGCACCTTACTCCGGCAATCCAAATGCATCATTCACTGCTGAATGGGTCACTTTATATTTTTTTTATTCAATTTCTAGGTTTAAAGATTGACCTAATCTTCGATGTTAATGATGGTAAACATATATTAGTGACAATTTGTCAGTAATTGCTTGGTATTAAACAAATATTAGTGACAAATTGTCAATAATTGAGATGTGGATGTATCAAAACGAGGGGTTTCTTTCATTTCTTTTTATTTACGAGTGTTAAGGGGGCTTGTTGCTAGAGTATTAAGGCAAAGAAGCCCATGCCACACACTAGGGCTGCAACTCGGGTCGGGCGAGTCGGGTTTTTTTTCGGAAAACCCACGATTCCCAAACCCGGCCCTACCCATGATAAATCTCGGGTCGGGTTTTTTCATATTGACGCAATTTTTTAAGGAAAATTCTTGTTTGGCAAGGCAACTCAACTCATAGAAGCAGAAATTACACTCACATTACACTTGAATTAAACAATGATGTAATTACACTCACATTACACTTGAATCAAACAATGTTGTAATCAAACAATGTTGTAATTACAATCGAACAATGCTGAATCAAACACTTGAATCAACTCAACTCATAGAAGCAGAAATTACACTCACATACAATAACAGTGGGTGCGTGAGTTTTCACTTTTAACTTTTACCTAACAATAGAAAAAAATGTACATACTATAACTTATGTAACTCGGGTCGGGTCGGGTCGGGCCCCTTCAAACCCGGCTCGACCCGAGATTCATGCGGGCTTTTGAATGCTCAACCCGGCTCGACCCGAAACCCATGAAACCTGAACCCAACCCAGGCTATTTTCGGGTCGGGTCGATGCGGGTCGGGTAAAACCCGGCTCGAGTTGCAGCCCTACCACACACCACACACCACACACATCTCACATTATTGAGTATGTATATGTCTCTCGATTAAAGAGAAAAAACCAAATAAAATTTCAGAAAGGTCTCTTTTCTCTCATCCAAAAGCTCAAGTAAGATTTCAATATTCTCTCTCTTTCTCTCAAGCCCTTTTACGATTTCACATTGATCACGTGTCTTCACAGAAGGGAGAAATCCCACCTAAATAACCCACATTAAATTTCATAAGAATCTCTAGGTTGTCAATGTACTGAGGTGATCTGATGGACCATCCGAATCCGAACTTAAACGGATAGGATCTAAACACATTGCCAGGATTGATGGACATTTGGGGCTTTAATTTTTTATAACTTCACAAGTATTAGCGGTAATTTAGTAAAAATAAAGCATATGCAAATTTTTAGAATAGTTCATAATTTTTTTCATTTATTTCTCATGTCCCGAATGACCCTCATCTCTTACTTCTCTAACCATTGACCCTAAGTCACTAGCTCACTTTGTCCCCAACCTAGCAGCTCACTCTTGTAGCTACTGTTCCTGCTCTCGCTCTCGCTGTCGCTCTCGTTCGCCCTATCCCACATCCTCTTAATGAGAATTTTCACTATGTAAAACGTAAGTATGACCTACTAGAACAATGATGGACAGTCCAATTTAAAAATGAAAGATGACTGATGCATAGGAAATCGGATCCGAAGAACATTATGATTTTGTTCCAAATGCGGATTGGCATAGAATGCGGCTAAGAAAATCCTAGTCTACTCGGTATGATGCGGTCGAGTACTCGGTTGATGTGGAGATAATTCAAGAGAGTCAAAGGAGTTTTTATTAAATTTGTAGGTCAAAATACGGAACGAGGCCAAGGTAAAAGGGAGTCGACTCGGGGTAGTCCACGATGACGTGGGGGAGTTTTAAAACTACGGTCCTGACCTTGATTTGACCGATAAGAGATTCAATAGACGGTGACTAAGACATGGGTGGATCCTATCCAATGTGGATCCATTGACACCCCTAGTCTCTCTCTCTCTCTCTCTCTCTCTCTCTCTCTCTCTCTCAGATTCAATAGATGGTGACTAAGACATGGGTGGATCCTACCCAATGTGGATCCATTGACACCCCTAGTCTCTCTCTCTCTCTCTCTCTCTCTCTCTCTCTCTCTGATTCAATAGATGGTGACTAAGACATGGGTGGATCCTATCCAATGTGGATCCATTGACACCCCTAGTCTCTCTCTCTAAAAAGCCCATTTATGATTTCACATATAGAGACCACGAGTATATCTCTTCATTAAGCAGAAAGCCGACTCAAATAAAGCCTTAAATTTCACAAGCTCTCTCATTTACGATTTCACGTAGATTGTTGTCTCTGCCTCACGAGAAAACCCACTTAAATTTTACAAGTTTCTCTCTCTCTCTCTGAGAACCCAATGAAATTACAAAAGGATGCTCCTCTAGAGGGTTGTTTTCGGCATGTTTGGTATTTAGTAATTGTACTGAGCTTTACTGTCTTTCCATCGATCTTCCAAAACCTTTTCTTATACTTAATGGCTTCTTGGGCAACGTAGGGAAAAGTTGGCATCCCCTCCTTAGTTTCTTTGGTCGCACTTTTTATATTAGGATTATATATTCTAAAGACTCTTGTATAGGGGACTGATGCTGAAACATTTGACAGTAAACACTTTTTTAGTCTTGTAAGGTTACAAAAAATACATTGTGAGTAAACACTACTTTAGTCTTATAAGGTCACAAAAGGTACTTGACAACTCAAATGGACCAAAACTATCCATAAGAACCAAACTAAATCCCCATGAAAATTTTATTTAACTTAGCTAAATCTTATATTTAATTTTAGAAGGTAAAAATAAAACATCAAAGAACAAGTAGTGGATAACACCCAGGTTGGAAACTCCCTACAGCCTAATCCTGTTCTTAGGATTCCTAATAAAAATCATCTAGTTTATCATAAAAACATCTAGTAAAGATAAAAATAAGCGGACCAACTTGGGAAATGTTTTCAGATATTGTTGCAATTTGCTACTGTGAATCATGAAATCATTCATCAACTATACCATATTAAATCATAATTAATGCAAGTTTCGGACAATAATATAAGGCTAAGAATTTCCGAGCTTACTGTGAAACAACTAAGCTTTTGGAGTAATTGATTGTTTCACATGGTATCAGAGCCATTGCCTATTGGCCGTCCTGGGTTCAACTCCACTTCTACTGCCAACCCAAACGATGGTCATGCATGAGGGAGATTGTTGAAGTATAAATGATTAAATAACACCAACTCTAACAGCTTAAGCTTCTGGAGTAATTGGTTGTTTTCACACTAAATACTTGGGAAAACTTTTAAAATCTGTTCGGATGCTTAAGCATTCTTTATTAGGGAAGTAAAGTCTATGGCAGGAGGCAGGATTTTGGGTGCTATGTAAACCTTGGGAAAACCATGATTTTTAAGATGTTTGGATGCAACTTAACCAGGAGAGGGAGAGATAGAGAAAGAAAAATGTTAGAGAGAGAGAGAGAGGAGAGGAGGATTACCTATGAAATCTTGTCTTTTCTTGAGATATTTCATATGGAAAAAGAAGTGACATCACGTCACTAGACATGCAATTATTATACATTTTTGTTGTCCGGTAATGTTTAAGGATTTCAGTGTTAGGCGAACAAACATACGAAGTAATCCAAGAAGTACATTTTTTTGCTTAGTGATTGCTTGAGGATCTAGTGCAATTGGCATCCAAACAAAGCCTTAATTTCTAGGTTTGTTGCTAATGATTTAATCAATTATATTAAGAAAAAATTGGAAGTCATCTAACTAAAAGCCAAAAAACTGATTAACACATGTTTCTAGAGGCAGCCCAAGAATAATGACTGTTAGTTGAGTAAGTATGAGAGGAGCAGAAGCTCTGTCTAGTTTCCTATTGTATCATAAGTAAAAATAAGATCATCAGAGGAAAGATGAATTAACTAACTAAGAATGACTGTTAGAGGCACCCTAATATAGGCATAAGGAAGTCAACAGGTAGGAAGTGTAATGGGACAAGAAAAGCTATAAGTAGGTGAAGGGTACAGTTCCTTAGGCTAAATCTCCCTTAGTTTCAGCTCTGAATGCAACGTCAAATCTAAGTCTATGAAGCCTTCAAATCACCACCCAATCCCTCCTCTTTTACCCCATTGGTCAAAAACCCAAATCACACAGATCTTTGCATGCACCCATTCCATACAAGAAAGTATTAATGATACCTTCGTTGGCATTTCCCCCAACAAAATTCTTTATAAACAAATCCCAACACCATCTCCCTTCAAGCCCCATTCGTCCATTTCTCTGTCAAGAATCTCTTTAGTCCGATGGAATTCTCTTTCCCAATCTTTCTCTTTGGGGCAATATTCTCTTGCATTAAAAAGGGAGATATGATTGTCTCTTTTTTTTTTTTTTCTGTAGGGAATAGAAGGTTTCTCCTTTGGGATTGGTTGGAAAGACTGCATTATGTAGAGGGAAATGAATGTGGAGTGTGTGGATTTCATGACTTTTTTATTTCTATTATTCATCTAAGGTCTTGCATGTGGGGTGGAGGTTTTAAGGTGCAGCCAAGGATGACTTGCCGGAAATCTTTCCTTAGTGGGTCTATTTTATCCCTCTTTTTTTCTCAAACATTTGAAAAACCTTTTTGGGTTTGTGCTGGCTAATGGTTTTTTGGCACCCATGCCTAAGAGAAAGGAAAAAAACTAACCGGCAAGTGGTCCTTGGCTACATTTCTACCTCTTTTTCTCATGCTAGACCCTTGTGATGATATGGTGGTGATGGTGGGATGGGATGACAAACTTTTAGTTCATCTCTCTCTCTCTCTCTCTCTCTCTCTCTATATATATATATATATATATATATATATATATATATATATATATATATATTGTGATTTCCATTGCAGCTAAACATTTCCATTCTATGATTTTTCCTTCTTGTGTGTCTTGGATAAATTTCTACATTTTTTTTCAGTGCCAAATATACACGATAAGCAGTATGTCACTACTTGCACAGTTCTACTCTTGAAACTTTTTTCATTCATATCTTTGGTGAATTTCTAGACTCTAGTACTATTTTATGGTTATGGTAATCTGAGAGTAGTTTTCTTTTGTGACATCTATTCTATGCATGATATGAGTTCTACTAGTAGCTTGCCTTTTTCATTCCAAACTTTCCTCCTCTTCCCTCCATTTGCAAGTTTTGCAAATGAAACAGTCTAAACCATTTTGGGGGTGCTTTGCCTGGAAGTTAAAAATTTCCAATTAAAGATCTTTATTTATGTAACATTCGATCTATATGCTTGCTAGAAATATCTTGGAACTTGCTCTTTTTCTTTCTTTTCATATCTCTTCTTGCAGGTTTTCCCAAGTGAAAAGATCAAGTGTTTTTTGGTACAGTTCATCTTAAAGTTTCTCTTGTCTTGCTGTCTCGTGGACCCCCTCCCTTATTTGCTCCCACTCAAACAGTCATGGTCATGATTTTCTACTTGCTTTAACTTTCTTTCTTTCTTTCCTTTTTTTTTGCATGGTATTCGTATATGGAAAGCAACTTAAGTATCTTAATATCTTCATCAAAGCAACTTAGTATTCATGTCTGTCAATATCATCTTCAAAGCAACAACATCTCTCTCTCTCTCTCTCTCTCTCTCTCTCTCTCTCTCTGTGTCTCTGGAATGGTTTGAACAAAATACTTTCAGAACATAGAAAATGTTGAATGGATGATCTCCCACCGTACATTTGGCGAAGATATCTTGTGATCAGTATAGTTGATTTGGTGGGCCACTCCAAGTCTTGTCGATTGAGATCATCCTAACTGCTTGGCCAGTGGTGATAAACATGTCGTCATTTTTCCTAGAAAATTCAAATGATTTATTGTTTGTAGCACTAGAACAAGTGGATGGCATCTAATTTTGGCGCGTGACCTCAAACCCACATCACTAGCATGTAAGCAGGTGATCTGATCCCAACTGTACGTACAAGTAAAATAATTACACTGCCATATAATTTAATGGAGGTTTTTTTTAGCATGTAAAAGCTTTACTGTATGATTTTCAATTGACAGATTTGTGATTTTGTGTCTCTTTAGTTATATAATTGCGTGGGAAAGAGGGTAAGCATATCAATTAGGAGGTAAAGTATATCATTTCCACAATCTAATAGATGCTGATCGAGTAGCTATATGTGAGTCCCTTTACTTGTTCGCACAGGCATTGGCTTGTGGCGGCACCTTGCACCCTTGCCAATAAGGCAAAAGACAAGATGCATCAAGGTGGGCTAAGGCCATGGGCAAAAGGCCTTGGTGCGGAAAGGCTAATGCAAGTGGACGGTTGTGGGATGAGCATCATGGTTTTCTTCACATGGAAGGTTGTGGGATGTAAGTATGTAACTAACTGATGCACTTGTGTAATTAGCCTAAGAGGCAATTGTAAATGTAGCCTTTACATAGGTAGATTGCCCATGAGGGTTAGTTGTTGGGTCTTTGATAAAGTCCCTTGTACTGTTGTAAAATTGGCTGGGGGAGGGGGGGGGGGAGATATTCCAAGTGCCATAATCTAGTAGCTCATGGAGGTGGGCAAGTGTTGACTGAACCACGTTAAATCGTTGTACCTCTGTGTGCGCTTTTGTCCCTTTCTTGTGCAAGCCTCAATTGTGCATTGGGTGTGGGTTGGCTGAGATTAACTCTGGAAGATTCAGTTCCATCACCGGCATTTGGAACGTGAAAAATTTAGCCCCGTGACAAATCTGTATGCAAAATCCAAATCAAAATTGTTAGACATTAAGGCCACGCCCACATTTGGATACCCACAAGATTTAGATTTGGATTTCTCACATTTGCAGTTGAGATTTCCTTAGATTTCCTAATTCCAAAACTAATTATTGGACCCAAATTTAGGACCTATTTGTTTTAGATGATGAGAACTGATTGTGAGTCCAAATCGATTGTGAGTCCCAAATGTACATTTAGTCCAATAATCAGTTTGGGATTGACAATCTTTTCTCATAAAAATTTCACCCAAATACCCAAATATGTGATTTTCAATTAATGAAAATACCCCTAATATCTCTGAGCCCATATTGTAGATGAATTTCATAGGAATATACATGCCATAGAATTAGAGAAATAAATATTGTAGTGAATATGTGATTTCAATGGCAAAGTAAAACGAAAGAATAAACACAAGCAATCACACAAAGACACAAAAATTTACGTGGTTCGGCAGAAGCCTACTCCACGGCAGGGGCGACGAGAAAATCCACTATAAGATTTAGAGATTACAAGAGAAGATCAGTCTCTCTCTCACCAAACCTGCTAGAAACCCTACCACACCCTTTTTCCCCATTCTTTTGAGCTCTCAACCATCTTTTCAAGACTTGCTCATGAAATAAGCCCTAAAAGCCCCTTTATATAAAGCGGGCCACAAGTTAGTCATGTCGGGCCGAAAAACATATAAAACAGGCCAGGCCAAGCGGCCGGGGGCTTCGCCCCCTTACCAATAAACGGGCCTAATCCGGGTAGCACACAATATTTCGGACCCTAAACGGGTTTGAATTCAAGACACCCAACTCAACAAATATAACACTGAATTACGCTCTACTTTGCTCTAGTTTAGCTTATTAATTGGTTTGACCCAGTTAAGCAATCAGCAATTTAATTCGGACATTGCATATTATAACCTTAAACTCCACTGAAATTCACCTTTTACACTAAAAAATAACTAAATGCAGTAGAATCTAAGTTAATTCCCATAACCAAAATGAAGACAATTCAAGAGAGTGTAGATTCACCTTTCAGTAGTATGTATTGCTTTCTAACACCATCTCATTTCCTACCATAAAAACCACTCTAAAATCAGTTCATACCATCCAAATACAGATTGAAAAATCCCCGCCGGCTTAAGTAAAAAAGCTCAAAGTCCGGTTAGGAATGACCAAAAACAGATATGTACACTACAAACAAGTGGCCAAAAAAAAATAGGAACCCTTTAACGCCAAATTAATTGCGATAAAGCATTATAGAAAAATTGATACTGGATATGCTGCATTTTCTTCTTCAGTTTCTTCTTCCATCGGATTGTCTATAATGCTGGAAGAATTGCAGGTATTTGTGTCTTGTACACCAAACTTCTCTTTTAAAATCAATAGTTCAGATTCCTCTAGACCTTTCGCTGGTCCTAGGCTGCATCTGTCGCTCCCATGCTTCGCTAATGCGTCTTTGAATTTCTTTATCTGTAAAATAACAGATGAATGTTATCAACAAAAAATGCCTAGATTCAAAGCAATAAAAAGAAACGGAAAAATCATCGGTGTAGTTTTTGAGAGATTTTCTAATGTGTGGCCACTTGTATTTTCCAAAAAGTACGGTACGGGACACGCCATAGGTTATCCAAACCGTCCATTTGTTGGGTCACAACCTATTAGGTTGTGCCCCAAAAATAATTTCCATAGGATGATCCTAAGACTCCGATCTAGAGTAGTTTCATCCTATGGAAATGAATTTTGGGGCACTACCTATTCACGTTGGGGCCCAACAAATGGACGGTTTTGTTCATCCTACGGTGTGGGACGTACCGTACATTTTGAAAACTACGGGTTTATTAGGCCACACATCAAATAAAATCTCATATTTTGATTAATTTGAGAAATTTGCGCCCATGAATTTGTCGAATGGATCATATCTTACAGTTGCATTTGTGCAGCTGAAGCTACATAGACAGCCTTGAGCTCCTCTGTAGAATCTGAAGAAAGGCAGTACATGAATGTGGAGACTACAACACATTGATCTATGTTCTTCGCAATTAACTTGGAGAAATTGAATATTTGGGTTGGACTCTGCAAACTGACAGATCTGTAAGAAGAGAAAAACATAAGAAAATTTCCCATAAATCTCATTTCAGAGAACTCAAAATGGAGATCTTTGAAGAACCCATTTGTGTTCTGAGTATGCTTCTCTCATATGTGAGGACTTGGGATCACATACCTCAGATTTGATTTCTTTATGATGATTCAATGGAATATTTTTGTTTATGAACCAGAAAATTAAGGGATTTGCTAGGGACCATCATAGAAGGCATTTTGCGGACATGCTGTTGCATGAGAGAGCAACCCCGTAGGCTCACTTTTTGTCTTATTCATTTAATTCATCCTATCTGGCTGCTTTCTGATTCAACAGCCATTCGGCGAAATGCCTTTTGCAATGTTCCCTAGCAAATCCCGAAAAATAAAGAGGAATATTATATTTTGCGAAATGGTATCAGCACAATCATGTTTTAATAATTGCACAAATACAGCTTGTCTTTTCATTTTTAATTGGTTTGTATGAGTTTTTTGGGAACTGTAGTAACCCTTGACAGCTTTTTAAATAATAAAAGACAGGATGTGTTAGTGCAATTTTAAAAACATGGTTTTGCTGATATCATTTCCCTTATATTTTTAATTTTTTTTTTTTTGTGAGTGTAAAGAGTCACAGAAAATTGTTCAGCAAAAATTACCTTGGGATGAAGAGCTTTGCAACCCCCACAACCCGGAAGATAAAAGTTGATTATAACGAGATTATCACCGGCATTTAACAACGAATTGACGAGTTCTTGCGCTGATTTGATCTCTTTCATGTTGGGTTTAGGGCTTTTTTCCCACCATCGCAAAGCTCGGCTAATGCATATTAATTTCTTAGCCTGAAATTAGAGAAAATACATGATTTAGAATGTGCAACAAAAGAAAATGAAATTTAGCTAGAAAAATCGTAGATGGATTTCAAAAATGGTAATGCTAAGGTCCTGTTTGTTTTGGATTTTGAGAACTGATTTTGAGTCCAAAACTGATAATTGGACTCAAAATTAAGTCCCGTTCGTTTGGGATTGTGGCGACCGATTGTTACCCCCAATCCAACTATTGGACCCAAAATTAATTATGTAACTTTGGGTCCAATAATCAGATTGGGGGATGGCAATCGGTTGTCATAATCCCAAACAAACAGGGCATAAATGTAATTTTGGGTCCAATAACCTGTTTTGGACTCAAAATCAGTTCTCAAAATCCAAAAACAAACAGGACCAAAGTGGATCTGATCAATTAGTAAATTAAGGAATTTTTTTTTTTAATGATAGCCAAAAATATATTAAGCAAAAAAAGACCGAGATGGTCAAATACAAAGAGTAAAAGAGACATAGACAACAGAGGAAAATCTAAACAAAATCAAGGTGGGAGAGGATCAAATAAAGCTAATGCTTCTTTGGAGACACCATCTCTCGCCATTCTATCCGCCACCGAATTAGCGGATCTTCTAACATGTTGGAAAACTATGGGCGATGACCCAATCCGATCAAACACTTCATCGAAGAGCGAATCGAATCTCCAAGGGTTAATTAAGGAAAAGATTATCTCAAGAAACTTCAACAAATTAAAATCAGTGACTTCGGATTTTTCTTCTTCTTTTGGTAGACAATAGAAAACATATGAACTTAAACAAGGAATCAACACATTGATATCAGGGGAAAGAAAAGGCCAAAAAAGTGCATTGCAATGCAACTCAGAGAGAGAGAAAACACCACACCACAAAACAAGAAAAAGAAAGCAAGTGGGGATGTTTTAAGTTAAACAAAAATCAGATCAAAACATAGAGATTAAAACTGAAAAGAAAAAGAAAGCAAATTTGAAAAGAAAAAAAAAACAATTGAATGGCAGGGATAGGCCATATCCAAAAATAGGTATTAGAAAAACATTGCTCTCAGATAGATAAAGATCAAGAAAAAAGAAGGCTACTGATAGTGTTTAAATAACTGCACTAAGTCACCCTGTCTTTTATATTTACTCAACTGTAAAAGGATATCACAATTCCCAGAAAAGATCCTACAAGCTATTTTAGAAGAAAAAGACAAAGTAAATCAGTGCAATTATAAGAAAACAACGTAGTGTGGATATCAGTAGCCAAAAAGAAAAATAAATCTTACATACATGAATGGCGAAATTTGCATGGCCTCTAGAGCTCTGTTCTTCTGAAAGGACAACTTGTCTTCCCTTAAAATCGCTCTTCAAAATAAGCTTTTGAGAGCCTTCAGAATAAGAAAATGGAGCGAATCTTTTCTTCTTAAACCCAAATTCACTCGAATTAGAAATGTCAAAACCGCTTCTCAAAGAAACTGCCATTGCTTAAAACAAGAGGACCTCTCAAACTCTATCAAAAATCCAAAACCCACTTCTCTTTTCCTTTCAGAACAGGTTCTTTTGTATAAGAATGGAGGATTTTAACAAAATTTTCTTGTTTTTTGGACAGTTCTTTGAAATAGAGATGTTCAAGAACACAAAAAACAATAGAAAAGCAAAGAACCCAGCAAAATCCAATTCACATTCCCTCAAGAAACCAGTCAGCTTTAAGCAGAAACATGAGATTTGAAAGAAAGATTCCTTCTTTTAATACTGTTTTTGGGAAAGAAAGTATTTAAAGAAGGATACAAAGCTTAGGAGGCAAAGAGGAGAAGTGGGAATAAAAGAAGGGAAGAGTGGTGGTGGGGTCTTTAAATCCTTTTCTTTTTTAATTGCTTTTTGAGAGCTTTTTGGAATTGCAATAACCTTTTTGACCCCTCTTTAAATACTAAAAGACCAGTCCTACTCACAAGAACAACAAATTCCAATGTTATTTTCATTCCTCCTCCAGATTGTTTCTCTCATACATTGTCTATATGTGGGCATTACTGGTTCACTAATGCTCATGAGGTGTAGCCCTCGTAGGTGTCTGGGCATTGTATCTTGGGGGATTTATTCCAGTGAGAATAACTTGAGCAATAAAATTCTAAAAGGCCATGTTTGGCAACCTTGATATTTTTTTTCATGGAATATTAGATTACCAAGTGGTATCGAGGGAAGGGGGAGAGTGAGAGAATTGAGAGGGCATGAGTGAGGATATGATACCAAAATAAAGTGTTTTCCTTTTTTCAGCCTTTTGGCATCATCTCCTCTCTTATGCCATCTATAATCTCTCCCTATCTCACCCTCTACTTGCCCTTTTCCCACAACTTGATAAACTTATATTCCATGAAAAAAAATTGCATGGCTTCCAAACATGCCCCCTCTAAGATAAAGTCTTCATTGACTTGCCTTGCACCATTTCATTATTTCATATCTTCAGTTTTTCTTCTTGACTGTCTCCAACCTAGCTATTGTTTCCAACACTGCATCAAAGGCATCTGGAATGGTCTCCTGTGGAACTGTAGAAGATATCTCACATTTAGTAGGAAGGTAACATAATCACAGGTTGGTTTGCAGGCAGAGGAGATCATTTCAGAGCATTCCAATAGCTTATCAGCTTTGATCAACAAGAAGTGAAAATCCAGAACCAAGTAACTATGATTCATCGATTGATCAACGTTGGTAGTATAGACTAGACTTCTACTATTTTTTTTAATGGATCAAATCCCTTTGGTTTCTGTGATTTTTTGAGCTATCCACCATTTTTTTCCAGTGCTTAATCATACAGATATTTTGCATCAGCAACACAAACATGAAACATTATAATTTGTAGATAAAAACAATAACTGAATATAAAATGGAGTTTATATATACAGTAAGTATGTTCATCTCCTAATTGTTTTTGGAGATTGCAGGCAAGGGTAGATAGATTGTGAGAGATGGAAGAGATTCTGTTAAGCCATTTTCACTTGACAAGTTCTTCCTCCTTCCTGCCTGCTTCTTCAAGCTCTCTTAGCCCTCCGACCTTCTGCTCGATCTCCTCGATCAGCTCCTCTCGCCACAACTCTGATCTCGCATTCTCTTCAATGTCTTCTTGCTGCATTCACAAACTCACTTTGTTGTCATTACTTATAAATCTTAAGCTCAACTCTCTCAATTCTTTTGTTTTTCAACTTTCAAACTTTACTCCGAATTTTATAGCACATGACTAGATTGAAACATAATTTTTTTTATCCCGGTATTTATTGATAAATCAATGAAATTAACTTGTAAAGGGACAGAAAGAATACCTTCTCATAAACCCAATGCCCTGTTCCATCTCCTCCATCACTCCTGTATTGTTCCCCATCATAAAATGGATCCTACACCAAGTTTGTCTTTATCACTAACTAGTAAATCAAGAATCAAGCATGCATGAAAATTCCATTGCTCATATAGCATATTTTTGTATTCTCATGTGAGACTAGCATGCCAACGTGCAGACATTAAGAATTCATTGGAGAGATGGGAGCTATTGAGGCAGAGGTCAGGGCTCTCCTGTGTGGTATTCGAGTAGCGTCGAGGGACCAGCTTTAGCATCTGATCATTGGGGGAGATTCCTTGAACATTGTCAGATGAGTGAGAAACGGGATCCAATACCCGTGGGGGTTCTCAGATGCCACTGATGAGATTAGGGACACGTTGAGGGGGACGTGCTCACGTGTGGAGATCAGCCAATGCAGAGGCAGATAGGCTTGCTCACGAAGGATCTAGTAGAGAGGAAATCCAAATATTTGACTTTCCACCTCCTTGAGTGGGCATCCCTAGGGAGTTTATCTTAGGGACTCTCAGGATTGTGTCCTTCGATTGTGGACACTTTTGTTTGTAGACTGTGAAACAACCAATTACTACAAAAGCTTAAGCTGTTAGAGATGGTGTTGTTAATCATTTATACTTCCAACACTTCTCTCACGTGTGGCCCCTCTTTTTTGCCGTACACGTCGATTTTTAATATCTTGGAGTTGTTGGATTTTGAACCCAGGATCTTCCGTGAGGCAATTGCTCTGATACCATGTGAAACAACAAGTTACTCAAAAAGCTTAAGCTGTTAGAGAGTGTTATTTAATCATTTATGCTTCAACATAGACTTTATTTTTCGGTTTCATGTGCTTGTAATCCGCCAGGTGACCACCTCAGTCTTTGACCACGTCGGTCGTTGACCTTTCATTTATATAATCATCGTTCAAAAAAAAAAAATAGCAGTCCTTGAGGCAAACAAAACAAACAGAGTGCTTACTTTTGCGGAGCCAAAGAAACAGCATCCCCAGCAAGTGAACATTACGTACATAGTATCTGCAGTGGCAATCATAAGATATTTCAACAACCCAACATCTAATCAACTCTTCACAGTTCACAGAAAGAGAAAAGGAAAGAAAAAAACTTAGTTTACTTACAAACATTCTTCATAGTTTCATCATTGAGATGCCAAACTGATTTATGGAGGACAAGATCTCTTTGTCCCTCAACATGCTCGACTATAACTGCCATCAGTGGCAAGTCTGGGAAAGCCTTTACCTTTAATGATGAGGCTCTTTTTCTACTGATCCCTTCAACCTGCAATCCTTCATCCTTCATGAGATGTAAACTAAGGCCCTGTTTGGATAGCAAGAATTTTCTTGAAATGTTTAAAAAAGAAAAAAACTTTTGAAAATTTCATGCTCTAATATTGATTACACATGGAAGAAGTAATTTGAACCATTAAAGTTGACTGGTTCAAGTATTAGTTTGAGGGACTTTTAATTTGTATCTTTATCCTAAAATTTATCAATTCCATCTAAATTGTGAACACAAATAGAATTTTCCTAGGAAAATTATTTGCTCAAGAAATGTTTATCAGCAATCCAAACAGGACCTAATTTGCATAGTGGTTACATGTAATTATCAATAAATAGAGATCAAGCCCATGAACTAATAAGGTGAATTTTACAGAAATCAGTGCCATGAATTTCATGCTCTGATATTGATTACACATGGAAGAAGTAACTTGAACCGTCCAAGTTGAATGGTTCAAGTATTAGTTTGAGGGACTTTTAGTTGATATTTATGTCCTAAAATTTATCATTTCCATCTGAATCGCGGACATAGATAGAACTTTCCTAGGAAAATTTTTGCTCAAGAAATGTTTATCCTGCAATCCAAACTGGACCTAATTTGCATAGTGTTTACATGTAATTGTCAATAATTTGATATCAAATCCATGAACTAATATGGGGAATTTTTACAGAAATCATAGGGATTCAGAATATCAAATAGCTTTGAGTCATGAATTTCGTCAAATATCTACCTGAAGCCAGCCAGTTTTCAACCTGGAACTTGAACACCTTGTCATCCTCTGCAAAGAACAAACAAAACCCATTTTGGAAATGAAGAATTGACATGAATTAGATTAAAGAAACTGTGAAAGAGGAGGAGATTACTGTTTTTGGAAATGGGTTCATCTCCATTTTTGTTGCATTAAGAGCAGGATTGTGTGTAGGTGGCTTGGGCATGGTAAAACCCACCACTGCCTCTGCCATTTCTTTGACTTGGAGAAAGATTTGGGTATGTTTTTTCTTGGAGGGAATTTGATCTTTCTTTTGCCTGGAGTTCTGCTTAGAAGTAGAGGATAAGTAGAACGTTTGGACGTCAAGCATTTCCACCTAAAGAAATGCAATCCATAACATTGTTTCCTAGTAAAATGACCAATGTGCCCCCACATTTCTAAGTCCCAACATTTCAAAATCTGAGAAGGGAATTGTAAGAGGCATCATTTTCCTGTCTTTATCCTGACCAGGATTCAAATCGTGGATTTGGTGGGGATATCACCGAACATCATTGAAACTCTTTGATTGGACGGTCCTAAATTGTCGATCAACGAGCAGAGAAGGATGGTGTGGCAGAAGATTAAGGCCATGGCCCACAATGATGGTGATGCAGGTGCATCTCAGCCGTTCAAAGGTCAGAAGATCCAGATCCACGATCGGATTGATCGGATCTCACAGATCAATAACCAATACCTTCAAAGTCGTGATCATATCCACCAAGCCATCAGATGTTACGTCGATCACCTCAGATTTACCACAGATCAGGACGGTGACCAGATCAATGGCCCACATTGATCACAAAGCTTAAGTGTTTTAGTTAATTTTGTGTTTATTTTTATTATTTGTTAAAAATAGCTTGTCATTCATTTTTGTTAGGAATTTAAGTTTGGACAAATTTTAAGTGGAGAAATTATAAGAGTTTTAGAATTTGTCGTCGAAGTCACTTTTTAGGAGTTTTACTTTCTTTTTCTTCCTCCTTCCTCTTCTTTTTTTTCTTTCTCCTCTTCCTCCTCTTCCGAGTTCTAGCGGTAGTCGCCGACAATGGTGGCGATGAAAAGACATAAAAATTTTAAAAAGAAGAAGAAGAGGGCCTCTTACCGTGCATTTCCAAAAGCGAATTTAAAATAAATAGTCGGTCATATGAGAAATAAAACAACTTCTTCCAAAATTACCCTAAAGATTATCCAAAGGGTGCGTCTGGATTGCCAGAATCGGTAATCGGTATCGGTACCCGATTCCAATTTAGGCGATTTCCATGTTTTGTTTAGTTTGCAAAATTGAATGGAAAATGATACTTGACTTTGATTGGACAAAACAAGGGAATATTTTGGAGTTTTTTGTTTCCCGCCCTAAGGGGGTGGTATTTTGTTTCCTGGAATGGAGAGAAAAAATTGTGTTAAATCTCTTCCCAGAGCACTTGACCAAATCCACATGAAAATGGCTAAAATGCCCCTACGACATAAAAAGATGATCAAAATATGCCAATGATGTAAAAATGACCAGAAGACTCCTGTATCATGGAAAATGGCCAAAACACCCATATCAGGTGAAATGACCAAAATACCCCTAAGTCGTGGAAATGAATAAAATACACTTATGACATAAATGATCAAAATACCTCCATAGAGGGTAAAATAACTAGAATACGCTCGAGTCATAAAAAATAACGGAGATACCCCTATAGCAGGTAAAAATGACCAAAATACCAATTAGTCATGCTAAATATATTAAAATCACCACATGATATAAAATTGATCAAATACCTCATATCGTGTAAAAATGACTACGATACTCCCTGAGTTATGAAAAATGACCAAGATATCCCTACTCATGGAAAATGGAAAATATACCCCCCATGACATGATCCAGGTACCTCGTATCTAATGGTGGCAAAATTGGCCGAACCGAACCGGAACCGAGCCGAAACCGAGCCGAAAATTCGGTTTCGGTTTGGTTAAACCAAACCGATTCAAATTTCGGTTTGGTTCGGTTTGGGTATCAAACCGAACCGAAACCGAATATTTGCAATTATTATGAGTAAAGGGTGGCAAAATTGGCGGAACCGAACCGAAACCGAACCGAAAATTCAGTTTTGGTTCGGTTTTGGTTTGGTAAAACCAAACCGATTCAAATTTCGGTTCGGTTCGGTTTGGGGGTCAAACCGAACCGAAACCGAACCATTGCCACCCCTACTCGTATCGGATAAAAATAACCAGAACAACCCCAAGTCACTGAAAATGACAGAAATAACCCTCATATCGGGCAAAATGATAGAAATACCCTTCATTCGTGGACTAAAATACCCCTATAACATAAAAACGATCAAAATACCACATATTGGGTAAAAATAATAAGAGTACCTTGTATCGTGGAAAACAACTAAAATAGGACTATGGTATAAAATAATCAAAATACCCCATATCAGGTAAAAATGAGCAGCATATCACTAGTCATGAAAAATGGCTAAAATAACCCCAACACATAAAAATGATCAAATACCCCATATCAGTAAAAATAACCAGACTGCCCTTGAGTTATGGAAAAATAACTTAAATACTCCTATATCGGGTAAAAATTAGAAAAATACCTCTAAGTTGTGGAAAATGATTAAAATACCTCCATGAAATAAAAAATAATCAAAATTCACCAATCGGGTAAAACTGAGCAGAATACCTCTCAGTCATGAAAATGACTAAAGTGCCACTAGTCAAGAAAAATGTGATGATCAAGCATGTTATTGCATATGCCATGTGTGTTTTAATGCCTAGTCATTGAAATGGCCTTTAAATTGCTATTCGAGTGAAATTACGGTAATGGATTTGATTTTGCTATTATCTCCCCCTCCCTCTAATGTTTTTCGTGAGAATGGTTCACTGCTCGAGGATAAATTCACCGCTTTTAACATTTTCCTTGACCTCTAAAACTTAACGAAAAAACGGGGGGGGGGGGGGGGGGGGGGGGGGGGGGGGGGAATCACTGCCCTATTGTTGTACATTTTTGTAAAAAAAAAGAAAGTCAATGATTTATAAAATATTTTATTGATAATATGATTCCGCGACGACGTTGGTCTAGACTGTACCAAACGTTAGAATCAGAATCACGATTGATTCTCTAGATGAATTCTAGTACTTACATAAATAATAGAATTGGAATCAATTTTCCATTTAAAAATGAATCGGAATTGAATTGGAATGTGATTCCTGATTCCCACAATCAAAACACACTCTAAATAACACCCCTTTAATTGGTTGTCATGCTATCCAAAAGGGAAGAGCTGTGAGGAACCTTCCTGAACCGTATCTTACGAAATTACCAATTTCACCATCCTTGTAGGATTATGCGCCCCACTGTTAACGGAATTGTGGGCAAACTTTAACGCTTTCTGACGTCAAATCACATAAAAAGTGAGGCTCGTCATCCTACAAGGGGGGGTGAAACAATCATCATACACGAGAAAAAGCCCCAAAAGGTCTGCACACATCATCCTTTGTTCCTAAAGATCTTCCACTGGTGAAAATATCTATTAATAATTATCGACCCTGCCCACGGGGCAAGCAGCTGACGTGTCTCCACGTGTAAGGTTGTGCCATGTGGAAGGACTTTTTGGCCCGAACCCCTCTCTTCCTTTTCACGTTTTCTTCTTCAAGAAGGTGAAAAAGGGTCCAAAACATAGAAATTGGGTTTTTCTTTCAAAGCATTTTGGGAAGATTTTTTTTTTTTTTTTGTTTTTTTACAGAATTTGGAGAAGATTTTGGAAGAAATGGAAGGAGATCTTGGCCATTCAAATCAAGCAATGAACGGTAGGGATGGAGAAAACAATTTGAGGGATTTTTCAGGACTGGAAGATAAGGGGAACTTGGTAATGAATTTTTTTTTTTTTTTTTTTTTTTGGGTTCTGCAAATGAAATGAATTTATGGGTTTTGTTTAAAATCGATCTGGGCATTTGGGTTTTGCATTGATTATTTTTCTTTTCTTGCTTTTAGTTTTTGGGGTTTATTATACATAAAAAAAGGTGAGGATTTATTGGGACATTTTTGGGGGTGGAAAATGGAAGATGGATGATGGGTTAGTTTTATGTAGTTATTGAAATATGTGGGTTTTTTAGGAATGAGTTGAGAATCTGAATTGGTTCATCATTCTTATTAGGAATTCAAGTTTTTCTTGAGGAATTAGCTACATATTAGTAGGTTTCCTGTTTTTTTTTGGGTTGGCTATGGTACAAGATCTTTTAATCCCTTATTATCATTTTTTTTTTTTAATATTTTGTGTTTAATGGTTTTATTAGATTATTTAAGTTTTAGTGGAATTTGCAAAACATCACTTTTCAACACAATTATCATCAAGATCTTTTATTTGTTAAATTTTATAGTGTATTTTTAAGGGCATTTTGGTCATTTTGTCGGCCTAGCTTGCACATGTGTGAGTCTCACATGTTTGCTCCATCTTTTCTGCTCCCACTTCCCTCCTATTTCAATCGCTCCTGTTTCAAATTCAAACTCTACTTGAAACTCTAAACCCAGCACCACTTCCCTATGCATTTAAGTCTCCACTTTTCCATGCCCACTACCACTTACCGAAGTAATTAATTCTCCACTTTTCATTAACTAAACCAATCTCCATTTGCTCGTTTTTGTAGAGATTCTCCGGTAGGAAGACCTCCATTGAAGCTCTTGTGTGCAAGCTTGTGTTGTGAAGCAAAGTGCCAACTTCCTCCAGATTTTCTCCATGTTTTGAAGGTTTCCTTTTTATTCTTTTTGTTTGAATGGTTATACGTTCCTTTTTATTATTCTTATCATGTAGTGTTGTTCTTTCTATCATATATTAGAGTATATTTTGCTGGTATTTGTTCTTCTTCCACTTTGGTTGTGGATCTTGGGCTAGTGTAAACCATAGTCATGGTTTTAAATTTCGACCGAAATCCGGATTTCGGTGGAGACCGACACCGAAATTGACCAAAACCGAAACGGTCATTTATTTTGGCCGAAATTTCGGTTTTTCTGAAATTTGACCAAAAAAAAACTGTTTTTTAAATATTAATTTAATATTTTACCGAAATTTTGACCAAAATTTAATATTAAATAAAATAATCATTTCGGGTTCTGTACCAGATTTTGACCGAAATTTCGAAATTCCTTGGTCCGAAACCGGTACCGAAACCGAAATTTTAAACCTTGACCATAGTAGCCGGAAACTCCTTGGGTGAGTGGGAAACTCGTTTACCCTACAACACGTTTCGAAAATGTTTCCGAAACGTGATAAAAAATGGGAAACATTTCCGAAACGCATGGGAAACAAATGAAAAACTTGTGAGAAACATCAGTGAAATGCGAGAGAAATGTATGCAAAACTCATCGAAAACGTATGTGAAACGTGTGGGAAACATGTGTGAAACTTACGAAAATCGTTTTGCAAAAAAGCACACCAAAAAATTGTGGAATAGATATTAAAAAGGAAAAAATAACATATATTATAATTAAAAATAAGAATAAGAAATATTCAAATACAAATTTGAGATTAACAAATTTTAAATCTACAAAACCATATATTTTGTGTTTTCCTTGTGTTTCATTTGCTTTTTCATTGACGTTTCACTATTGTTTCTAAATCGTTTCTAATGCATTTCTGAAGACGTTTCTTTTTCTATCATTTTTCTCATTTCTCGTTTCCCTATATTTTTTCCTTGTGTTTCCTGTTTCCATTTCACATTTCGCTTCCCAAATTCGTCTCCCACCTTGGTAACTATGGTGTAAACCTTGGTTTCACTATTTGAGAACGGATATTCGATGTTGTGAAATTGGTCTTTCTCGTTATTGTTACTCATATTATTATAAACCTTTCTGGTGCACATCGTTTCGAATAAAGCAATTGATTACTTATTAAGGAAGGATGCAAACTTACTGTTACTTGTTGTGTTTCTCAGTTTTTTTATTGATCAATATTTATTCATTTTCAAAGATTGTGTGCTATATGTTCCGGACCTTTTTTTTTGTTAATGTGGTTATACTTAAAAAATTTCTTGTGACTTTCTATTAATGCATTTTTCGCAGATCGATCAGAAGAAAAATAGCCTAAGCTAGAGATTTCTTTAAATTTGAGTGTTGCATCAGTCATTGTGATAATTTTTTGATGTGCCAATAAAAGAATCTCTTCAACCTATTGTTCTTTTCTTCATAACTCCATTTAGTGTGCTGCAACCATAGTGGATATCTAGGATATTGTTCCTTGAATTCTTTAAGTGGAGTTCACCTCGAACTAATATGGAAACTTTACCAACACTTTCAGTTGGATGATATGTTTTTCTGGTCACTGGTTTGTTCTTCTATGTTGTTCTTTGATTTACCAGAAACCGAAATGCTTGACCCATAGTTTCAAAACTTCCCTGCGTCATTGTTGACTTGCCCGAGTCGACTCCTGTGTTCTTTCCGATTCCACATTTTTCCCTACAAAGTCAATCAAAACCCCTTTGACTCTGCTGAGTACTCAGCCACATTAACCGATTACTTGGCCGCGTTAGCCAAGTACTTGACCACATTGCCCCGAGTCGAGTAGGATTTGTTTTGGACACATTTTAAGCTGCATCCGCATTTTGAAACACTGGGACTTGGCCACGTGCATCATTCAATGCTGATGAGAAAATTCTGGTTTTGACTGATGGAACCTTCATATCAGGGCCATCAGATGGTAGAATCTTTGCCCAATGAATGGACAGATGAGAAGCACAGATCATATCTCAATTCCATAGAAGCATCCTTTGTTAAACAGTTACACAATTACGAGCACCGTTTGATGGATTCGCATGATTGGCTCTCAAGAAGACAGAAACTTCTAGATCGAAAGTCATCACCTTCAAATCCCAACACTAATTCCTCTTCTGGCCAGGTTCGCAATCAAATCCTTATATTTTCTGTCCACAATTTCTCTCATAAACTAATCCCTCTTTTAACTAAATGCATTGTTATCGTTTTGTAGTTTAAGGTTTTCTGCTGCGGCCTCTGGAAGAAACCTGAGTTTGAAAAGGCTCAGACTTTGCTAGACACTGAAAATGAGTCTCGTGTTCTTTTAGCAAACCCGTGGATCCAGCACTTCAGGTCAGCCTCCTCTAGCAAAGGGCTAGAAGTGACATCACTCAAACTGCAAGAAAATGGTGAAACAATTCACGTAGAAGGGCGGAAAAATGCAACCACAACCTTAAAGCAATTTTCTGCTTGTTATTCTAGCATTAATCAAGACTCTGTTAGCAGCACTACAGGTAGATTTCAGCTACAACTTGGGTTGTTGGTAATATCTTTGATGAAATTTCTTTTCTTCCTTTCCACGTCCCCAATTGGACTTCAAGTATGCATTTTTCTTCATCCAATTGCTTAGTGATTACAGTTCTGTTCTGTTTATTTTCGGGCTGAATTTAGTGCCCACATTGTTCAAATTAGGTACCATTGAACGAAATCATAATTTTAAGAGGCATACATTACTAGTCTATAATTATTGTGACCACAGTTTTCCATGTAGTCAAAGTAGATGAGAAAGTTATTTACAGTAATTGTTAAACACTAACATAAACTATTTCAAGTTAATAAATTATTGTGAAGGAATAACTTAATAATGCTTGAACGTTAACTTTTCATCTATGAATTATGATCACTATTTAACTTGATTCAACTACACATTGAAATTACTCGAGACGAGAATTATTCAACTTAACCATTTTATATTTAGCTTCAGTATTAAAAGAATGTAGTATCTTCTAGACAAAGAGACTGGAATATGAGGGAATAAGTGTGTTTTGATTGTCTCTACTCAATAGCAGGGAATAAGTGTCTTTTGATTGTCTCTACTCAATAGCAGGGAATAAGTGTGTTTTGATTGTCTCTTTTTGTATTTATGTTAACATACTGATTCTGTCAAATAATCTAATGCTGAGATGAGTTTGGGCATTGTATTAGCAAAGGAATGAGCATTTTCAATCCTCAGATCGTGGATCCAGCCACATATTGAAGGCTTGAAACTGTTTTCAGAAGAATTACAATGCAAATTCCTTTTTCAATCTTCTAGTACATGTATTGTATTAGCAATTAGCAAAGAGCGAAAAAAAACTACAAATTTAGAAGTGTTGAAGCGAAGGAGAAGAGAAAGAATGAGAAGGGAGACACAAAATACATGGGGTATTCTCTATTCAGTAGAAAAAGGATACTATTATATCACCTATATTTCAATTACAAATACAATGACTAAAGATGGCCCTATGTCTTGTATAATAAAATCTCCAAAACTCCTCAAGATGATGCGTTCCGTTAAACATTTTCATCTTGTCAATAAAGTAAATATTGGAGATGTGTGTTGGTGTCAGCTCACCATTCTCTACCTTTTCACTAATAAAGTGAGTCATTCTTGTTAAAGATAGAATGAATGATCCAACATGATTATCATATATCTCCAATCATTAATCACGCCTCTAGATAGAACAATATTTCTATCCTTGTACTCATCCCAGTTAGGACTCTTTCCTAACTGGTATTGACGCTGATCACTGGGATCTCATCCTCCTCCTGAATAAATACATGCATATAATATCTCTCAGGTCAAGCAAGATCAAGACTTCTTTTGCAAAAATTTTTTTTTTTTTTTTTTTTTGAAAGGTAACAACTTTATTGATTAAAAACAGAAAGAGGGGACAAGATGTCCCCTACAATACAGAGACCGATCAGCCCAGTACATCTAACAATTAATTCAGGTGTAATTCCTACCCAACCCCCACCCCATTACATTTCACGGGATAATGATGCACGTTGTATCCAAAGTAACACCCTGTTTAGCCAATTCGTCTGCCATCAGATTCGCCGTTCTCCTCCTATGAATGATCGAAGGCCTGACAATCTGTACAAGGTCCCTTACTTCAGCGATATAGTTTTGTAGTCTCCATGGTCCCTTAGATTTGCCGGTGGCCCACGCAATCGCATTAGTTGAATCCCCCTCGACTACAAGGGGCCCTGAGAGATTGGAGGCGTACCATTTAATGCCGGATAGGAGTGCTCTAATTTCCGCTTCATTTGCATCCGTCTTGCCAAGTGCCAGAGTACGACATGATCGTTCTGCCTTTGTCGTCTCTGATAATGCCTCCAATGCCGGCCGGCCCCGGGTTACCCATAGCACTTCCATCGAAATTCAATTTTAGCCATCCTTCCACCGGAGGTTCCCATTTTGGTGTTATCTTTTCTGTGAACTTCCGTTCGAAAATGATTGCATTCCAGTGCTTTAGTGTCGAACTAGTTCCATAAGAGACTCCTCCAATGCTTCTTGCCCATGCTATAAGGAGGACTTTGACCTCAATGATGATCCTGTTCACAGACCTAATTTTATTTTCAAAGGCGCATTCATTACTCTCTTTCCAAATGGACCATATTGTTGCGAATGCAAGCAGTTTCCAGAACAGCTGACCCACTTCCCCAAAAGCTCCGCCCGTCCAACCAGATAGCACCCTGCCGATAGATTTTTGGAACACCCATTTCACTCCAAACGATTTTATCAGCCCATTCCACAAGCGAAAAGAAAATGGGCAGTGAAGTAATAAATGGTCGATCGATTCTTCAGCGTTGTTGCACAATACACACCTGCTGGCCATTTGAATACTTCTCCTTTTTAACTGATCGCATGTGTTTATTTTCTTATGGACAACAGTCCAAGCAAAGGCAGTGACCCTTGGGGGTGCTTTTGACTTCCAAATGCAGGCTCGACTAGAAGCTTTCTTCCCTCCATCGCTTAAAGCAGAGAAAAAAGATCGGACGGAAAACCCACCCTGTTCTTCAGGGACCCATACACGCTCGTCAGGTACATCTCTGCAATATTGGTCTTCAAGCAGCGTAAGGAGCTCCGCCAGATCGCCAATTTCATCATCTTTCGGATCTCTGCGTAGCCTGATGTCCCAAGAGACGCATCTTCCTTCGGTGTTCCTACTCATATTTTGAGACACCAGAGAGTTCTTCATTGTAGCTAATGAAAACAGTTTTGGAAAATCCTCTTTCAGAGTTTTATCTCCTACCCATAAGTCCAACCAAAAACGAACATCTTCTCCGTTTCCAACTCGAAATCGAGTCGGAGCTTCAAATTCCGCCGAAGATGATGCAATTGATTTCCAAGCACCGGATCCCTTTCCTACACCAGGTTTCTTGACCCATATTTGTCCCTGATAACGGCATGCCATAAAGAATATCTATCCTCTCCATATCTCCAAAGCCACGATTCCATGAGAGATTTGTTGCAGAGCTTTATTTTTCCAATGCCAAGACCCCCATGTGTCTTCAACTTAGTGACCTTCTTCCAACTAATCAGGTGTTTCAGTCTTTTAGAACTTTCGATTCCTTCCCACAGAAAGTCACGCTGCAGCTTCTCAATTTTTTGTGCAATTTTCGAAGGAATACGGAATAGTGACATGAAGTATACGGGCATATTAGCTAACGCCGCCTTTATCAAGGTGATTCTACTCCCAAAAGAAATATATTTCTTCTTCCATGTGGCAAGTTTTCTCTCCATCCTTTCCAACACCGGATCCCATTGAGCAATAGACGGAATTCCAAAACCCAGCGGAAGTCCCAGGTATGATATGGGGAGGGTTCCAGAGCTACATCCTATAATTTGAGCATATCGATCAATTCTTTCCTCGGCAATATTGATTCCGGCCACCACGCTTTTACTAAAGTTGATTTTAAGTCCCGATACAGTTTCGAACCATCTGAATAATCTTTTTATGTTCCGAACCGCTTCCTCATCTTCCTCGATCAAGACCAACGAATCATCTGCGAACTGAAGGTGAGTGATGGTTTCCGAATTGTTACTAGCCTTCAGTCCCTTTATGTATAGCTTTTCCTCCGCTCTTTTTATCATTTGACTTAGAGTTTCCACAACCATGATAAAAAGATAAGGTGCGATCACCTTGTCTCAATCCTCAGCTGCTCTTGAAAAACCCTTCTGCTGATCCGTTCAACAGAATAGAGCAAGATGTTGTAGATATTGACGCTCGGATCCATCCACACCATTTCTCCCCGAATCCCATTTTTCGCATTATGAAACTCAGAAAATCCCAATCTACGTGATCATAGGCTTTCTCAATGTCGATCTTTAGCAACAGCTCGCCTTTCCCACCCCGCTTAACCGAAGCGATGACTTCATTGGCGATGAGTACGCCATCAAGAATCTGTTTTCGCTCTACAAATGCTCCTTGGTACTTCGATATCAGGTCTCCCATAACCGATTTCAAACGTCTGGCAAGTACTTTGGAAATAATTTTGGAGATACTATGGGTAAGGCTAATAGGTCTGAAATCCTTGAGACCAAGGACACCACATTTCGTAGGGATCAATGTGATGAAAGTTGTGTTAGCTTCCCAATTAAAGGTACCTCGATTGTGGAATTCATGTAGCACAGCCATGACATCCTCCTTAATGATGCTCCAGTAATTCTGAAAGAAAGCAATGGGGAATCCGTCGGGGCCGGGTGTTTTGTCCTTCGACATAGAAAAAATCGCAGCTTCGACTTCTTCAACATTGAAAGCCCTTTCCAAATCAGCAGCCTGTATTCTCGATGTAGATCTGAAATTCAGCCCCTCCACTTTAGGACGCCAGTCGTACTCCTTGCAGTACAGTTTGGTGAAGAAGGAGATGATGAGATTCTTGATTTCTTCTCCATCTTCAACCAAATTATCCCCCATTTTTAAGCAATTAATGGCATTAATCCTTTTACGAACATTTGCCATTATGTGGAAGAATTTAGAGTTATGATCACCTTCCCGCAGCCAGGTTGCATGAGATTTCTGCCGCCACCTAATCTCCTCCCTCCGTATGATTTCCTCATATTCTTCCTTCAATCGAATATGGTCCTCCTTCTCCGATGGGTTCAGTGGATTGGTGTCCTCATTGGTTTCCATAGATTGTAAGGATTGCAGTAACTCCTCTTTTCTATTTTTACCCCTCTCATCTTCGACTTTCTGCCATTCCCGAATCTTCATCTTTAGCCCTTTCAGTTTTTTACAGAACTTATATCCCCCCCAACCATCCGCCTCTAACTTCTTCCACCACCCACTAATTCTGTCATCGAACCCCGGGATTTCGCATTATTCCACATCAAATCTGAAAGGTCTTGGGCCCCCCGAGTAATTTGAGATTTCCAATAGAAGAGGGTTGTGGTCCGAGGTGGGTTTTGGAAGAGCCCTCTGGAAGATTTCAGTAAAGACCTCTTCCCACTCCTTCGATACGAGGATGCGATCAATTCTACTCTTCACCAGAGATTCTTGATTATTTGACCAAGTGTATCTAGAGCCTTCCAATGGTAAATCAATCAATTGCCCGTCCTGAATGAAATTAGATAAATGTCGCATACTGGTGGTTATCCTCCCCGGTTTATTCTTTTCGGATGGGAACCTGATGGTGTTGAAATCCCTCCCTACGATCCACGGACCCTGCCAGTTATCCCTAATCATCATCAATTCCGGCCATAAAGCACTTCGATCCCTTGCCTTTGCTGGCCCATATACAATGGTGAGCATCCATCTCTCGTTCCAATGAACAGAATCGAAGTGAACAGAGATAGCAAATTAAACCAAAAAATTAAGGAGGCTATGGTGAAGTCCACTCAGGGGGTTGATTCGACTGAGGAATCATCGTCCCTCGAAAGGGATAAAATGGAGAGAATGGGGTCTGAAATGGGCATCGCGTACAATTTGGATATAATGGTGAGCATCCATCTCTCGTTACATGGTATCAGACATTTAGGTCTGATTCTCGCCTACGCGTTCTTCCCTGTTTCTGCCTCCATAATGGTCGCGGCTCCAGTTCCCATGATCCATCGATGTGATCCGCTCTTTCTCCACCAGACCCCTTTTCTCAGCACCTCCACTAAGGTTGTGTGCAAAGTAGCTGGATCACCTTCCACCAAGGTTGTGTGCAAAGTAGCTGGAGCACCTTCCACCAAGTTCATTGCAGTAAATAGATACACTTGTCATTAGGTTGTATTTTCATAAGATACAACTTCCATATCTCCTCTAGTTCTAGAACTCCAGGGACATCACCTTTTATCTCTGCCAGGAAACCTTGTCTCAGCCACACATTCTTTGCTATGAGCAGTGCCAGAATTTTACCTTTCACTGTTGTCATCGCAACGGTAAGGTTGCTCCATTGTGACCTGGTGGTCACGGGTTCGAGTCACGGAAACAGCCTCTCTGCAAAGCAGGGGTAAGGCTGCGTACATCTAGCCCTCCCCAGACCCCGCAATGGCGGGAGCCTTGTGTACTGGGCCGCCCTTTTTTTTTTTTTGTTGTCATCGTAGTCAACAGTTCTACTTGGCATCAGTTGTATCATGATCTGCTACGAGTACTGGTATTTTCATTGTTGGCATGAGAAACCTCCACGCTATTCTCTATCCACTTTCCTTCTCTATCATCACTCTACATGGTTGACTCATCCTACACGACAACCTCCACGCTACTTGCTACTCCTTCAGTCTTCATGGCATCAGTTTCAGTCCAATCCTTTGAGAACGCCCATCATCCCATCCCCCTCAAACTAGACATTACTAAGCATCTCCTATGGCGACCACAATTCCTTCTGCTTCTTTGCGCTCGTTGTCTTTTTGGTTTTGTCTCGGGCAACACTAAATGCTACCCCCTCCCCAATGCATCTCCCGCGTTAGATCTCTGAGAATCCCCGTACAGTGAGTCCCTCCTTTCAGACCTGGCTTAGCGAAGACCAGCTCATCTTGAGCTGGAGCATCCCTCGCTCTCTAATACCTCCCTTGCGCATGTTATTGGCTTCGACACATCTCGTGCAATTTGGCTTGTCCTGGACAAGATGTATGCTTCTTCATCTAGAGCTCGAGGGATGAACTTTTATCTAATGCAGGATGATCGAAGGAAGGGACATATAATTCGCTCTGATACCCGATGTGGGACAATCAAGTGTAAGGATATCTTAGGGTCTTATGCTCAGATTTGGGTTGATTAAACTGTCAGGATTAAGGGAACAGGTCTAGGGTGGCTTAGGGATAGGATAAATCTGTATGAAAGACATGTTTTAAGAGGTATAAGTATATGTAGACAACATGTTAATAAAGTCCAAAGACAGGGCTGGCGATCTAATGATAAGACTGTTGCAGGTGGGAGAAGTGGACTGTTATGACAATGATAATTAGTATTTTTAACAGTTAACCTGGAATTCAAATGGTAGCATTTTCAGAGTATGGGAAAGGTTAATCAATAGTTTCATGGTCATGCTTAGGACTCTGATGGTAAAGTTAATCGGCTGAACAGTTCACAAAATTAAACTTTTCGTGCACAGAATTTTAACAGAATGTATGGAAGGTCTGAAATGTGTGAGGTTATCGACTGATGGATGGGAAGCAATGTTCAAGCCAGAACAAGATTTTAACAATGGTAATCAAGATCTATAGGATATCATAGGATAAAAAACTATTGACATTATAAATCTGTTACAGATAATAAATCTGTAACTCTGTATGGTTGCCAGGTTTTTTTTGTTCCCGGGAGTTATGTGGAAGAAAAAAAATACCCTGGGATATAGGTGGGAAAAAAAGAGTCCTGGAAGTATCCTGGTAAAATAAAAATCCCATGTTTGGTTATGTGGGAGAAAAAAATACCTTGGGAGATATGGTGGGCAAAAAAAAACCTTTGTTTGGTTGCTTGAACTGTTGGGTAGAAAAAAATTCTTCTCAAGCTTATTTTTGGTTCCTGAGTTTATTTTTGTTCCTCGGGTTATCTTGGGATGGGATGAAAAGGCAATCATTACAAAAGTGGGATTAAAAAATTCACCCCACAAGTAATCATTACAAGAGTGGGATTAAAATAAACCTAGTGCTAAAAGGCAACCAAACATGGGATGGGACCAAAATTTAACTTACTCTCCCACAAAACTCCCAGGAACAAAAAAAACCCGGCAACCAAACAGAGCAAGGATCATAAAGTATCAGTTTAAAACAGATTAAAGAATCCTGGGACTGGTCCGAACCAGTTGGGGTCTGCGACTCCAATGAGGCGGAGGCAAAATTGCTCCGATGAGGCTCACAATGGTATGTAAAAGAACTGCGATTACCATTAATCATTGAAGGGGAATCTGCAAACATTTTGTCATGGGCAAGCAAAAAGGCGCCAGGGTCATGGAACTTAGCCAACATAATCTCAGAAATTTGGGATCTTGCCGGATACTAAATCCAAACTTCTCTCATATGAGATCAGCGAATAATGTGACCGATCGGCTTGCAAAGGAAGGAGTAGGAAAAAATCCAACCAAGAGTAGTAATCAGTGATTGATGGTCGGAAGTGGGCTACTGAAAGCCGCCCAGTGAACTGCTGTAATTTGGTTTCATCCATCAATAAATTTCTGTAATTAATTTACCTTACTTAAAAAAAACAATGTTTTGGGGTGTGACATTTGAAACCGTGTCTTTAGTTTATGTCAGCTGGATATAACTTCATTCAACTGCTTAACAACTTCTGTCTTACTCTGTTTTTACATGGGTTTTAAATATGTCTTGGTGCACATTTTGACAAATTACATAGGATCCCAACATATGTATTGAAAGTGTTCCAGTATAAACACTTGGAAGCCTGCACACAATTTGTAGACTACATATACTGATACTACGAAGCTGTGGATTAAAACAACTCAAATGAATCATGAGCAAACCCTACTCCTATATCTGCATTTATGCATCTTTGATGGCATTAGAGACAAAATCCCTCTTCTTTTCTGCCTTACGCTTCCTCAAAAAGTCTGTGAAGTGCATTCCATGGATATAAAGTCTACTTTACCATAATAGATGGTTTTTTGAATGTTGAAGCTGCTGATAATAAGTGGGGCAAAGAAAAATGTTCTATAATCCCTGTCATGTTATATTATAGCTCAATTTTGGCTAAAAATGGTTAATCTATTTGGGCTTCTGCAGAGGTATCAGATCAGAACTTTGTGGATGAAAGCTGTGGCAGTGATAAAGGGAAAAACTTAAGCAATCCATGCAGGAAGAAAAGGGCGAGGACTAGAGTTGCTGATGTTTCTGGCAAAAATCAAGTAATTCGTTGTTCCATTAGACACTACATACAATTATAAGTTTGTTTCGTCATGTGGGTGTTGGAAAATCTCACTTTTTTTTCTTTTTTGGTATTCTTTTACCTGCATTTCAGGTCGTTCCACTTGGGCAGTGTCCAATAACAGCGAATCCCAATGAGAACTATACTTTTCAAAGAAGGAAATATCGAGATTATAGAAGACCAGTAGCTGAATGAAGGAGAGGATGCTCAGATGCTGGTTTAGAACAACTATTCTCAACTAATGGGAGCGGAAGAAAACCCAATTGCAACAAAATTATGCTGCTTTCTGATCACAACATGACCTCTGGGAAGACGATAAGTTCGACACATCCGAAACCAAGCAACGACCGGTCAGTATGAGAAATGGCCATAGTTAAATGCTATTAGGAGCTGTTATTAGGAACACTAGTTGGATGAACTGATCACTGTTGCATTTCAATCATCTCACTGTGAGGGATGCTGATAGTTGGTGGCTTCCTATAAATCCTTGGAGCGTTTTTACATACATATCTATAAGATATAGTCGACCAGATAAATAAAGCCCTATATTATAAGGGCTCACATTTTCTACTACGTCAACCAGAAATAGGGTGGGCCCACATTGGTTGGGTGATCCAAACCATTCATATGATGGGCCCTGACATTGGGTGTGCCCAAGAAATCATCTCCATAGGATCATCCTAATCCTTCAATTTGTGGAGGTTATATAGGGAAAACTGTTTCTGCGGGGTAGGGCAGATAACTTATCTGCGCTGCCCCTCAAAAAATCATGTGGCCAACCTGATTTGGATGATGCAAAGCTTTCATTTGATAGGCCCTTGCATAGATAGGGTGTGCACAAAAAATCAGCTCTATAGCATCATCCTAACCTTTACATTTGTGCAGATTAAAATGGATGGGTATAAATATATATGCCTTCTGCGATGGACGCGTTCGATGGGCTGTTGCATGTCAGAGCAGCCCCAGTAGGTGAAAGGTTTTGCATAGTTAGGTAAGAGAAGTCCCCCACATATACTCTTGTTGGTTGTTATTTATTTCTACCCTAGAAATGAAAATTTCCATTATAGCTTAATTTTCATGATATTTCCAATAAGCTCAAATGAACAGAGTTAGAGAAAGAGTTTGAAGAAGCCTAGAGGTAGACAAGCCTTCATACAGACTCTCCCCGTGTCCTAAATTTATTCTTGATTTGATTCAATCCGTTTAATTTTGAGGAACCCTTAGCTAGAACAACTCATGGGGTTCTATAACAAAGTTAGATAATTTGACAATAACATAAGGGAAATTATACCCCCCCCTGACGGATAAAATCCTCCCCTCTAACGTTATTTGTCAAGTTTTAAAGGCAAAGAAAAACGTTAAATGGGGTGAATTTATCCTCAGCAGTGACCCATTCTCACAGAAACCGTTGGGGGGGGGGATTTTTTCCGTTTCGGGGGATATCATTTCCCTAAGGGCCCGTTTGGATGCCGTGAAGATTTTAATTCAGATTTATCACATTTGCAGCCCTTTATGTGTTGTGATTTTGATCCGGATCAAATCCTTTGATTTCCAAATAAGCAACTGATAGTGAATAAAATCAGATTTCCAAATATGCTGTGGAAATAAGTAATTGGAAATCCACAGATCTGGCAGTTTCCTTCACCCTCTTTGCTCCTCAACCTCTCCCCTCCAGTAGGAAGTACCCCCTTCCCTCTCTGTCTCCCTCAACATGAGTTGGAGGGTTAGGGTTGGGGAAAGCCAACCCGGTTTCAAGGCCTCAACCCTAACCCAACCAGAAATTAAATCGGGTTGGCTTTCCCCAACCCAATTTTGGCTCAGGTTAGGGTTAGGGGAATGATATCTCGAGTCGGTCTAGTGTTAGCCTCAATCCGACCCAACACGGCTCGAGTTGCACCCTGAATATTAGGTACATCAGTTTCATTACATTCACTTCACTAAGTTTATTTTCTTATATAGACATTTGGAAAACCATATTAAGAAACCCTTTGTTTCAGGATAACTCCAAATAGCCACCCTAATGTTAAAAGTATAATAAAGTAAGAATATATTTGTCATTTTATCATAAAAGTAAGAATATTCTAACATAAAAAAATAAGGGAAGTAATAAATCGACTCTCCAAATTGATAAATCGACTCCCCATGTGTCTATCTCTCTCCAATTTATTACTGCCCAAAAATAATTATTAATTTATTTTTTGACATGTGCAAAAGAAAGGGCTCTTAGGGACCTCCCTTTAAAGATGAGTGGCTTCTTGGTAGATTTCTATTTTCTAGAAAGGATTATTTGTGATCAAGCTCTTTTCACAAAGTATTATTATTATTAGTCCATCGCGGATGTCATGTTATATGTGAGAGCAGCCACATAGTGAATGAAGACAAAATCTGCTGAAAAGTGAGCCACTTTGCCTGCTCTCACAAGCAAAAAGCCATCCGCGAAATGCCTTTTGCAATGGACACTAGCAAATCCCTTATTATTATTATTATTATATCTTTTTGTTAGATAAGCTGGGGTTGGGCCAACCAAGATGATAGGAAAAAAAATATTAGAGATTACGTCTCGTTCCAATTAGGCAATATAAAGACAATATCTATAAAAATTAACAGAGGAATGATAGATGCAAGGGCCATCTTTATGCAAATGACGTGGATCTATTCAAGGGCCCTTCTCCTGCCCTTGCATAAAGAGGGCCCTTGCATATATCATTCCTCAAATTTAATATATTGTAAATTAATGAGGGACGGATAAAATAGCTATGCTTCTTCCGCCTGTCTCTTTATTTTGTAAGCTATTTGATAGGTTCTTATAACTCAACAAATCAAATAAAGAGCTTAAAATAAATAAAGAGAAAAATTGTGAATGAATGATAGGGTGGAAGTGACAAAAAAAGAGGGGGTGGAAACACCATGTCCTTCCTATAATATTATAGTAGAATTAGTGGGTATAGTAAGACACTGAAATGATGTTTATTCGTTTCTTTTCTCTCATCATGTTGCACGTGGAAGCTTTCTTTTAGTGGAATTCAAAAGGCAATTGCATTGTTTGGCAGAGTAATTTCGGTTTTAATTTGCTTGTAGCATAGACATTGACTTATTGACCGACCCATTAAGAGAAGAATAAACACCACATGAAGAGAAAAACGAAAAAAAAGTAAAATGAAAAAGGAAGTTTGACTAATGAGTAGACCTGGCAAACGGGTGGGTCGGGCCGGGTCAACCCGCGGGTGATGCGGGTGCGGGTCCACGGGTCGGGTGAGAAAATGACCCGCATTTTGGCGGGTCAAGATTTTGTACCACTTTTTTTTTTTTTTTAATGAATAATGTCATTAAATCGAAATTTCGGACCAAAATCCTAAATGGCGAAAAATTGAATTTCGGAAAATTTCGGTTTTGGTCCCCACCGAAATTCAAAATTTCGGATTTCGGTCGAAATTTAAAACCACGGTCATAAGTCACAAAGATCACAGATCAAATGAGGAATAAGATTGTGCGGTCGACCGCCCAACCACATGGTTCCACATTTTTTGTGCTGATCAAAACCATTCATTTGCAAGGTTCCATCATAGATAGGGTGTGTACAAAAAATCAGGTCGATCATCCTAACCTCTCCAAAATTGGAGGGCAAAAATGGGCAGATTTTTGGCAAACGTGTCTGTCCATTTTGCCATCCACTTTTGGATGGGTTAGGATGATCCTATGGAGCTGATTTTTTGTAAATACCCCATCTATGTATGGGCCTTTCAAATGAATGCTTTGGATCATCCTATCAAAGTGGGTGGGCCCACATGAGTTTGGGGCCTTCGACCGCACCTAAGCTTGGTGCGGTCGACCGCACACTCCTCTCTCTCTCTCTCTCTCTCTCTCTCTCTATATATATATATATATATATATATATATATATATATATATATATATATATATATATATATATATATATATGAAGGAAACTGTTGGTGAGCTTAAGCCCAACAAACTTATGGTGAGCTAGCTTACCCAATCACACGGGAGCCCACTTTGTTAGGATGATCCAAACCATTCATTTGAAAGTCCCTTACATAGATGGGGGGTGTACCAAAAATCAGCTCCATAGGATCATCCTAACCCCTCCATTTGTGGAGGACAAAAATGGACAGACACAAATCTGCCCCATTTTTGTCCTCCACAAATGGAGGGGTTAGGATGATCCTATGGAGCTGATTTTTGGTACACCTCCTATCTATGATAAGGCCTTGCAAATGAATGGTTTAGATCACTCCCCAAAATGTGGGACCCATGTGATTGGGCAAGCTAGCTCACCATAAGTTTGGTGAGCTTAAGCTCACCAACAGTTTCCTTATACGCGTATATATATATATATATATATATATATATATATATGCAGAAGAGAAATTAGAGAATTTTTTGAATATTTCCAAAATTCTGTGAGATTTACACGTCAATGTTTTTGACTTTTTTTAACAAATGCAACCATTCAACTATATAATTTCAATCTTACCGCATATACATGCAGCTTCTGTGTATACCTCCAGTTAAAGAGAAAGATATACACTGTATTTCTGTGTATAGAAAGGAATACGTCCCCTCAATTTACCCCATAAACATGCAGCTTCTGTGTATACCTCCTTTTAAAGAGAAAGATATACACTGTATTTCTGTGTATAGTTATGTCAGAGATGTTTGACTTTTTTCCAGTAATTGTCATATATTACTACATGTTCGTATTTTTTTCGTAATTTAAAAACTTTGTAACCATTTATTTATAGGTATTTTTTCATTGAAAACTTTATAACTTTAGCTTATTTACTTTTTTTTGTAATGATTACCTTTTTTTTTTTTTGCTACCAACATTTGCCATCATTTATCATGCGCATCTTTGCACGATGATCTTTTATTTGTAATGATTAATTTTTTTTTTTTCTAGCAACAGTTGCCATCCGCATCTTCTCACAGAGAAAATTTCAATCCTAGCCCCCTTTATGCTTTTAACAAAGGCACCCATTAAATCAAATAATTTCAATCCTACCCCCTCCTTTATGCTTTTAACAAAGGCACCCATTAAAGCCATATAATTTCGATCTTACCCCTCTCCTTTATGGTTTTTTAATTCAAAAACTATAGGGTGATCTTGACCATCAGATTTAAGATAAGAGGAATTATGAAAACATCTATAAATTGGAGGGCTAGGATCGGCCTATGGAAATGATTTTTGGGGCACAACCTATTTATGTTGGCGAACACCTCACACTTGTGGCATGCCTTGACGAATCCGTGACAGTCGGTTTCCATGGTTGTCATGTAATAGCCTTGCCGGAGGATTTTCTTGGCCAGGGCTCTGCCGCTCATGTGCGGGCCACACACACTTTCGTGCACTTCTTCCATGATCCGGGCGGCCTGCTCCTCGTCGACGGACGGTTTGGATCAACCTATGATGTGGTCCGTACAGCTCTTTGTCGGCCCGTGCATCGCACGGGGTTTTTTACTAGTATATATATATATATATATATGAGAAAATTGTTGGTGAGCTTAAGCGCACCATTTTTTTGGTGCGCTTAAGTTGTTATAACGCCTCCCATTGGTGTGCTTAAGCGGGACCCAAAACATTTAAACGAATGGCAGGTGTTATAACAACTTAAGCGCACCAAAAAATGGTGAGCTTAAGCGCACCAACAGTTTTCTCTCTCTCTAAGATTGTGCGGTCGACCGCACCAAACCTTGGTGCGGTCGAGGGCCCCAAACTCATGTGGCCCCACTTTGTTAGGATGATCCAAAGCATTCATTTGAAAGGCCCTTACATAGATGGGGTATGTACAAAAAATCAGCTTCATAGGATCATCCTAACCCATTCATTTGTGGAGGTCAAAATGGACAGACATCGTTTGCTACAAATCTGCCCATTTTTTCCCTTCACTTTTGGAGGGGTTAGGATGATCCAATGGACCTGATTTTTTGTACACACCCTATCTATGATGGGGCCTTGCAAATGAATGGTTTTAATCAGCACAAAAAATGTGGGACCCGTGTGTTTGGGCCCTCGACCGCACCTATATATGGGGAAACGTTTTCTGCGTGATACCTCACCGTGAGCAGCCTCTATAAAACACCACCTGCATGTTGTTTGACTCATCCTACCCATTCATTCTATAGGACCTCACATAAATAGGGTGTCCCTAAAAAACCGCCTCCATACTATAATCCTAACCATTCGATTTATAGGAGTTTAATTTGCAGTCATCAATTTGAAAACCTCCACTAATCATAACCATAACCATAACCCATAACCCTAACCCTAACCCTAATCCTACATATAACCTACATAACCAATGGGTTGGATGACTCAACCAACTATGGGAAATGGGGTATCTAGAGGGTTGCTCACGGTGAGCGAAACCTCAGAAACCTTTTTCCCTATATATATATATATATATATACACACACACACTATAAAGAGGAAGGGAAGTTTTACTGTTCACCCTTATGTGTCAGCCTCCCCTTCCTTCTTCGCTACATGTTTTGCTTTCTTTAGTGCATTTTGTAAATTCCAAAAAATACAAGAAATTGAACTGAAAGAGGAAAAAATCCCGAAAAATCCTGTAAAAATGGGAATACATTCCCACTTCTCACGATAAGGAGGAGATATCGAATTTTTCAGTGAATTTTGCGGATAAATACGAATCAAACGAGGCGGAGATATATATATATATATATATATATCTCCTTACGAGATTTTAGCTGCTTTTTCCCCGTCTCAACATCTCCCCTTCCTCTAGGGCTATGGAAGCCTGCCTCGAGACGCACGCCATCCAGAAACTTCGTCACACACACACACACACACACACACACACACACACACACACACACACACATATATATATATATATATATATATATATATAGAGGAAACTGTTGGTGAGCTTAAGCTCACCAAACTTATGGTGAGCTAGCTTGCCCAATCACATTGGTCCCACATTTTGGGGAGTGATCCAAACCATTCATTTGCAAGGCCTTATCATAGATAGGGGGTGTACCAAAAATCAGCTCCATAGGATCATCCTAACCCCTCCATCTGTGGAGGACAAAGATGGGGCAAATTTGTGTCTGTCCATTTTTGTCCTCCACAAATGGAGGGGTTAGGATGATCCTATGGAGCTGATTTTTGGTACACCCCCCATCTATGTAAGGGACTTTCAAATGAATGGTTTGGATCATCCTAACAAAGTGGGCCCCCATGTGATTGGGCAAGCTAGCTCACCATAAGTTTGGTGAGCTTAAGCTCACCAACAGTTTCCTCATATATATATATATATATATATATATATATATATATATCTATGAGGAAAATGATTGTGAGCTTGAAGCTCATATAGCTTATATGAGCTTGAGGGCCCAAACACATGGGTCACACATTTTTTGTGGTCATCCAAACCATTCATTTGCAAGGCCCCATCATAGATAGGGTGTGTACCAAAAATTAGCTCCATTGGATCATCCTAACCCTTCCAAAAGCGGAGGGCAAAAATGGGCAGATTTGTGGCAAACGATGTCTGTCCATTTTGCCCTCCACTTTTGGATGGGTTAGGATGATCCTATGGAGCTGATTTTTTGTACACACCCTATCTATGTAAGGGCTTTTCAAATGAATGCTTTGGATCTTCCTAACAATGTGGGCACACATGTGTTTGGGCCCTCAAGCTCATATAAGCTATATGAGCTTCAATATATATATATATATATATATATATATATATAGAGGAATAAGATTGTGTGGTCGACCGCACCAAGCTTAGGTGCGGTCGAGGGCCCCAAACTCATGTGGGCCCACTTTGTTTGGATGATCCAAAGCATTCATTTGAAAGGCCCTTACATAGATGGGGCATGTACAAAAAATCAGCTCTATAGGATCATCCTAACCCATCCATTTGTGGAGGTCAAAATGGACAGACACCGTTTGCCACAAATCTGCCCATTTTTGCCGTCCACTTTTGGAGGGGTTAGGATGATCCAGTGGACCTGATTTTTTGTACACACCCTATCTATGATGGGGCCTTGCAAATGAATAGTTTTGATCAACACAAAAAATGTGGGACCCATGTGTTTAGGCCCTCGACCGCACCTAAGCTTAGGTGCGCTCGACCGCACACTCCTTTTCCTCATATATATATATATATATATATATATATATATATATATATATATATATATATATAAAAGGAAAAAGGCAAAATGATGGGTTAAGTTCTTCCACCCTTTGCCGATATTTCTGCTTGTGTCCCACGGCCATAATTCCAATTTTATCCCACATGTAAGGGCATTTGTGTCATTTGCCGTTATTTCTGCTTGTGTCCCACCTTTTGATCCACACGTCAGCATTACTCTTTTACCATTAACCCCTTTGCCGATATCTAACATATGTCTACATGAGAAATTATTTGAGGGTAAAATCGTAATCTACATACGAAAAGTACCGACATAGGGCACCTGCCTATGACAATTACGACAAAAAACTACCAAGAATAGGTAAAGACATATGGCTAGGATCAACCTATGGAAATGGTTTTACGGGCACAACCGATTGATGTTGTGTTCCATCACATGGACGGTTTAGATCAACCTACCACTCTCTATAGATCAGAGGGTTCGGATCAACCTATGAAAATTATTTTTGGGGCACAACCTATGTAGGAAGTGGCCCATCCAAAATAAATTTCTTTTCTTTTTGTCTGGGATTTACACGTCAGCATTACTGTTTTACCATTAACCCCTTTGCTGATATCTAACATCTATCTCTATGAGAAATTATTTCAGGGTAAAATCGTAATCTACATACGAAAAGTACTGACATGGGTACGGGCCATACCGTACATTTTAATAGAGTGAGGAGTGCGATCATCAAAATACAGTGTGTAGTGCCATTATAGAATATGGTAGTGAGGACATTAGCACTATATATAATTTCAAACCGTCGTTCTTACTTAGATGTTCCCACGCAGGTCGGGTTCAACCCGAATTTGGGTTGGGTCGGGTTAAGCTTTTTCGCAAATCGGATTGGGTTGGGTTGGGAAAAATCAACCCCAATTGGAAATTGGGTTGGGTCGGGTTGGGCTGTCGGGCAACCTGACCTGACCCGAAATCCGAATTTGGATTCCATCTGAAGAAGTTCTGTATATGTGTGTTTTTCTTTTTCAACATTCAAATAGTCTCCACGGTCCACAATGGACGGTTTGGATAATCCTATGGTGCGGCGCGTACCGTACTTGAATGAAGTGAGCAGTGTGATCATCAAAATATAGTAGGGCGGATAATATTTCCCTTTGTTAATTGTTAGTCCCTGTTTGGTTTGAATTTTGAGAGCCGATTGTGAGTTAAAAACTGATTATTGGTGACTCACTATTGGTTCTCAAAATCCAAAACAACCCGGCTTGAGTTGAGGTGGTCAACAATTGGGACCATATCAAATCGGGTCAGCCAGACCCAACCCAACCCGAATTGGGTCGGGTTGACACCCAAGTTGCACCCCTAACGATGACGAAAAAACTACTTCTCATTATTCATTATGTGCGGGTCAAATTACAGAAATGTTGATATTATGAATGCAGGACACCTGTAAACATATTGACGAATTCTGGGCACTTTAAGAGGAACAACAATCATGAAAACGTCTATAGATTGGAGGGCTAGGATCAGCCTATGGAAATGATTTTACGGGCACAACCTATTGATGTTGTATTCCATCACATGGACGGTTTAGATCAACCTATGATGTGGTTTGTACAATTTTAAATGGATAGCACGTGCATCGCATTTTTACTAGTACCACACAAAGTTAAAAAGAGATTTGACAAAGTTGAAAGTGAGACTGGGAGGCTCACAAAGAAAGGAGGACCTCGTGAAGTGGACTCAAGTGTGGACTCAAGTGTATTCATTTGACACAAAATACTTTGGTGGGTATGTTTTTCATTTAGGCCAGGCTCGTTTAAGATTATGACAACTGGTTATGAGTGCTAAACTGATTATTGCACTCAAATTTAAATTTAATTTTGAGTCCAAACAAGCGGGGTCTAAGGGTAAGATTATGACAACCGATTGTGAGTGCTAAACCGATTATTGGATTTAAATGTAATTTTGAGTCCAAACAAGTAGGGCCTAAGCGTCCTTTAATGTGGATGTCGGGGGAGGAGTCAAAAACTGAAAATATGACGTCGTGGAAAATGAAAGGATGGGAATCGGAAAGTTTTCCAATTTCAGTTGTTGTTTGGCAGAGGAGGAGAGGAAGGGAAAAATCAAGCTGTTGTCGAGTTTTCTTCTACATCTTTCATGGTTAAGAGAGCTTTTGAGAGATAATTTCAGGAGATAAAATAGAAGATTTCGGTTTCATGAGGCAGAATATGAAGCAGAAGAGTTTTAGAGGGAAGAAGATTTCCCAGAGTGAGTAGGGGTGTTTGACGGCGGCTATGAGTCGTGATAGTTAGGGGATGCAAGTGCACCCTTGCATGAAGGACCGGAAAAAGGGCTCTTGATTGGATCCACGTCATTTTCAGTAACCTTTTAAAATCGGTTGAGAAAATAAATTTGGTTGCACTTGATGACGTGGATCAAATCAAAGAACCTTTTGGGGCTCTTTATGCAAGGGTGACCTTGCATCTATCATTACTCCCTTTTCGTTACTTTTCTTGAAAAATGTTTTGATTGTTTAGTTCAATAAATATGTAGGACATTTTTGGCAACCATGAAAAAATATTCCATGGAATATTCATTGGACTAGTTGTAATCTTTTAGTTCAATAAATATGTGAGAGATGGGAAGGAGATGAAGAAACTTGAGATGCTGGGAGTAAGCAAAGCATTGAAATCTCCTAGAAACCACGAAAAAAAAAAAAACAATTCCAAATGAGGAATTCTAGACTGAAGGGAGCCCTTGCAAAAAAGAGGTGAAAGGGCTCTCCTATTGGCTACACATCACCATCATGTATTAATAACGGCGGAAAAGTCAAACATGATGGTGATGTGCAGCCAATGGGGAAGCCCTTTCACCTCTTTTTTGCAAGGGCTCCCTTCAGTTTAGACTTTCTCTTCTGAATAGGTAATTTTTTAACTAGTTTCTAGGGATGTTTTTGCTTGCCAACTCAATTCTCTTCCTCTCCCTCCTTGTCCGCCCCTCTCACACAATTGGGTGCACTAATATTCCATTGAATAATTTTTCATGGTTGACAAACATGACTAAAAGGGAAAACCTTTTACTGGAAAAGTATTTCTCCTGTTTGGATGATTTTTATCTGAAAATAAAAATAAACAGTTCATTTTTGTTCAGTATTATATTATGTGTAATGGGACCTGAATATATGCTGATGGGCTACATATTAGTGGAGCCTATATAGAGGCCCTAAAGACAAAAAAGTAATAAAACCTACATGTAGTGATCGGAACCAGCTTTTTTCCAGATTTAAAGGAATGTAAATTTCATTTCTACTATTTGGGTAAGCATTAGAATCAGTAATTAAAGGATACCACCTCTTCGGCAGGTGTCAAAATACTCCCGAAATTCTGACAAATATTCCGTCCAAGTTACACCAACAAGGCAACAATGTCAATCCAAATGCCAGAATCAGTATATACATAATCAGAATCCGATTCTGATTCCTGATTGTGGCAATACAAACATGGCCCTAACTTTATAGCCTAACACAATACTCCCATGGCAGATGTCTCCCATTTGGAATGTTTGGTTAGCAGGAAAGTAGTCGAAACTAGTGGAAAAGAAAACCCTTTTCATAACTTTCCTTTGTTTGTTGCGATAGGAAAGGCTTTCTACAGTGGAAAGGTCCATATGATAAAAGAAAATGCCCATTTTTTACTTAAGTTTTTTTCATTATAATACCTCCAATTTGGCTTTCCTTTCCATCTGGGAAGATATGTTATTGAGCCCTATTAGTAGATCATTATTTTTTTACCATTATACCCTCTTAGTGGGTCCCAATAGTATCTAACTCGTTACCATATGTGTGGGCCCTATTAATAGATCATTGGTTTGTACAATGTGGACTCCGTTATTTTTTGACAATTATATATCCTATGTGAGCCTCACTAGTATGTAACTCATTTCCATAAAGGAGCCCCATTGATTTTTAGCCATTGGGCTCTCCATCTTAGCCCAATGAGTAGATTAGTGATTAATATACACGGGGAACTCTACTGTTTTTGGACATAGGCCATCTATGTAGGCCCTACTATTCTAAAACTAATTAATATACGAGGAAGTCTAGACTGAAGGGAGCCCTTGCAAAAAAAAGGTGAAAGGGCTCCTCCATTGGCTGCACATCTCATGATGGTGATGTGCAACCAATTGGAGAGCCCTTTCACCTCTTTTTTGCAAGGGCTCCCTTCAGTCTAGAATTCCTCTTAATATACATGTGATTTTGATTAGTCTTTTGGATGATGGGGCCTACATCTTTATTAAACCTACTAGTAGATCATTAATTAGCATAAATGTGGGCACATTGTCTTTCCAACTATTGGGCCCTCTATTTAGGCCTCAATATATAACTAATTACTATGTATATAGGTGGATCTAATTAGTTTTTGAAGGTGACCCATTGACCAAATAATATGTTGTATTAACTGCTTTTGCTCAGAAGTCCTCTAATTCAACATTGCGCAACATACTCCAAGCCCTCTCAAGAAGAGTCATGTTAAGTTGTTCTCTAGCTCCATTCTATTGCGGAGTTTCTGCTATAATAAATTGGTGAACTATGTCTTCTCCCTTGCAAAACTCTCATAATACTTGTATTCTCCTCTATTGTCAATCCTCAGACACTTCTCCTTCTTGTCATTTTGCTTCTTAATCAGGGTTTTCTATTGTTTGAACGTAGAAAACACTCTAGATTTTCTATGTAGAAAGTAAATCCATATTTTTCTAGAATAATCATCAACGAATGTAACAAAATAGAGGCACCGGCCTTTGAAGTAATTGGGGTTGGTCCCCACACATCTGAATGCACATAATCTAAAATGCCCTTACCTCAATCAATTAAAGTTTTGAAACTCACCCTGCACTATTTCTTGAAGATGCAATGCTCACAGAAGTCTATCTGCAACTCTTAACACCCTTAAGTAGATCTCTATTACTGAGCTCTCGCAAGCCTTGTTAACTCTTATGCCTTAACAACATTTTCAAAAGCTGTGTCAAATCAGTCACACCATCTTATTTTGTAGAAATGACTTCTCCACCGACCACTGTATTTTTCAAAAACTAATATTGACAATTTTAACCATCTTTGCATTTATAACAACAAAAGAACCCTTTAGGACATTCAGAGTTCCATCATCTCCAGTATACTAGCATCCATTGGAGTCTAAAATACTAAAGAAATCAAAATTTTCTCAGCTCTGGAACATGTTTCACTCTTATCAAGGTTCTAATAGTTCAATCATACATCTTTATCTTCACTTCACCTATCGTAATTATCTTGCTTGAAATGTCATTTCCCATCAAAATTGAGCCACCATTCAACTGCTCGTATTTAGAGAACCAATGTCTATGTGAGCTCATGTGAAAAGAATACCCTATATCAAGAATTCATGAGTCATGTTAACAATCAATACATGATGAGATGGTGAGCATCTTGCCATGATCCTCATCTGAACTTCCTTCTGCCACACTTGTATGTTACGTAGACTCTCCTTATTTCTTTTTCAAATCTTTCTTTTCTTTTCAGTAGTCTTTCTTCACACACACACACACACACACACACACACACACACATATATATATATATATATATATATATATATATATATATATATATATATATATATATGATTTTACGATAGTAGAAACATTTTCTCTTGCCATTTCTTGTATTTGATTTTGACATAGACATGCATCGATTATTCCCTTTTTCCTTTCCCTGTGGTCTACATCTGCCAACTAAACTTTATGCTTGCTTCTCACCAGTTGACCTCTTTCTCATCTCATTACAAAGAGGTGCAATTGTAACCTCCTATACTTGTATAGTAACCTTACCATAAAGTAGAGTTGTGACCAGATGTTCATCTGATGGAGGTCGAGAAGTCAACATAATCAAGGCCTTGTCTTCATCATCAATTTTGTCATCAGTATTTGTTAATTGACAACTGATTTTGTTGTATGGATTCAAGTGTTTGATTCCTTCCTTCATCTTCATAGTGTAGAGTTGTTGTTTCAATTACACCTGGTTATGAGAGACTTTGTCATGTACAAGCCCTTAAGTTTCAATCACATATCAGCTTTAGATTTCTCATACATGAAATGATATTTGATATCGTTTCCCAAAGACAAATGAATAAACTTATGTTCTTCAAATCCATGTCATTCCAGTCATCATCTGACATATCTCCAGGCTTTTTAACCTTCCTAACAGTGCTTTATGCGGTCCTTGTTGAACCAACAAATCTCTAACATTGACTTCTCACAGATTACAACTTTTCTTTTCGAATTCAAACTTTGTACTCCAAATTATCACCTTCATTGTAGACCCAAAGCTCTGATACCACTTTTATAAATTCAGGCCACAAACAACCTACTACAAGGACCAATTAATAATCCAAACACAAAAGCGTGTTTCCAGATTTGTGTGTTAACAATATGCAACATTTGCCGAACTAGGTTTGCAAGAACAAACATAAAGAAGTGCAAAACAAACACAACTAAAGCACATAGCATATATGTGCTTACACCAGATAACTCACTACAGTGTGTGGAAGAGGATTTCAAGAAGCTTTCACCAGATAACACAAGACACAAACCCAATATGCTTGGATGCCGTATAGGATCCAAGCTAGGGGTGCAACTTGGGTCGAGCTTAACCCAAACCTAATGTATTCAACCCAATTTTGGGTCGGGTTAGGTTGGCATTTCTTCGGTTAGGGTTGGGAGAAGCCAAACCCCATTTAATTTCGGGTTGGGTTAAGGTTGAGGTATTGGGCAACTTGACCCGATCGACTTGAACCCGACCTCCATCCTCTAATTAATTTTATTGTAATTTTTAAAGGGGAATGATAAATTTGCACTAGGGGTGGCAAAATTGGCCGAATCGAACCGGAACCGAGCCGAAACCGAACCGAAAATTCGGTTTCGGTTTGGTTAAACCAAACCGATTCAAATTTCGGTTTGGTTCGGTTTGGGTATCAAACCGAACCGAAACCGAATATTTGCAATTATTATGAGTAAAGGGTGGCAAAATTGGCGGAACCGAACCGAAACCGAACCGAAAATTCAGTTTTGGTTCGGTTTTGGTTTGGTAAAACCAAACCGAAACCGAACCATTGCCACCCCTAATTCGCACCCCTTTAACATGAATCGACGTTAAAAAGCATTAAAGTGGGATGCAAATTTATCATCGCCCATTTTATAATCTTAAGGTTATGTTTTGTTTGTATTTTTCCTATTTTTTTTCGAGGCTAACTTGAACCCAATCCAACCTCTTTTGGAAAAAAAGAACGGGTTAGATGGGTCGAGTTAGGGTTGAGAGATTTCCAGGCAGGTTTGGTTAGGGTTGACCATTCTCATCCCGAGGTTCGGGTTGGGTTAGGGTTGAGGGAATGCTATCTCATGTTGAGCTAGGGTTGGCCTCAACCTGACCCAACCCGGCCCTAGTTGCACCCGTAATCCAACCATCAATGCTCTTCCTATTGACCGTTCTTCTTCTTGATTCCTCAAGAGATCCCAATCTCACCTTAGCCCACAAGAGATCCACAATCTAGAAGCTTTTGATCTCCTCTTCAACTTTCCTCACAAGAGAGGGTAGAAATATCCACAAATCTTCATTTCTCGTGTTAGCCGTAATACTCTCTTTACCTCTCCCAGGAAAGAAGCCAAAACAAAATTCCCATACGTTCTCCTCTATTAGAAAGTTATCTTGTCAAAGGATAAAACCAAAGAGTCTCACAAAATATAAAGTTCCCTATTTATATGAAATCCAACATGAGAGAGTTTCTTACTATCACGAAATAAAATTAACATGCAAATGACCTATAACTTACGTAACTGCCTTGACAAATTCAAGGCTAAATTAACTTCAAAGGAAAACTTCCTCTTCCTGGGTATCAAAGTGAAAAGGAGACTACAAAAAAAAAACACTTGATTTCTTTGTAGGCTCTCATAGTCAACATTTGGGTTTTGCCGACGTTATCTGAAATATAGAAAGTACTTCTGCCGTGAAGCCGTAACTGTTGATTCACTGGCAAAAAATTGTATGGAATTTTCATTACAAGTTTAATTAGCAAAGGAAATTTGAGTCTTTATATGATGAAATGCGTTGTAGTCCCACAACATAGGATGATCCAAACCGTCCATAGGTTGTGCCCCAAAAATCATTTCCACAGGTTGATCCTAAACCTCTGGTCTATAGAGGGACCGCACATTAGAGGCGTGATCCTAACCCTCTATAGATCAGATGGTTAGGATCAGCCTATGGAAATGATTTTTGGGTCGCAACCTATTTTGAAAAATAATGGACTATAAGGCCTTTCATCGTATAGATACACATCTTTATCATACAAAAAAGCTTTGCCAAAAGTCAAGTTCACCGGTGAGAAAATTCCAAAATTCTAGAGAGAGAAAAAAGAGTTAGGTGGACAAAAGTGCCGAAGCTTCTTTTAACATTATAAGTTTAGAAAAACGATAGAGAAGAAAAATAAGCAGGGCAAACGTGCGGGGACGATAGATAGAATAGTTTTACGACACGTGTGTCAGTCACAGCCGTCGGATAAGTACTGTTTTGTGGAAGCTTCTTAGAAACGACAAATATAATTCAACAAAAGCGCCTTCTTTATCCTCTTCTTTATATTGAGCTAATTCTAATCTATTATTTCTCTCTATTTCTGGGAACTTTTAGAAAGCATCCTTGTGTTCCTTTTGTGGGTCTCTGATTATTTATAAATCTGTTAGACAAAAGAGAAATTATCTTCTCGCAGATTGGAATTATAATCATGGTTTCGAATTTTCTTCGGAGAGTTTTGGTTTTGTTATGAGAGGAGGAGAGGGCTTGCTTTGATCTAATTTTTTTTTTCATTAGAGATTCTGATGAATTTCGGTTTTGTTTGTGGGTTTTACTGTTGGGATTGGGAGTTCTTAACAGCCCTTTTGCTCTTCTCTCTCTAAAAAAATAACCCAAAAAAAAAAAAAAAAACCCTTCTTCTTGTTCTTCTTTTTCCATTTTCAAGAAGAGAAATGGGGAGTAGATGTAATACTGCTCCTTTTTTGATGAAAACTTATCAGTTAGTGGAAGATCCAAGCTTGGATTCTATTATATCGTGGAATGAAAGTGGGGTGAATTTTGTGGTGTGGAAACCAGCTGAGTTTGCAAGAGATTTGCTTCCAAATTACTTCAAACACAATAACTTCTCAAGCTTTGTTCGCCAGCTTAACACATACGTAAGTTACTTCTTCTCCTTCTTTCTCCTTTCTTTTTTCTCTTATGTGGGTATCATATTTCGAGCATCTTTAGTTTGTCTTGTTTTTTAAAAAAAAGACAGAGAAAAAGAAGAAGGTGCTGAAAAGTGGGTGGATATATCATTTCTTTCTTAGGCATCAGGCTAAGCTAACGTACGCGATATATGTGACTCATATGTAATCTATCTGGATGTTAGTTGATCGATGATTTATGTTTTATCTTTCTTTTCCTTTTTATTTGTTTCGAGAAAGAGATCGATCAATTCTGATTCTTTCTTTTTCTATTAATTCTTTTCCGATCGAGATGTATGAGCTTAGGGTAATTCCGTGCACCACTTGGTGCAGTTTAGCAGAAAGATTTCGGATATGATATTGCCACCCACTACAAGCCCGTTCAATTTATTTATTTTTGGACCATAGAAGGACCCACCCTCCTTTTCCATTTTCTAATTTGTTTTCAGAGAATCGATAGGCAGGTGAAAATATAAAAAAATTAATTAAAATATTAATTTGTAACCACTAATAATAAACAAAAATTTCCATTATGTTACCGATAGAATCGGAAAAGGCATTCTATTCTGATTCATGGTTTCAGCAATCCAATTTGACTTGGAATCAAGTGAGTACGTACCTAACAGCTTATAGATAAAATTTCCAAGAAATTTGTTTATGTAGAAACTGAATTTTCCAACATTTGATTAACTTGTAAGGAATACAATTTTTTTTTTTTGGCAAAACACTATTTATATGTTCGGTGTGTTTGGGTCTAGGGAATACAAATCATGGGATCATGGAAAAGCAATATTTCATATAAAATAATTTCAGGGTATCGAGTCAGAGGTTATTACAGTTTCCAGAAAGCTCTCACTAGCCGATTAAGAATTAAAAGACAAGCTGTGTTTGTGCAATTATAAAAACATGGTTGTGTCGATATCATTTCTATAAGTATACAACTCAACTCAACTAAACCTTTGACCCAAACTAGTTGGGGCCGGTTAATGAATCATTTAGAAAATTTTCATGAAGAAGGTGAAAGGATTTACCCAGCTCAAATTGACTAAGTCTAATCCTGCAGACACTAGTTGGGTTTGTTTACATGGATTATTTTCTTCCATTCTCTCTTATCTAAGGTCATGTTCTGTGTTATATTCCTAGCCCTCAAGTCTTTCCTCGCTATATCTATTATGTATTTGCTCAAATAAGTGTACGTATGTATCATCAATTCTAAGAGGCTTCTTCAGACACGTCACGCAGGGTTTCCGAAAGGTTGTGCCGGACAGATGGGAATTCGCGAACGATTTCTTCCGCCGGGGAGAGAAAGCCCTCCTCTACGAAATCCACCGTCGAAAATCAGCATCAGCAGCATCAACGGCGCAGGCTCCCACCATCACAAAATCCAACGGCCCACCTTCGCCTACGTCGAATTCGGACCAAGGCCAAGTCTCCTCCACCTCATCCTCCCCGAAAAACAATGTTTCGGGCGTTAAGACAACAACCCAAGTCTCCAATTTATCAGACGAAAACAAGAAGTTGAGAAAAGACAATCTTGCCCTCAGCTTGGAACTGACTCGGACCAAGAAGCAGTGTGAGGAGCTCTTCACATTTCTCTCAAAACACGTTGATAAGGAGAAGATTAATGGGATCATGATCAACGGTGGAGATTCAAACCCAGATCACTATGTGGGTCCATATGAAGAAGAAGAAGAAAATGAAGAGAAATTGAAGTTATTTGGGGTGTGGTTGAAAGGGTTTGAAGGGGGAGAGAAGAAGAATAAGAAGAAGAGAGGGAGAGAGGAAAGGTCTACAATTGAGGTGGTGCGCACGTACGCACCCTGTGCTACTTAGTTCTTTTCCTTAAATCTTTTGTTAGTAAAAAGCTTAGAAATGGCCAAAGAGTAAAGACTCCTGGCAACCATCCATGAAAAACAGCTTAGAGCTCAAATGGGCTTAGTTTTCTTAAGGCATACAAGTGTTTATATGATACTCTGCATCAAAGATGTGTTTATAAGGGTTAATTACTCCCTCTATCTCATCTTTGATTGTGGCTGAATATCGGCTGTTCATTATATAATTGTCCATCTGAAGTTAACTTTGGTTTCTTAAGACATATACAAGTGTTTATATTATACTTTATTTTGTGTACTTATTGAGCAACAAAGATGTCTTTACAAGGATATCTCATCTTCGATTGTGGCTGAATATTGGCCGTTCATTATATAATTGTCCATCTGAAGTTAACTTTGGTCAGATGTTTAGGATTTATAAACCTCTTTGCATGTTAAATATGTTTCCAATTATTACTCATCATGGGAGATCCAAAAGATCAACGGTCAATTCAGTTGATCCAATGGATAGGATTGTTTGATCTGTTACTATGGGACATGGCTTGTTTACCTTGCCTCTAGGGGTGGTTATTCGGTTTAAACCGAACCGAATAGACCGAAATTCAGTAACCGAAATAATTTCGGTAACCGAAACCGAACCGAAATTATCAGAAACTGAACCGAATAAAAATTCGGTTATTCGGTTATAACTGAATAACAGAATTGTGGGAGAAAAAGAGGGAAAAAAATCAAAATCTCTATTTGGATCGGAGGGCTAGGATCATCCGATCGAAATGATTTTTTGAGCACTACCTAATTAAGTTTTGATCAATCAAATGGACGGTTTTGATCATCCTACGGAGTGCACATATAGCACTTTTTTTTGGAAAAAAATGGTTTTCATCCATAAATTTTTTTATTTTTTTTTTATTTTTTTGAGAAAACCGAATAACAGAATTTCCCAAAAAAAAAAAAAAAAACCGAAACCGAACCGAAAAGAAAAAAACCGAACTCGTGGAAACAAATTGGTGTGGGGGTCAAATTTTATAGATTTATCATTTCCCTCAAAATTATAGAAACATAAATTTTTTTGGGGAAACATTTTCCGCAAGAAATATTTGTACTCCAATCCAAGCAGGGGGTGTTTCAGATCTGGGGGGGAAGAAAATAATATTTCAACGGAAAAAAATTCGTGGAAAATAATTCCTGGGTCATCTAGGTTTGTAGTTTTCCTTGAAATCAAGGAATTCTTTTTATTTTGGAAAAGAATCCATGATAAAAGAGTTCACCAAACAGGTGAAAAGGCCCCTACCAATACGATAAACAACACTTTATATTTTTTACTTTAATTTTATCCCCATGAACTCTCTCTCTCTCTCAAGCCCAAACTATGTACAACGGAAGTAGGACCTATGACACTTTGATGAACGGTCCGAAACACAGACATAGAATGTATGATTTGAAAGGCATTTGCAAGAAGATCGTCTGATACAGAAGGATACCGTCTCTCGTTTTTTGATTTCTAGCCCTTCTTTCCGTTGAGCGAGAGAATTGGAGATTGTCCCGTGTTTCCAGGTTTTACAAATGTCAAGATGGGGGAGACTGGATTTCTTACTTAAACCCTTCATCTGCAACCTACTTCCCTCACATCTACAACCTACTTCCATTGTAAAATCCAGAATCTTACACAACTTTCTAACTAAAACCCGGATTCTGAAATTCATGTATCCATGCACGGATTTTAGAATCCGGGATTCCTTCAAAATTTTAGATAAGAGACAAGAAAAGAAGCGAACCAGCCATCGTTTTATGACTTCCCGCCCTTCTTTCCGTCAGCAGGAGAGTAGCATATCATCCCATGTTTCCAGGTTTTAGAAATCTCAAGATACGGGAAATTTCTAAAACCTGGATTTCTCACTTAAAATCCATTAAACGCTATCAGGACAACATACAACAGCTTGATTATGAACCCTCTTTTACACTGTTTTCAAACTAAAAACGTGGATTCTAAAATCCACATATCCAAACGGCCCGTTAATGTTTTTCTTGTATCCATTTGTCGATTATGAAATGTAAAATTGGCGGTGGAGGGTTCGGGTAGCTTGATGTACTAGAACTTTGGATCATGGCCTATGGTGAGGTTCAAGAAGTGTATGGTTTGGAACACCAAACAAGTGTGGCTCATGCATATGCTTTTGGCTCCTAATCTATTACATGAAGAAATAAGTGTGCACATCGCAGTCCCAAAATCTTCTCCAAAGGATGATCCTAACCCTTCGATTTGTTGAGGCTTCTATACCATTGTATTGTTAACTTTTTGAGCAAGGGATCATCCTATGGATAAATTTTTTGGGGCAGGGCCTCTCTACACCGGGACTAACAAATGAATGGTTTGGATTATCCAAAATAGGTGGAAATACATGCCCACGTATGAATAAATTGTTGGGCCATCCATTACCCCCAGTCTCTACATTGGGTTTCTCATTGAAAATTCTGTGCATCGAATAATTCTAACCATTTTATTTGTCCAGATTTTGGAATTATGAATCAGAATCGGCATCATATTACGATTCCCATTCAATCAGAATGGAAAAAAGAATATGGAACTGCATAAAATACAATTTTGAATCGGTAAAAATGCAGTTCCATGAAAATTTTATTTCATTTCTTTCAGTCAAGCACTAATGAGCAATCAAGAAACTCAAAGGTTCAAAGCCATGAAAGAAGAGTTTCTCTCAATGAAACCTTGTTGAAGACTTATGAGTCAAGCCATTTGGCTGTATATGGGTCTTTACGACTAGGAGAGACTCCATAGGTGGAATTAAGAGATATAAAGAAAATTTGATTGCAAAGTCTTCACTCGGAAAGAAACAATAAGAATACTTTCTCTCATGTTTTAAGAAATATTCTTTTAGAATGGTCATGAAGTTTGTGACTCGTTGTGATCTAGAGTTACAATAAATGATTATAAAAGTGACTTTCTTAAAAGATGACCAATTTGAGGTTATTTATAACCTGAAGGTTTTGAGGCTAAAGAAAGAGGCACATAGTCTGTAAACTTAGAGATTCTGCTTAAGGTTTAGAGCAGATTTCTTGACAATAGTACATAAAGTTTCATTTAGTACTCTATATTAGATTGTAAGGAATTGTCACAGAATAATGGATATATCTTAAAGTCAGTTAGAGTAATATTATCTTCCTCGTGTTATGTGTTGATGTTATACTACTTGCTAGTAGTACTTGGCCATGTTTAGTGATATTCATACAAAAGAATTCAGGTGAAGCATCCTACATGATAGGAGTTTAGGTTCACCTAGTTGGGACTCGAGGATTGCTGACATTGTAGAAAGCCTATATTGGTAAAGTCTTAAGTATTGAACATGGATAAATTACTCTATTTCTAGTGTTCTTATAGTTAAGGATGATATATTCAGTCAGTTCCAAGGTCCCTGGATCGATCTATCATAGGAGCAGATAAAAAGGTTCCCTAATAGTTCCGCAATTGGGGGTCTATTAAATGTTTAAATCTGCACCTATCTGGGTATAACCTATACAGAGGGAAAATTTAGAAAGTGCCAATGTTATTTATGTATGGATCATTGGAAATTTGCCAAAAGGTTATACATTGTCTGTAAGGGACTAAAGGTTTAATGCTCACATATAGTAGATCAGATAACCCTAGTGTGATTGGTTAATCTGATTCTGACTGTTGTCGGAACACTTAGAGTTCTGCTTTAGTATATTTTGCAGAAAGTCCTAAATCGTGGAAGAATTTCAAATTGACACCAGTTGCTTCCACCTTGGGTATGGAGTTAATTGTGTATTTCAAGGCCTTGTGTTATGTCTTGTAGTTGCAGAATTTTGTCTTAGGGTTTTATCTTGTTGATAGTCGACAAGTTACTGAGAATGTATTATGATAATTCCGCTGCGGTTTTATAATTCCAAGAACGACAAATCAAGTAAAGGGTCAATGTATTAACAAATTGTCGTGAGGAAGTGAGTTCAGATACATTGTGTATCTATGGAATGCATAAGCACCGCACTTATGTTGGCGGATCCTTTGACTAAAGGCTTGTCACCAAAGCTCTTTAGAGAGCAAATAACGCATAAGATTGGTTGACATTTTTGATAGCCTATACTAGTGAGAGTCTACATTAGGTATTGAGATACACTGATGTGATCACATATTTAATTTCTGATTCTGATATATTATCATTTACTACCGCTCTATTTTGTGCACATTATGTAAATGGATAGTTAGTAAGAGGTAGAATGTCTGTAGACTGTTTTGGACCATGTTTACATCTTATGTATGTATGCGTTTACATTCATGTTGGTAAGTATTACTAATGATATAATCGTGAGGTAGGCTATTGGGTAGAGTTGGTGAACCAATGGTTACATGGTTTATTGTTAGTAGTTTTTGCTGAACGAAATGTTATGTTTGTTACTTACCAACCTTAAGTGATGATCATTATGTATGGCACAAAGATTCTTGCTGGCCAAGTGAGAGAATGTTAGGAAATAATCCTAACCATGGTTGTGGCCTTAGCAAGATCGACGGCCGAGATCATATTTGTTGGTTAGTTATGGTTATATGAAAAGACATAACCATATAGAGAAGAGATGTAAATGTATTGAAAGGTTGTTTGAGGGATGAGCCGGCGTGATGAGGAGTTGCGTCCCTTCCCTTAAACATCTATAAAACTCTCCATGGGTCCCTCCTTGCACACATCCATTATCGCAGCCTATCCTTTGCAATCTACGGCAAAAGGAAGAGGAAGCCGGTCCCCATCACCGTCGGTTGTGGAGCAAGGAGAAACTCAAAGAGGAATTCTTTCCGACATAATAAGAAAACAACATGCATGGCTTCGGTATGTTGCTTTTCTATTTCAATTCAATCCATATTGTTAATTGTGTTTTTCTCAAAGTTGGACCGCCAAAGATCCGTCGCTTGTGTTCATGTTGTGTTGAACACTAACACATCATCCAGACACAGACACAAAATGTAGGATTTGAAAGGAAGAGGAAGCCGGTCCCCATCACCGTCGGTTGTGGAGCAAGGAGAAACTCAAAGAGGAATTCTTTCCGACATAATAAGAAAACAACATGCATGGCTTCGGTATGTTGCTTTTCTATTTCAATTCAATCCATATTGTTAATTGTGTTTTTCTCAAAGTTGGACCGCCAAAGATCCGTCGCTTGTGTTCATGTTGTGTTGAACACTAACACATCATCCAGACACAGACACAAAATGTAGGATTTGAAAGGCATTTGCAAGAAGATCGTCCGATACAGAACGACACCGTCTCTCGTTTTCTGATTTCTTGCCCTTCTTTCCGTTGAGCGAGAATAGGAGATCATCCCGTGTTTCCAGGTTTTACAAATGCCAGGATGGGGGAGACTGGATCTCTTACTTAAACCCTTCATCTGCAACCTACATCCCTCACATCCACAACCTACTTCCATTGTAAAATCCAGAATCTTACACAACTTTCTAACTAAAACCTGGATTCTGAAATTCATGTATCCATATGCGGATTTTAGAATTAGGGATTTCTTCAAAATTTTAGATAAGAGACAAGAGAAGAAGCGAACCAGCCATCATTTTCTGACTTCCCGCCCTTCTTTCCGTTAGCAAGAGAGTAGCAGATCATCCCATGTTTCCAGGTTTTAGAAATCTCAGGATGCGGGAGAGATTTCTACAACTTGGATTTCTCACTTAAAATCCAAGAAACACTATTAGGACAGCATACAGCAGCTTGATCATGAACTCTCTTTTACACTGTTTTCAAACTAAAAACATGGATTATAAAATCCACGTATCCAAACGGCCCCTTAAAGTTTTTCTTATATCCATTTGTCGATTATGAAATGTAAAATTGACGGTGAAGGGTTCGGGTAGCTTGATGTACTAGAATTTTGGATCATGGCCTATGGCGAGGTTGAAGAAGTGTACGGTTTGGATCACCAAACAAGTGTGGCTCATGCATATGCTTTTGTCTCCTAATCTATTACATGAAGAAATAAGTGTGCACATCGCAGTCCCAAAATCTTCTCCAAAGGATGATCTAACCCTTCGATTTGTTGAGGCTTCTATACCATTGTATTGTGAACTTTTTGAGCAAGGGATCAGCCTATGGATAAATTTTTTGGGGCAGGGCCTCTCTACACCGGGACTAAGAAATGAATGGTTTGGATTATACAAAATTCGTGGAAATACATGCCCACGTATGAATAAATTGTTGGGCCATCCATTACCGCCAGTCTCTACATTGGGTTTCCCATTGAAAATTCTGTGCATTGAACAATTCTAACCATTTTATTTGTGCAGATTTTGGAATTATGAATCAGAATCGGCATCATATTACGATTCCCATTCAATCAGAATGGAAAAAAAGAAAACAAATGATTTCTTTTGCACACTCAGGCACATTTTCTTTGTTGGTTTATCTCATTGGTCTTACTCTCGATTACCATATCATTTTCCTAACAAAAATTAATTCAAAAAATTTTAAACAAAAAAATTCATTCCAATTGGGGCGGAATCAGAATACCACCCCTCGGTAGAATCCTAATAATCCCATTATAGAGTTTAATTTTATACTAATAATCAGTCTTGGACTCAAAATCAATTCACAAAATCCAATGAACATGACCTAAGTGGTTCCCACTTGCACTTGTGCCTATCCTCACTTTTCTCTAGAAAATGAGAATCCAAACACCTTAGTTTTCTTCCTTTGAATAAAGTCCAAGCAATGTGTTATACGTTTGCTTGTCCTATGTACAGACATGTACAAAAACCTGTCTCATATAAATGTCATCCAGTCAATGAATTCCTTCCTAAATATGTTAAATCGAGAAAGCCTTCTGAAATTGAGAGAGGAAAATATATTTTTAAGCCCTTCAACAAGGAGATGAAGCTTCTTGTCTTGATAGTTTTCTTCTCACTCCAATTCACCTTCACACTATCACAGATCTTATTTCAGGTATGTAAAAAACCCATTCATTTGCCTTTATCCCTGTTTCTTATTTCTTGGGTTTTTTTTTTTTTAAGGTTCATGACCTTTTGCTTTCAGGGTTTTAATTGGGAGTCATGGAACAAGGAAGAGAAATTGTATGAATTTCTTGGAAAGCATGTCTCAGAACTAGATCAGGCTGGGATTACACATGTTTGGTTGCCTCCTTCCTCACATTCTGCTGCACCCCAAGGTCAGTTTCTGATTATTGCTTGTGTTTTGGAAAACCGAAAGATTGAGAAATTATATGATGGGTGGGTTTTTTTAAATGTACGGTAGGCCCATTCCATAGGATGATCCAAACCGTCCATTTGTTCGGCCACTGCTTAAATAGGTTGTGCCCCAAAATAAATATCCATAGCATGATCCTAACACTCCAATATAAACCTGTATTTTTTCGAAAAGTACGGTACGGCCCACTTCATAGGATGATCCAAACGGTCCATTTGTATGGCCACAACGCAAATAGGCTGTGTCCCAAAAATCATATCAATAGGATGATCCTGACCCTCCGATCTTATGGAGGGTTAGGACTGCACATTATGGACGGTTTGAATCATCCTATGGATATGACTTTTGGGGCACAACCTATTTACACTGTGCCCCAATGAGAATTACAATTTAGATTGAAGTCTCTGATAGCCAGTATGCAGGATAAAAGAGATCATGAAGAAGAGTCTTGGAAATTATTTTGAAGGTTTTTACTAAAGAAGTCTTCCACTTTGCTTTATTTGCAAAAAGATTCTTCAACTTGGAGTCAATTTTGCCAATCAGGTCTGGTGACCAAAATACCCATGTTAGATTTTTTTTGCAAAAGACTAAAATACCCTTATATGTGAAATTAAAGAAGAAAATTACCATGTAAAAAGAGTAAAATACATGTAATGCTGAGTGATATGTTTTGATAAGGTGGATCCCACCAACTTGACTCAAACTCATGCATTAATTGGGGCCCATCATTTTGCCTCATGTTTTGCCTGACTAGGTCCCACAATCTCCACCAGAACCCATGTATAGATTGGGCCCCACAATTTTGCACATCATGTTTTCGGTTTTGAGAGGGTGGGCTCATTAATTTGTTTATAGAATGGACCAAGAATGCTAGTATATATGGAGATGATATTCCCACTCTTATGATTTAAAACTTATCACTGACCATCATGGGCATTTTGGTCTTTTTCTCAGGGAAAAATATCTACACGGGTATTTTGGTCACAAATTGATGGCATGACGCGATTTGCAAAATTGAGTCAAACTTGATGACTATATTTACAAATTTTCAAACTAGAAGATTTTTTTTTTAAAATAAAGCAAAGTAGAAGACTTCTTCTGCTGAAAAACCCAAATTTTTTTTTCCATGGAAAATATTTCTTGTAGGTTTTCAACTTTCCTTTAAATCTTCTGATTTTGGAAAAAAATACATGAAAGATGTGTTTACCAAATGCTAGAAAATTTATCTACCATGAAAAAAACAATGATCCAATGAAAATTTTCCGTACATCCAAACAGCCCCATATAGAAAAATAATTAGAGGATCAATGTCTCTAGGGCTGTTAGAGGATCAATGTCTCTAGGTTAAAATAAAATAAGAACCAGGTGATCAGTCCGGCGAATCGAGATGATCAATCTACAACCCATGAAAGGTAAAGAAAAACAGAAAGTACTAGACAACACGCATCAAATCAAACATTACCAATGCCTCTCTAGGATCTCTATCCACCTTGCTGTTCGCCGATCTTCTTACGTGATGGAAAAAAATGGAGGATCCCTCTACTCGATCCATAATCTCATTAATCATTGTGCGAACCGCCGATGTAGGAGAGTACCCTTCAACCATTTTATCGCATAAAGTGGATTCTTTCCGTTGTAATCTGATCAAGGATGTTATGATCAGAGAAGCAGGATTCGTACCTGGAGTTGGGGATTCGCGAATCCCCGAATCGCGAATCCGAACCGTGTTTGCCGATTCCGACACTGGATACCCATGTCGAATTCTGACATTCGTACCCGTACTCATGCAAAATAACCTAAACCCTAATTAGATTTAGCTAAGGTATTTATATTAATGTTGTTGGATAGAAAACAAAGTGCAGCATATTAGCCATGACCCCCTTAAACCAAAAAAAAAAAAAAAACTTAATACTAAACATTATTACTTCTATTCCTCAGGCTATCTTCCAGGAAGACTGTATGATCTCAACGCATCAAGCTATGGAAATGAGGATGAATTGAAGAGATTGATAATGGCATTCAACCAAAAGGGAATCAAATGCATTGCAGATGTAGTAATAAACCATAGAACTGCAGAGAAGAAGGATGGGAGAGGGATATGGTGCATTTTTGAAGGAGGAACTCAAGATGATCGTCTAGACTGGGGGCCAACCATGATTTGCAGTGATGACACCGCTTATTCCGACGGCACCGGAAATCCCGACACTGGCGCCAGATTTGATGGCGCTCCGGACATAGACCATATCAATCCAAGGGTCCAGAGAGAACTATCAGATTGGCTGAATTGGCTAAAGAATGAAATCGGTTTCAAAGGGTGGCGCTTAGATTTTGCCAGGGGCTATTCCGCCGATATTGCAAAGGTTTTGTGAAACATCCAATTACTCCAAAAGCTAAAACTCTTAGGCCTTGTTCGTTTGAGATCATGCCAACGGATTGTGAGTCCAAAACCAATTATTTGATTCAAAATTAAACGTTAATTTGAGTCCAATTACTGGTTTTGGGCTACTATCGGGTTGGCATAATCTTAAAAGAATGAGGCTTAGAGTTGGTGTTATTTAATTGAGGAATGCTAGATTCAAAGGCGCCCTTGCAAAAAAGGAGCAAATTGCAAGGGCGTCCCTATTGGTCAAATTCCACTAAAGTTATTTATCTAACTTTAAATTCCATCTTAAATGTGATTTGATCATTGTAGGCGCTGTTTGCCCCCTTTTTTGCAAGGGCACCGGGAGCCTAGACTTCCTCCATTTAATCATCTATAACACTCTCCTCACGTGTGGCCCCTCTTTTTCAGTTGGTTGTACATATGGCACGTGTGGCCCCTCTTTTTGGTTCGCCGTACTGGTAGATTTTTTGAGGGAAATGTTATCAGCACAATCATATTTTGATATTTGCACCGATCCAACCGTCTTTTTCTTTATTTGGTTCGTGAGGGCTTTTGAAATGCAATAACCTTTTAATAGCTCTTTAAATACTAAGAGACAAGATAGATTGGTTAGTGAAAATAACAAAATGTGGTTGTGCTGATATCATTTCCACTTTTTTAATATCAAGGAGTAATTGATTTTTGAACCCAGGACCTTAGCTCAAAATTCAAATACCATGTGAAAGAACCAATTACTCCAAAAGCTTTAGCTCTAAGAGTTGGTGTTATTTAATCATTTATACTTAAACAGGTTTATATCGAGCGGGGCAAACCTGAATTCGTGGTTGGGGAGATTTGGACTTCTCTTGCTTATGATAAAGATGGGAAGCTGGAATATGACCAGGACTCGCACCGGCGTGAGCTCATGGAGTGGGTTCGAGCAGCTGGCGGTGCACCGACCGCCTTTGATTTTACAACAAAGGGTATCCTCCAAGCTGCGGTGGTAGGGGAGCTGTGGAGGATGAACGACTCGGCTGCAAGGGCGCCCGGAATGATCGGGTTGTGGCCCGAAAAGAGTGTCACATTTGTGGACAACCATGACACCGGGTCAACACAAAAGATTTGGCCGTTTCCATCGGACAAAGTCATGCAAGGATATGTATATATCCTCACTCATCCGGGAATTCCCTCCATAGTAAGGTTTTATTGCTTCTATTGTGATTTTCTGCCAACATAGTAGTGTTTAAAAACTTGGACTCTTAACTTGGGCCAAGGTAAAAGGGAGTCAACTCGAGCGAGTCGAGGATTGATGCAGACAATTTTTCATTTACTCGGATGAGTCAAAGGAGTTTCAATCGGCTTAATATGTCAAAACTTAGACACTTAAGAGAACATGGATAATTAAAACCGAGGTTGACTCAAGCGAGTTGATGATTGACTCAGTGAGTTAAAAGACACTGGATTGAATTGCCCTTGTTGTTCTGGTCATTTTTGCTTATGAAATAGGGCCTCTTGTCATTTTAGCTGGAAACATCGGATAAGAAAATGCATAAAGACATAATAGTCTTACATAGTAAACATCTAAGTTTGTATAAAGTCTCAAAAAATTTCATCCAAAGTTCTCAGAATGTTTCTGATACAAGAGTTTCCTTTAGGCTTTGTTTCTTTCGACATAAAATGGGCGTAAAACAGACTTTATGCCCAATTTTACATTACAAAATGGCTCATTTGTCTTACACTTTAGAAAAAGGATGAGATTCTCTCAAAACCTTTAGTCATAGAGGATCCATGGTCTTTCTTTTCTGTTAATTTCTTATCAAGAAGGAAAAATGCTATAGCTATTAACTAAAAAGCTTTGATATCTTCTCTTCTGCAGTTCTACGATCACTTCTTCGATTGGGGGCTTAAGGATCAGATCAGTATGTTAGTTTCAATCAGATCCAGAAATGGCATTCGACCAAATAGCTCATTGCGCATCATAGCCTCCGATCCTGACCTCTATTTGGCTGCGATCGATGAGAAAATCATTGCCAAGATCGGGCCAAGGTATTCTGTTGGCAACCTTGTTCCCTCCAACTTCCACATCGCTATGTCTGGGAACGATTACTGTGTTTGGGAGAAAACTCAGTGATTCCCAGAAACTCTCTCTACTTACTATCAATTGGTTTAAGCCATCTTCATATTCAGTTTTGTGATTTTAAGCATGCCTTGGTCATGTATCGCGTTTTCTTGGTTTTGCTATGCCCACTCTCTTCAATGGCCATATATAATATTCCTTATTTATTCATCTTCCAACTATGAAATATCTGATGGTCATTTCATTGAATTATAATTGCAAAGAAGGCCAAGTTGAGTCCTTGGATCCCATGATGGGAAGTGATCAAGAAACTCCCCTGAGAATTAACCTTCTTGATGTTCTTGAACAGAGATGGGTTTTTTTTTTTTTGGAATGGTAACAGAGATAGGTTAATACCCTGAATTTGGCCTCAATCCTAGCCATGAGATGCTCACTCTATATTAAGGAATGAAGAAACTGGATTCCATCTTTTCTACTCCTACCCATGTTCTTTTTTCAAAGATAACAGAGCATCGCAGATCCGAATGCTTTACCTGTTGGTTGGATTTGCAAGTAGAAAACCTGGAACCAAGGACACTTTGTAAGTTTTCGAGAGGAAGGGGCTTAATCCCAAAATAGGCTTGTCTAGATAGACTCCAAAATTGGCTAGGAGTAGAAAAGATGGAATTCAGTTTCTTTATTACTTTTAAAGAATGAGTATCTTGGGGCCAGCTTGGAATTCTTTGATTTGAGCCTGAGATCTATAAGGGAATGATTGAGAAGAGCTCCCCAATAAATGAAGCCCCTAATGGGGATGAAACTGCTCCAAACGAACTCATGCCACCAAAGTTTAGATGCTTGGAACCTCATTAAGTTATAAGTTTGCTGAACAAATAAGGTATCTCCTTGAGCATTAGACCAAACAAGGAGATCAAAGCAGAGAATTTCAAGGTGGAGGCGTTCGAGTGCAAGCTCTAGGAGACTGACCAACCCAGTTCTATAACCATTACTGATTAACCAATGAGCAATCTCAAAGACATGATCTAAAAGATACGATCATACATATATCACCAATTTTTTTATCCTTGATGCAGGGGAGGATCTTTCCATATCGACTAATTATGAAAATATTTTTTCTCTAATGAGTTGAGCTGCAAGGGAATTAGAGTTCATTGCTCTCTATTCTAGCTTCATGAATCCCGCTAACATCAGAAATCATAAGAATTCACAAACCCCCAAAGGTCATTGGGTCTTGCACCACTTGCTAAGCCAAAGAGATTTAAGGCCTTTTTTGCAAGGCTATAAGAAACAGCGAGTTTAAAACTTTTGCCCAGATGGCCCGCTTAGGTCTTAAATCCCAGATCTTTATTATTAGCATACATTAATGTCGTCAATCAATGTCAAATTCCTTTTACACCTATTCTATTCGATGAAGTTATAATGAAGAGTAGCATGGGTAGAGGAAGCTCTGACACCAAATAATGTAGGGAAGTCATGCGAAGCAGAAGCTTTGATACCAAATAACACAAGAGTAATGATGCGAAGCATAAGTTTAAAGGTGTTAATAGAGAGAAAGGAAAGGAAGAGGGTAGTTAGAATGGTTGAAAGGTGATGCAGGTGCATGTCGCACGATCACAAAGATCAACGGTTACATCCCTATTTTCCACTATCTGCCCCAGCGTTAAAAGGGCTATGAAAAGGGCACAATTTTTATCAATCTTATGATGGAGGGTAAGGTGGCTGAATTAGGAAAGGATTTGATTGAATTAATGGGGAATTAGTGAAGGTAGAAGAGGTTTCTTGGGGTGGTTAAGGAATATGGAGGTTCTTGGTTTGTTGAGGTGGTTAAAGGTTGTGGAGTAGTTAAAGATTGGTTTAATATGAAGATGAAAGTCCCCTACATTTAGGGGAAAAGGTGAAGCTTGCGGGTTTGGGTTAAAACAAGAAATTCTCAGGGTCTAGTGTGTCCGAAAATTAAAAGATACAGGGAAGTTTCTGCTGTAAACTCTCAGGAAATTCACAAACCTCTAAAGCTCTAGGTTTGCTGAAGTCCAGGGATAAATTAAGTAGCAAATTCACAAATATTCACTCCTTAATCCCAGATCTTGCTGAAACTTTTGTGAAGCTGGGAATTCTTAGATTTCAAACAGCCAAGAACACTAGGGAAATACAAGAGCCTTTGTAGCAAAATTCTGTTATCATTGTCTTTGGATTCAGTACTCTTTAATAATCAGCAGGCTCATAACTGGATTTAATTCTCAGACCAGTCTTCAAGAATTGCAGGAATTTTGGTCTTTCAGAGGGCCATAAAACTTCAATTGAACTAGTTTTTAAAGCTGAATCTCGTCCACATTAACATAGGGAACCTAAGCAACAAACAAAATCTGAGAGAAATTCATAAAATCCTCAGATTTGGAATTCATTTTCCTCAAGCACAATCCCTTCAATCGAAGTTAAGATCTCTGAGGATTCGACCAAATAACATTTCCACTGGATTACTTAGAGATATTTATAGATTTATCAGTAGGATGTTTCAAATGAGGAGTAGGTTTACTTTAGGCTGGAGGTTGAGATGGTCGACCAAGATGGGTATGGTAGCAGGTTCACAATTCTTAACTCTGCTGTCATGTGTTTGAGACCTTCAATCTCATTCAAACAAGGAATAGGCTTACTTTAGGCTGGAGTTGTGTGGGAATTTTATCCTAATTGTCAATTTTTCTGGACGAAAAGTTTTTGTTCTTTGTGAGAAGAATTCTTATGTTACATCTGAAAAGGGTCACTTGTGTTGCACTTATCTTGTGGCAAAATTTGCATTGTAGTGCATGCTTCAGTTAATGTTTCAATTCCTCTCTGCAACCTCAGATTTGGAAGTGATAGTTAAACCATAAGTTTGTGAACAGTTATATCGAAAAATCTTCTGTTTTGAATTAAGTGGTGGCAACTTCTATAGCTTGCATTATTGGATTTTGGATTTCATTTCAAGTATCTTTGCAATCTCATATCCATTTTCCACTTAGTTCTAGGGAGCAACAAAAGTTTCTGAGTTTTGGAATTGAATTTGGGACTCTAATGTTATCATCTCTCTGTAATTCCTCTGTTTCCTCTGTCCAAGGCACCTCCAAATTCGGTGTTGAATTTGGCTTTTGATACTGTCCAAGCTGAAAATATGAATAGTTTTTTTTGAATTATCAGGTGGGAAATTTAGTGTCAATGGAATTGTATTGCTCTCTGAAGTTCCTGACAATGTTTCCTTTAGTAGCTTTTCTTCTCTGTCAAAGTTCTGACGCACCAGTTCCCCACTTTCAGACAGTTAACTCTAGATCACACTAGGGTGTGTTCCTCGGATTCAGTCAGGAGGAGCCATCTGATAGGTTGATGAACTCCTTGGGTAAGTTTAGCAGTAGAAACTTTGTGAGTGTCATCGGATTTAAGACAGGTGGTCTACAATGTGCGTAGGGAATTGTTGGTCAGATTTGCAAATGGAGACACAATGGGTGCTTCTAGATGTCCTCTAATTAAGGTCATCTGTTCTGATCCTTCCCTTAATTGAAGGGAAGTTCAGGTCTTCCCTTCTTCTAGGTACTGATGGGCATGTCATGCTATGTGCTGAACGCGTCTAGTGTTAAGTAAGAGACACATCTTTCAAAGAAATTGATTAAGTTCACCTAGGTGACAATCCTTACAACTCAATGAAGGAAAGCTTATAGTGCTGTTAGGGTCCCTCTCAAGACATTTATGCTATTAGAAGAGAATTCAGCCCCTTCTCTGATAGACAAGCTTGGTTGGTGCACATGGAGTATCAGTCTAGATAGTGAGAGTCCATTTGAAGATACGAAGAACTTTGTCTTGGGAGTAACACAGATGACTTCTAGGTTTTATAGGTTTGAGGAATGTGAGAAGTTCAGGAGGTACAGAGGGGGAACTATGTTGGGTCCCTAGGCCCGATCATTTGATCCCAAGAGACTGAAGATACTAATCTCCAAAGCCACTGAGCTTGAGCAAGCTGAGAAGGATTGCGACAAGGCAATACAAGATGGGGTCACTATGGCTTGGATGATATCTAAGTGTGGCATGCTTTATGTAGTGCTTGGAGTGGTGTTAGGCCAGGTACTGCCCATCTCAATTCAAAGGTAATCCCAATCACCATCTCTCCTAGTCTTGATGGCACAATGAATGATCTTGCTGTTGTGAGGATTGTTGAAGGTGGCATTGGTCTAGTTCATCCTGACCAAGACACTGATATCTGTGACTCGATGCATTCTTATCTTAAAAAATTGGAAAGTACAGGAGTGCTTCTTATCTTTCAAAATTGGATCTAGTGTCATGGCCAAAGTGCTTCTTGATGTAATCAGTTTCGAGACTCAGAAATAAATTATAGGGCACTACAGGGTTTGATCGACCTTCTACTAGAATGTGATAAGAAAACAGATCAGGGAGTTTATTCGTTGTTGTGACACATGCCAACAACATAAGACCGAGAATGTGTTCCAAGGAGGACTGTTACAACCATTGCCAATTCCCACGCAGGTTTGGGCGGGTATATCTGTGGACTTTATTGACAGATATCCATGGGAAGGTCAACAATTTAGGTTGTGGTCGACCGATTCTCTGAATATGCTCATTTCATTCTCATTTTACACCCTTAAACAACTTACATTATGTCGCAATCCATTGTGTATGATCGTGATCCAACGTTCACAAGTGCCTTTTGGAATGAGATATTTCGGTTGGTTGAAAGGGACTGATTTCAACTTCAATTCTCCACACCATCTGCAAACCGTTGGTCAAACGGAGGTAGTAAATCAATGGTCGAAATGTATTTACGGTGTTTCACCAGTTCCTGTCCTAAGGAATGAGTGAAATGGGTCCATGTGCTGATCCACTCTTCTACCAAGAAGTCCCTAGTCAGAATCTAGGAGATACCCACAAACATTGTTATCATACATTTCTGGCATGACACAAAGTTGAGAATGCTCACAAAGAACTCTAGAAAAGGACCAAATACTAAAAGAACTTCGTAGAACATGATTATGAGGAGGATGCCTAAGTTAAGAAAGAAAAGGAAGAAGAACTAGAGCTACTTGAACAACATGACCAACTTTGGCATGTACTGTCTTACCAATTACTGGATAAGCAGTCAAAGAAACTACTGCTACTAGAACAACAATAAACATAATTTTGTTTCAATTCAATGCATCTAGGTAAGAACAAGGGGAATAATATCACTTTTTTGTGAAAGTGCCCCACCCACAGTTTGACCAATAAAATCTCCTTTCTCGATTCTGATCTCAGCCCCAAACATCGTACCGATCATTTAGCAGCCTCCAAACAGCCTATCCGTTGCATTTTGATTCAGAGCCTCATCAGATCTATTTTTCTACATGCCCTAACTCTCATAAAGACTTATAGGCGATCATCTATCGCCTTCCGGAAGAATGCCAAACTGTCACCATGTTTTTATGGGCCTTTCCAAGTTTTACAATGTACTGGGGCTGTAGCATATAAGTTTATTTACCACTTGGTGTCGTCATCCATCCAGTTTTTCATCTGTCTTACATTAAGGAGCAACTCGGTACGAAGGATCAAGTTCAAGCATCTCTTCCGGTTTTGCACGATGAGTGTGATCATTCCGCAAGAGTTTCTAGATCAGCGAACAAGAAAGCATAAACAAGAGGTGTCGATCCATTGGCAATGACTCTCTCCTGCTGATGCCACATTGGAAAATATGGAAGAAATGCGGCTACGTTCGACAGATTTGGCCCTTGAGGGCAAGGGTAAACTTTAGATGGGTGGACTTGTTACGGGCACAGGTTATCCTCTTAGATATCCACATGTGCATATCTTAATAAGGCTATGACTTACCCAAGTTATTAGTTGGAGTAATTCTAGGGATTTTATGTGGGTGGATTAGTAGCCAGGTTACTAGTTGGTATGATTTTAGAGATTACTTGGTTATTTTATTGGAGTAGTTTTGAACAATTAGTGTAGGGGCAGAAGCCAGGTGTGTTGTAATAATGAGACGTGGGGAAGCTGTTCCAAAAGATTTTCAAAGGGGGAAAAAAGCTGTACCAAAGAAACAAACGAAGTACAAACAACTGATGATTCTTGAGATGATAAAATTGGGTTAATTTGGTAACAACTCCAGGGTCAGAGATAACAGGGTCTGAATTAGCTCTGGACTAACCCGAAAATGTGCCTCACATACACCCTGGCTACCAATTCAATAGGTATGCATCTATCAATCTTGGATGGCTGTGATACTCTCTGTGAGTTGAAAAGAAAATTCTGCGAAAAGGGATTCCCAACTGCTTGTATTAGGCTGCCATGGGTTGAGCTCAGAGAACAGGTTTTCCCACTAAATTGAATTTAGGGCTTAGGTAACTCTCGGTCAAGGAGCTTGATTACCCAAACACCCACTATTTCAAGAACCCTTCGACTATACTGAAATTGTTTTGCCAATTTAAGGTTCTGGAGTGGCTCTCCTAGTTGAAAGAGAGGACTTGTGTGGGATGGGAATATGGTTGTTCTCAGGCCTGAATAGAGTGTGGGCTGAGAAGAGCATTTAAACGAACACTTTGTCTTCAATAGATGACCACAAAACAAGCGAGGGGAGAGAATGACCTGCCTCTTATGGGAATGATGTTCGGTTATTTGCAATGGTGGGGATACCTTCCTTTGAATCTCCTTGGGTTCAACCCAAGATCAAAACAATTGCAATGAAATTCGTTGGTGCCAGATTAATTGGAATTCCACTCTCAGATATAATAGCACTATTTAAATCTGGGTCTATGAAATTCGCATTATCTTGAGGATTAATGTGGAGCAGTGAAGGACCTACCACAGACTAGGCTCCATTATACTCAATGGAAATGAATTGAACGGAAAGGCACTGCATCAATCTATGTAATTCCCTACATATCAATTTTATACATTAAGAAATTGCATAAATTCCACAAGGATAAAGAAAAACACTCACTGATCACAAGAACAGATGTAAGAACATATGTAGGAGATTAGTCAAAAAGCTATCACTCTAGCCTGCAATGACAAGTCACATGCCAAATCGGAACTAGGGTCTTTATATTGCTCTCTTGCCTTGTTTTTGAAGCCGCTCGGAGCGCCGGACTCTCTTCGGGCGGTCCATTTGACGCTGGTGTTCTTCAGCAATTCCATCGTCAGTAGCACCGGGTGTCACTACATAAAAAATGGATATAGTGAGTTATCATAAGTCTTTAAGTGTAGCTTGACTTCTGTTTTTTTTTTAACCTGGAATTTTGCACTGAGGTCCTGGGACGGACCCGATAATTTTATTAGAAAAATCCAAAGAACAAGGCCCAAACATGCTTACAAAACAATGAGGACATGTACGTCTAAAGCTTACTTAAAAGCAAGAAACGAGATCAACCCTTAAGATGGAGACTAGGGATCCCCACTGTATCGCATCTCATTGCTCCTTTTGCCTCTTTAGGGAAATCACTCCAAAAGAAGAATTATTGATTGGTCTGAATTTGGAATGCTTCATTGGCCAAAGCATCTACAACTTGATTGCCCTTTCGATATTCATGAGAAATAGTGGGGGTAAGCTCTTGCATGAGGGAGGAAATCCATGTCTACTAGCACTTTGCTATCAAATTCAATCTGAAGTTGTTTTATATCCAGAGACTTAGCAAGTCTTAATCCTTCTAGAAGGGCCAGTGGCGGAGCCAGGGGGTAATTGTAACCCCCCCCCCCCCCCCCCCGCGGGGATTTTTACCGAATATTTTTTCTTTGATTTTTTTTCCTAAAAGTTTGCCCCTCTTTAATATCAAAATCCCGTCTTTAAAGTGCTATCCATTCGAGTTTATCGCTAACCACAATTGTTTCCAAAATCGCTACTTTTAAGGCATTTTTAAAGCATTTAAGTTCTTCTTTAATGCATCCCTTATAACAACTTTCGCCTCTATTTTCAAATGCCTATTTTTAAGGCATGTTTACGGCATTCTCTCTAACTAGGCTTTTTTGAGGCATTTAACCCATTCGCTAGGTTCACATGTTTGATTGGGAGGCATTTAACTGCCTATTTTTGAGGCATTTATATTGTTTTTTGCTGCCACATAGATTAAGATGATACAAAAAGTACAGTGGGCACGCTTCATAGGATGATCCAAACGGACTAAACCGTTCATTTGTCAGGCCACAACATAAATAGGTTGTCCCCGTACAGAATCTCCATAGGATACCCTAACCCTCCCATTTGTAGAGGGACTGCCCATTATGGAAAACTTTATAAATTGGAGAGTTAGGATATGGGGTACACCCTATTTACTTTGTGGCCTAACTCAACAAAAAAAGCGGTTTGAATCATCTTATGAAGTGCGCCTGACCGTACTTCTTGAAAAATACTGGACTTTAACCCCACGGCCCACACAACACATAAAATCTCCCCTTTCCTATTCATGAATCCTATTTCCATGTTCCAATTTTCTTTTTTTTTTTAAATGTCATAACTAAAAACTCAAAGTAATTATTACAATACCAAGCTAAACAAAAGAAAATTAGAGTGTTTTCATTACTAAATGGGGTGGTCAAATAAATATGAATGATATTTTTTAAAAATAAAAATAAAAAACAATTTGAATTGAAATTTATGTCAATTTTTTATCTTTTTTTATAATAATGTATTAATCATCATATAACCATCATTCTCTGCCCACCCTAGAGCAAATTCCTAGCTCCGCCCCTGAGAAGGGCCCTGCCTTCTGCTTGCATATTGGATCCTTCACCATAAAAATGTGAGAATGCCATACACATCTTTGGTTTATCACTTCTAATAATGCCCCCTCCGCACGACTTTTCTAGATTACCTTTAGATGCTCCATCAACATTTAGCTTGAACCTTCCTATTTCTGGCCTCCTCCACTGAATAAGACTAATTTTATTGCCTTTGTGACATTGGGGAGTAATATCCAACCATCTTAGAACTTCACATTCAAAACTGTTATTGGGATGTAATGTAAATTTCTTACATATGCTGTGATCCATTCTTTGACTTTCCAAATAATGTAATTAGCACTCTTGGCTTTTCCTTCCCATCTCTCCTTACGCACCTTTCTTTCCGTAGCTCCCACATGATGAACATGGGAATGCTTCTCACAATGACTCCCATGTTCTTGTATCTTTTTTTTCTTTGCCATGCGAAACCATATCATGGCTCTATGAAGTGCTGTATAGCAAATATCACAATCGATCTGAAATATTAACGCAAAAGCCTTCCATACTTCAATTGCCATGTCACCGCATACAAACAAGTGATTTGTGTCTTCTTCTTTGGGTGCTTGCAACAATTACACATAGATGCGAAAGGGATATGAGCACTTTTTACTCTGGCATCTACACTTATTGCTTCCTTGAATGTCTTCCAGATATGAACACTAATTTTGGTAGGGATTTCATCCCATATATAAGTCGCCCATTTGATAGTTGAGCTTGACTCACGCACAACTTTCCATGCCGTCTTAGTCTGAAATTTTCCACATTTGGATGGGCTCCATACCAACATATCTTTGCTACCATTTAAAGGAATATGAGTGCTGAGAATATGTGTGCATACCTGGGGAGGAAGGAGGTTCCTCACTTGGCTCAAATTCCAGTTTTTTTTTATTATCAAGAAGTTCCAAAACCTTGGTATTAATATTGATCCCTATTCTGTTGTCTATATATTCAATGAGGGGCTGATGTCCTATCCATTTATTAGCCCAAAAAAGAATTTGTCCATGCCCTACAAGCCATCTACTATTTTCTAGCCATTTTCCTCTGATTCCTAGTATGTCTCTCCATTGCCTAGATGTTGTCTTTCTAATAGGCACAACATTTAGATGACTATCTTTGGTGTAGATAGAGTTCATGAATTTGCTCCAAAGGGTAGTGTTCTCATGGAGCTTATGAAATGATTTTAGCTTGTAAGCAATACAATAATCATACAACGATTTTGTTCCTAGGCCTCCTTCCTTCTTAGGTTTGCATATGTCACTCCAAGATACCCAATGATGCTTTCTTCCAAATTCTGAATGACCCCACCAAAAATTGGCCATGATACTATTTATTCTTTTGATGACTGTTTTAGGTGAGCTTAATGCTGCCAAAATGTACAAGGGCACACTAGACAGAACATGGTTGATAAGAACGAGCATTCCTCCATTGGATAGAAGTTTGGCGTTCCATCCCTCCACTTCTTTCTGAACTTTTCCTATCAACTTATCAAAGTATTCTATCTTCATTCTTCCCTTGAAAATGGGAGCTCCAAGATAATAGATGGGACCGTCCTTATGGGAAAAACCTGTGGCATTGGCAATAATCCTTTGTCTAGATATAGATGCCTTACGAGTGTAGCTTGACTTTAGGAAGTAGTTATGTTGAGATTTTAAAGCCCGTATAGTGAGTTATCAGAAGTCTTTGAGTGTTGCTTGACTTTAGGAAGTTCGTTATGTTGAGATTTTAAAGCCTTTATAGGTGGGATCACTATGTATTTTGAGTAATGTGTGAATTAATGAATGAAAAGTCTTTGGAGGTAATTTTCCCGCAAAGCAAACCTGTTCATAGCTTTCTCTGTTATTTCAATCTTTCTATCTTCAACCTCTCTACATCCTACCCCATTAGCCTTTTACATCATTCAACAAAGCCCTACGGCCCTACGGCCCTACGGGATTAGAAGGGAAAGCATCAGGGTAAAAGAACCCGAGCTGCTCAAGAGTTACATAACATAATGTGAGTATGCCTCATTTTGCCGCATCAACAGGTTACCCTAAGCTCATAAATTTTCTTTATTTGCAGAAATTAAAGTACCCTAATGGTGAAGGATAATCAAAAACAATTTATAGGCTGCCACATTCTTCTAGAGTTTGATCTATATCTATACTCGATAATGAGATGAATTGTAGTACATGATTCTATAGTTGGCTCTCCAAAGATGATTCTAACAATCACAACTAAAAACGGATAATTCTGCATTGAACAGCCAAAAATATTTACAATTGTCCATGGGAGATCCAGTGTCGCAAACCCAGTCAGTTAAAATGGAAGTAAAAAAAGAACAATAGATATTATTATGTAGAACTCAGTACATTTAGCAAACTAACATTATTAGAGTTATTTCTTCTCCTACTTACCGCGTTTCCTGAAGACTTTGAGTAGAGCATCCGTAACCCGTCTTGCAATTTCAGGGCTGAATAATAACGGCAAGTTGTCAGCAATGTCCATATACACCGGGTACCTCTTCAGAAAATTATCTCTCCTAACCAAAATCTCCCTCTCAATCTCTCCAATTTCTCTTCTCCCAACACAATTCTCCAACCAAATCCTTAGCACATCCTTCACAACAACCCCAACATGGTCCCTCAACATCTCTTTCATGTCTCCATCGCAGTCTATGCGCACTAAAATGGCAGTGGGAGACATATGGCTTCGGTTATAAAGAGATGCAGAGAGGAAAGGTTGGCTTTCGGGGAGCTTCTCTAACTTCTGCCTATGTTTTTCAAGCAGGGTGTCTTCGTAGAAGATCTGGAGGTATTCTGGATGAAGAACAAGGTCTTTCCGTGGGATCAAATCCATGATGAGAATGAGAGAATTGGGATGGTATTGGATGAATTCCACGATGAGGTGTGGGGCATCGGTGGTGGGTTTCAGGATCGCGAACAGGGTGGTCATGTTGAGATAAACAGATTCAGATGGGAGGGAAACAGAATCAGATGGGAACTCAGACTCAAATGGGGACTCGCAATCGGAAAAGAAGTTGAGAAAAGCAGACTCAGATGGGAACTCACAATGTGTCCAATATCCCACCATGAAATCGATCTGTAATAAATTAGATAAGAGACACAAAATCAGAAAACTTGAACTGAATGGAAATCGATTTGTTAAAAATCAGATAGAGGAGCAGAATAAAAAAAACTTGAATTAGAATTTTTATTTGATTAGAGAGAGATCGCCAAATGGATTTGCGAGTGCCCAATCTCATGGACAAGATTAAAGATATGTGTTTGTATGGTGTTTTTTCATTTTTTCTCATTCCTTGAATCACCAACTATAGAGGAACAGAAAGAAAGAAAAAAAATTGAATTATGTTTTTTATTTGATTTGACAGAGATTGCCATACATTGGGCGGGAGTCTCGTGCATTGGACCGCCCTTTTTGTTTCGACAGAGATTGCCAAAGGACTTTGCGACGGCCCATGGAGACTAGCCAATCTCATGGACAAGATTAAAGATATGTGCATGTATGGTGTTTTTCTTTTTTCGTCATTCCTTGAATCGCCAACAATTTGGCTCATCATCTTGCCAAATCAGCAGCGTCTAACAACTGACTTTACTTGGGGCAATCTTTACTGCCCCAAGTGAACTTGTAATCCATTTTTTAATGAAATTGGTATCTTCATTAAAAAAATTGATTACGCAAAAGGGATTTGCTAATTCGTTATTAGGGTCTGTATTGTTACACAATTTCTGGGGTTTACTAGGTGTTTTGACTGGTTTTGGGGTGTCGCATCATCTACGAGTTGTGTTTGGTGGCATGTTTAAATTTAAACTACCTGGAGACTATTTGTTTTGTCTCCCCTTTGTCTCCTTGTCTACCCATGCAAGTCGTTTTTTGCTAGTAGAGTCTTGGGATTTTGCACCTCTCTCCTCTCCCTATGTTGGTAATGACACTTCTACTCCCCCTTATTTTGGCAATGACACTCCACACTAGGAAACTAATTCAATTGAACACCAAACGCTACTTGTCACTACTCTACGAGGAGACTACTTCATTACTTGCTATACATGTTGACTAATTCAGTTATAATTCACCAGTACTCTACGAGGTAACTACATGCAACCACTCTCAAAACTCATGTAAAAGTATGAAAACATATGTAAAATGATTGTAAAATCAGAGAACTTGAAGTGGGTTTTTCTTCTGATGGAAACCACTCTGTATAAACTCAGATAAGAGGGGAAAAAAACTTGAATTGGGTTTTTGTTTTGATGGTGGATAGAATATAAATAGAGAAGCAAAATCAGAAAACTTGAACATGTTGAAAATCAGTGTAAACAATCAGATAGAGGAACAGAAAAAAAAAAAAACTTGAATTGGGTTCTGATTTGCTTACCCAGAGAAACAAATCAGAAAACTCGTACTGGATTGATTTTTCTTCCAATGGAAAAAAAAATCAGATAAGAGGAACAAAAATAAAAAATATTGAATTGGGTTTTTTTATGGGTGATGGAATATAAATACCGTGGAGTCCTTTTGGCCGAGTCTGATGTCGAGGGCGCCTTGGGAAGTTGTTGAGTCATTCTCGAAATAGGCGAGATCGGGGGGAATGGAAGAAGGGAGGAGTTGTGGGCCGAGATGGGTATCAATTGAGGATAAGATATCGAGCATTAGATTGCGGTGAGAGGTGGAGACATGGGGGAATTCAATGAGTTTTGAACTCCATTTTTGGAGATCATAGGAGGAGGTCATGCAAGAGTTACAGCTCGTAAGACTCATCTTGTTTTGGAAGGAAGGCAAATGGGGAGGTTGGGGAATGAGGCAGAGAATTTGTAATAGTATTAGTTAGTGTTAATAATCAGAGAATTTCTAGCAAAACGGGAACCATAACACAAAAAGAGACAGAGGAAGCACCAAATGTTGGGCAAAATTTTGGCTCTAATGAAATGACCAAAACACCACCTTAGTTCGTGGGTAAATTTTCAAAACAGACCTAACAAACTCTGGTGCCCCGATGTACCAAACGCACTCGGATATGCGTGTATTTTGATGCCCGGCCACCGAACTCGGATTCATGATTATTGGTCATGGATCTTCTTCCATGCTAGCTTCTTTGTCTAGTAAGTCCTCTTGCCTTTGTCTAGTAAGTCCTCTTGCCGAGAACTCCTCGGATTGGGTCGGGTTTCTCAACATGAAACCTGACCTAACTCAAGATCCATGATTTCTAAACCCGACCCATGTTATTTTCAAATCCGGTGATACCCAACCCAAGTTGCAACCCTAGCTGTTAGCTATTACTTTGATAATTGACCCCTGACTTAAGGGGTTTTTGGTCATTTCAAAAGAACCCAAATTTTGACCAAACTTATTTGGTGCTCCCTCCTTTTGTCTCTTTATGCACGTGTAGCCAAATAAGAACACTTCATTTTTATTGTTAGATATTAAACAATAATCCAACACCACAACTTTTATTTCCTTTTCTACACATTATATTATATTGCTCTCAAACTAACATAAATATCTTCTTGTCGTCGCTTATTAAGTCTCTGAACTATGTAGAGATGGTCTCCCTCTTCCACCACGCCCCTCATTTCCCTTTCCCAACCCCTCCATCTCCTCCCAGGACAAGATCGAGGCTTAGAACCTCTATCTCTTGCTCTATGACTTCATCATCTAATCCCCTCAAATGGAGATCAAAACTCCTTGAATTTCCACATCTCTCCACCTCACACCGCAATCTAATGCTCGATCTTTTCTCCTCAATTGATACCCATCTTGGCTCACAACTCCTCCCTTCTTCTATTGCCCCCAACGTTGCCTCCTTCGAGAACGAGACAAGAACTTCCCAAGGCTCCCTTGACATCAGACTAGGCCAAGACGAATCCACGGTATTTATATTCTATCCACCATCCAAACAAAAATCAAATTCAAATTTTTTTTTTTTTAAATTTCTGTTCTCTTGTCTGATTTTTTACTTTTTCCTTTAAAATTCAGTTCAAGTAAGTTTTTGTTGAGACCTGGACAGAACTCGCCAGTAAAACTACCCATTAAGGGGACGGTGCCCAAATCCTTTTAAGCACTTCTACATCTTTTCATTTTTCTGATTTCAGATTTATTTTGCTTTTGTGGACTGGCTCTGTTTGGATGCAGATGGTTACCATGTAGACTGGTAGTATAAGTAGTCACTCGGGAGGAGACAAACTTTTGTAATGTTTGATCTACCAAGGGTTTACTTGGTAAAATAGTGATAAGTAGTGTTTGGTTGCCAATCTTGTTAGTAGTGGGAAAGGATGACATTACCAATATATAGAAAGAGAAGAGAGAGAGAGGGAAGTGAGAGAAAGAGAGAAAAGGCAAAATTCTACTTGAAGAATTTTACCATTTTGGAGAAATGAGGCATGGAGGGTATAAGGAGAGCTCATGGGTGCCACATTACCAGACAAGCAATAATTAGCTATGATTTTTGTCAAGTAGTCTCCATGGATTGTGATGCTATTGGCAAACAAACACCAAAGTGCATTATTTTGCTTGAGGATTGCTTAAGGCTCCCTTGCAATTGGCATCCAAACAGAGCATAATTTTCTGATTTTGTTTCTCTGTCTAGTCAAATCAAATATCCAATTCAAACCAGTAAGGGTGTGGCTCGTTGGCTTAAAGTCATGGGTATGCTCCCCATTGTCGCGAGTTCGAATCCCCCAGCTTGCCTGATTCGCCATCTGTAGGGAATAGTCCTGCCCTAAAATTTGGGGTGGGGGCCGTGACGGGACGCAATGTTATCAAAGAAAAAAAAAACCCCAATTCAAGTAATTTTTTTCCTGTTCCTCTATCTGATTTTTTAGACATCAGTTTTCATCATCAAGTTTTCATATTTTTCGTTTTTTTTTTTGAAATAGCGATTTGTATTAAATGAAAAGGGAGCACCTGAGAAGGGGCAACCCAGAGAACAAAAACAAGTTTTCATATTTTTCTTTCTACGTGTGATGATAGATTTATTTCTTTTGTCCATATTCCTGAGTGCTAGATTGATTGGCTAAATCAGGGGCCTTGCGGGGTTCCTTTTATGTTGGGTAATCATTGCCCTTTGATTTGCCCATGTACTCTTCTCTCTTTTAATATAGTAATCTTTCGCTCAAGAGAAGTTTTTTGATTTCATTTCTCTGTCTACTTTTTTACAGATCGATTTCATGGTGGGATGTTGGCTCCATTGCCAGCTCCCATCTGGGTCTTCTCTCGACATAACCACCCTTTTCGCGTTCCTCAAATCCACAACCGACGCCCCACATCTCCTCTTGGAATTCATCCAAAGCAGCCCCAATTCTCTTATTCTCTACATGGATTTGCTCCCACGTAAAGACCTCGTTCTTCACCCAGACTACCTCCAGACCTTCTACCAAAACACCCTAATTGAAAATCAGAGGCAGAAGTTAGACAAACTCCCTGAGACTCAACCTTACCTCTCTTCAAATCTTTATCTCCGAGGCATTCTTTCGCCCACCTCCATTTCGGTGAGTATAAACTGCGAAAACATGGAAGAGATGGTGAGGGACCATGTGGGGGATGTTGTTAAAGAAATGTTGAGGATCTGGTTGGAGAGTTGTGGTGGAAAAAGAGAAATTGGAGAGATGGAGAGGGAGATTTTGGTTAGGAGAGATGATTTGCTTAAGAGGAATGCTGTGGAAATGGATATTTCTGCCAACTTGCCTAGATTATTCAGTCCTGAAGTCGCAGAACGAGTTAAGGATGCTATACAGAAAGTTTTTAGGATAGAGAGCAAGTAGGAGAAGAAAAAACTGTACTAATGTTGGTTTGCTAAGCTCTTGGAAAGTGTATTGAGTTCAACAGAATAGTATGTCTTGTTCTTGCTCAATTTCTTGGATTTTACTTTCATTTTAATTGAGTGGGTTTGCGACCTTGGATCTCCCATGGACAATTCTATGTATTTTTGGCCACTAAGTATTGTTGTTGGTTGTCCTTAATCATAAGAGTACTTAACTGTAAATAATGAAAGTTGATGAGTTTAGGATAACACTTGGATGTGGTGAGATGTGGCACGCTCTCTTTAAGGTGATTTTGCTCTAATTCTTTGGATACCTTACAATTTTTCTTTTTCTTTGGCTTCGGCATAGTCTTCTTTTCTTTTTCTCAAATAAAAAAACTCATTCGCGCCAAGTGTGAGGGAATGCTAGACGTTTGGTAATTTCTCCTCCTCACAAGGTTTTGTTTTAAGAGTTCTAAAAGAGTTCTAATGTGGGTCTTTTTGTTTTGAAGGTAAGAAAATAAAAACACACTCTTTGAAACTTGACGGAAAAATTATAAATAATTAGAATTAAGAAACAACTTTTAATTGTTTTCTTCTTCAAAATGCCAACAATGAAATACTTATTAGTTCACTTAAAAAAAATTGTAAAAAGTCGGTGATAGGCAATCAACAAAGCATCATGTATAATGAAGGCCTCTGTGACTAAGAACCTTCACTTAGTGTATTATAAGTTTATAACTATACATGCTTTGACCTACAGCCCTTGAGTATAGAAAAATATATACTACACACATGTTACCTAAAATAACCTTTGTTTAAGCTACGCGGCTCACTTTTGCAAGAGAGAATTTACTAGCATCCATCGCAGAAGGCATTTTGCGGATGGACTGTTGCATCTGACCGTAGCCACCTCGTGAGAGAAAACAAAATCTGCTGAAAAATGAGCCTCTGTGGCTGCTGTTAGATGCAACAGACCATCAGCGAAATGCCTTCTGTGATGAACGCTAGCAAATCCCATGTTTTGATATACCCAACCCTCTTTATTAGCTTAAATGCTTCTATAATTGGCCATTTAAAGAGAGAGAGAAGAGCCATGCTTACTTTTAAGTAGATTTTGTCTTATTCATTTGAATTCATCAGATGTGGCTGTTCTCTCCTGCAAAAGTAAGCTGCCACGTGGCTTTCCTCGAAATTGCCTAGCAAAAGATTTTAGGCTGAGGCCAGCCAAGACTTTCTAGAGAAGGCGTGACTCGCACTTGGAGACCATCTCACCCAGTGGCATTCTTCATGCAAGTGGCATCGGGCCCACCAATATGGGTGATGCCATTTTCGTAGAATAGGTAATATAAATGAAGGTGGGGAGAAGATGCAATAGAGAAGGTCAAGAAACCAACAAGACATGGAGAAATGGATTGCAGTCCTGGCCACAACTATGGCAATCTCCCTATTGTTGACAAGATTACTATCTCCCTATTGTTGACAAGATTACTATTCAGATCACTGGCGAAAAAGGCAATGAAATGGCCAAAAGGGCCGAAGAAATTGCCGATAGTCGGCAATATGCACTAGTAGCCAGCATCTTGCCTCGTAACAATTAAAAATGATGTGCTCACCCCCAAAGGCTTTAAAGCTTAGTAAGAAAGAGGGGCTAAAATGTTGAGAAAGTGGTGGAAATGTCATTTTCAATATAAATATAAATAAACTATATAAACTATTGGTGGGTGGGATGTAAGATTTAGTGGCCTTACTTGCTCTTATTAATAAAATAATATTTTGGCAATTCAATATTTGTTGTATTTAAAGAACATGTTCTAAACAAGTATGAAAAAGCTTGATGACAATAGAGCCATTGGTAGCAAGTGTGTATGCTACTTACCCATGGACCACCTGCCACCCTGGGATAGAGATCCTAGGTGACGTGTCCACATCTCCATAGTGAAGAGAAGTATTTCTATAGCCATTTCTATATATTTTAAGAAGCTAATCTAACATGCTCTCAAGGGAAAAAAAAATCTAATTAAAAAAAAAAAACCTTTGTATTTAAGGATTTTATTGATGGCAGATTTTATTGCTATATTAAGAGGAAAGGGCCGATTCTTTGCCAATGTATTAATCGTACTGAAAAGCAGGGGATGACAGCAAGGTGTTTTACTGCCAGTAGAAAACCCGCGTTGCTTCAAGCGGCTTTTAACCGCTTGACGTTAGACTTCCTCATATTTTAATATACAAAAAATTATAATTTTAGGAATGAATTTTGATATACGCTTATAATATTTTTAGGGCTGTGATAAATTCACCGCTTCCAGGATAAATTGATCCCCCCCCCCCCCCCATTTACCAGTTGTTGACGGGTACTACATTGGTACAACTACTCTCTCTCTCTCTCAAAAATAGACCGCCGGTAATTGAAATTACTCATAAATAGACCGCCAGTGAATAAAATTACTAAATTTCTATGCTTTTTTCTTGTAGTATTTTCCAGTGACATATGCCGGTGGCTCTTATTGTCTGCCTGTAAAAACACTATATACCCCCTGTTTTTAGGGACCATAGGTATAAACCTACTGTTTTTTTTACCGGCGAATATATATCGGCAGTCCATAAAATTCGAAGGTTAAAATCATACTAGCAAATTTTAGGCACCGTCGGTACATGTCCGGCAGTAAAAATAAATAAATCCTGTTGCCGCAATTGTTACCAACCTTCGTAAAAGATACCCATGGGCCCACCTCAGTCTCTTGTATATGATCTAATCCGTTGATCTTACTACAGGCATAGGTAGTGCCAAATGCCATTGAGAACAACTTGATCGGATGGCCTAGGCCCTTGGTCCAACAAATACCATTTAGGGTTCAACCAAGAAAGGATTATGTAGTCCGTCATCTTACGCAAGGGATGTCCGTTTAGGATATGACCAAGATCTTGTCCGTCACCTTATTTATCTTCCACAGGATCAATGGTCATCATTACCCCTTGTGGGACCCAAAACAGCCTTAGACCATTCTCTTCATTAAATCCTAAATCAACAACCTTTGCTTAAGCTCTAATCGCATGACAGAAGAGCCACCTCAGGTGAATTAAATGAAGAAAAAACCTGCTAAAAAGTGAGCCGAGGGATGGCTTTTTCGTAAATTGCCTAGCAATTCAACAAACACGAAGATTTACGTGGTTTGGCAAAGCCTACTCCACGGGCGAGAAACACGATCTTCTACTATTAGAAAAAACTATATACAAGGATTACAATGGATTTAAACCAAAACCCACAACCCTTTCCTTGCTTCTCAAAACCAAGATCGTATCCAAGAGATAACCCGAGAAAAACCCAAGAGAAAGCCCCTAGAAGAAACCAAAGAGGAACCCAAGAAGGAACCCAAGAAGAAACCAAAGAGAAAAACCCTATTTCTCCTCTCTCTCTCTCTCTCTCTCTCTCTCTCTCTCTCTTGATTTTGCCATACTCCAAAGAAGAAAGCCACTTCCTCTTTTTAATTGTTTCCAAGAAACCCAAATAAGAGGGTTTCTATCTTTGCCTCTTGCCTTTCCACCCAAGCCAACTACGGTGGGTGGGAAATAAGGCAAATTTCTAACACTAAAGTCTCCAATGTTTTGACATTCCAACCCCCTCCTTTTTTAAATTAAAATATTCTACAATTGGTCATCTAAAAAACGAGGGTTGTAATATAGATTTTAAAAATATTTTTTTAAATTAAAATATTCTACAATTGGTCATTTAAAAAAGGAGGGTTGCTAATATAGATTTTTAAAATATCCCTTTTTAAATTAAAATATTCTACAATTGGTCATTTAAAAGAAGGAGAGAACAGCCACACAGTCATTTTTAGGTAGATTTTGTCTTGTTCATTTGAATTCATCTGAGGTGGCTTTCCCCAAAATTGCCTAGCAAAAGTTTGATGTCTGGACAACATGTTAGGTAAGCTTACTTATTATAAAAGAAAGTTGTAAGGAGATGATCTAGCGAAAGATCAAGAAAGCATGAAAACATGGAGAAATGGATTGGAGTCCTAACCACAACTGTGGCAATCTCCCTCTTGTTGACAAGATTACTGTTCAGATCGCCTGCGAGAAACGCAACGAAATGGCCGGGAGGGTTGAAGAAATTGCCGATAATCGAAAATATTCACCAGCTATCCAATGGTGGAGATTTGATCCATGTCACACTAGCCAAACTAGCTAAAATCCATGGCGATGTGATGGCAATTTGGTTAGGAAGTTGGTGGCCGATGATCATAGTAAGTGATATCGAGCTCGCTTGGGAAGTGCTAGTCAACTAATCGGGTGACTATGCCGCTCGTAGCATTCCATTCACCATTAGACTTCTCAGTGCAAATGGGAACATAATTTCTTCCTCCGACGCCGGCTCTCTCATTGGCAAGCACTCCGACGAGGCCTTCAAAACGGCCCTCTTGGCCCTCTCAACATCTCACATCCCAAACCCAGTTGCAAGAAAGCGACATACGCCTCATGATCCAGAACATCAAAGACGAAGCCGACCGGAATTCGGGCATCATCAAGCCGTTCCATCATATAAGGCTAACGACGGTCCGACTACTGAGTCGCCTTTGTTTTGGATCTGATTTCAAAGATGAATCATTCTTGGTTGGGATGGATAAAGCAGTGGAAGATGTTATCAAATTAAGCAGCCATGGTCATATCGTGGATGCATTTCCAATCGCTCGGCACATCCCTTTTCTCAACTGAACCTCCAAACAGCTCACCGAAGTGAAGCTAAACATTGAAAAACTAATACGCCCACACCTCTCCTCGCCACCTCCGAATTCCTACCAGCACTTCCTCCTGTCAAAAAGCTTTCCGGAACAAGTCACGATCTTCAGCTTGTTCTACCTGTTCCTTCTTGGCGTGGATAGCACCGCTTCCACTACTCTATGGGCACTCACATTCCTAATTCACAATCCACAAATCCAAGACAAGCTCTACAAAGAGATTAAAAATATAAACAACGAAAGCGGCAACCAAGAGAGGGTGGTGAGGATTGAAGATATGAGTAAGTTGCACTATCTATAAGCCGTGGTGATGGATACAATGAGGATGAAACCGATAGCGCCATTGGGGGTGCCTCACAAGGTAGCAAAGGAGACGAAGTTGATGGGAGAGACGGTGGGGGTACCCCAATGATGTGATGGTGAACATTTACGCGGTACACCATGACCCCAAGTTGTGGGAGGAGCCCTACCGTTTTTGGCCCGAGAGGTTTTGGGGTAATAGACGAGAGAGTAAGGGAGGATTGGAGAAGGGGTTTCTTCCCTTTGGAGGAGGGATGAGAGTTTGTGCAGGAATGGAGTTGGCTAAGCTTCAAGTTCCCTTTGTCGTTGCTAATTTGGTCAACGCTTTTAGCTGGTTAAATGCTGTTGACAGTCAACTGCCAGATATGACCGAGGTTCTAAACTTTGTTGCGGTGATGAAGACCCTGCTAGTAGCCCGCATCTTGCCTCCAACAACTAAAAATGATGTGCTCACCCACAAAGGCTTTTAAGCTTAGTAAGAAAGAGGGGCTAAAATGTTGAGAAAGTGGTGGAAATGCCATTTTCAATATAAATATAAATAAACTATATAAACTATTGGTGGGTGGGATGTAAGATTTAGTCGCCTTACTTGCTCTTATTAATAAAATAATAGTTTGGCAATTCAATATTTGTGATATTTAAAGAACAAGTTCTAACCAAGCATAAAAATGCTTGATGACAATAGAGCCGTTAGTAGCAAGTGTGCATGTTACTTACCCATGGACCACCTACCACACTGGGATAGAGATCCTAGGGTAAAGTGTGGACACATTAGGCATGCCCTAAATGAGCTCAGGCTTATGGGAGTGATAGGATTAACTCCCTTAGTGACAGGCCAGTGCAGCCCATGTGTGAATCAGGATGCTGTCATACTTCTAATGCACCCCTGTGCACGCTATGAGCAAGACATAGTGAAGAACTTTGGGATATGACCTAACAAGCTTGAGAAAGTCCCGGAGCCTTGGTTATTAAAGCCATGTTTTTTGTAACAAATATTTGGTTTCAAAAATGTTTATTTTATCCTAAGTTTGCCCTCATATAAAAGATTATATATATATATATATATATATATATATATATATATATATATTAAGTATATAAATTAGAATTGATATAATTTAATATTCTTAAAGTCAAACATGTTTGAATTTGTCAAAAATTAATGAAGGGCAAACCTGGGAATTAGAATCAAGAGAAGGGGCATAAATGACAAAAATTAAGGGTTAAAAGGTAATTGGTTAATGGTATTTATTTAGAGAGCATTGTGCACATGTAAACCACGGATTATATTTTATGTTCAATGTATGCACTTATTGCATATGCATATATAGAGTACATGTTGGATTTTTGTTCAACGTAATTATTACACGAATGGACATGTGCATGGTTCATTTTCTCTATCAATAAACTCACCATTAACCCGTGTGAAGATGACTCACCCTTAACTAACATTCATTGTTTCTTAACTCAAGAGACATATTTGGAACTCTATAAATAGCACACCCCCAAGCCTCATTTGGTATTCTCTTATGTGCTCTTGTTGGTTCTCTTTCTAAGTTCTCTTGAATGATTCCAATTAAAGTTTTTCAAAAGGTTTCTTTTAGTTTTCTCAAGCAAGTCAGGTCTCTTATTCCTTAGAACTTCGTAGGAATACTTGGTGTCCAAGCTTTGGAGAGACACTCAAGTGTTGTGAAGTTGAAGATTGCAGAAGACTCCTGATCCTCTCCTGTGTATCTCCAAAGTCAGCGGAGCAGGTGAATCGCTTGTGGATGATTCGTAGAGGGTGCTTTCATGCATCTTTTGTTTGGTAAATGGCTCTATTTGGTTCAAGACATTTTCATGTTATCATTTAATCTTATTTTATTCTTTTGATTCAGTGTATTACATATATACTTGTGCTAATGGATCCCTCTAGAGATCCGATCTCTTCCTTTATATCCCTTGGCAATGAACAGGTTCCCGATGGTCAGAATCATGAGCCGAAGCGACACAAGGGAACATCGAAGGTACTTGAAGAACATCAGAAGATATTTACAAATTGATGTATTCCAATTATTGTTTAGATTGATTTAGTTGGATATGGATTGGTATTAGGAGAGAGAAAGGGTGATGAGAGAAAGTTGTAATCTTGTACTCATGACATAGCGGAAACATGTCCCTTTTAATTTTTCATTTAACATTAATAAATATAGCAACGAATTTTTCCAGAACATGGATTGTTTCCAACATGGGAGTCATTAGGTGATAACTAACAACAACTCCGTTTGGATGAAAGTTGAGTAGATGTAGCTATAAGTTAAATGACAAAATTTAAAGAAGGCTATTGATTTTAGCACGATGGTTTTAAGTTTCGACCGAAATCTGAAATTTAGTCCGAAATTTTGGGTTTCGGTCGAGACTGAAACCGAAATCAAACATACCCGAAATAGTACTTTATTTTGATTGAAAATTTGAAATTTTGGTCAAATTTCATTTTTTCCAAAATTTCATCCGAAATTTTATGAAATTCAACAAAAAAATCTCTCTTTTTATTTTTTATTATTTCCCCAAAATTTCAACCGAAATTTCGAAATGACTGAGATTTCGGACAAAATTTTGTAATAAAGAAAGGGCAATGATATTTTCACTCCCCCTGGAGTACGCATTTGCGCCCCTTATAACGGGTGAACAGTGGGCAACTTAATGCTTTTTGACGTCAAATCATGTTAAAACCATGATTGGCAGTACCATGTTTTAATAATGGCACACAGTCAGATTGTCTTTTCTTTTTAAATTTGCTTTTGAAAGCTTTTTGGGAATTGACAGCTATTTTAAAGAAGAAAAGACATACTGAGCTTGTGCAATTATTAAAATAGGGTAGTGCCAATATCAGTAGCCTATACCAAGCTAAAAAAAAAGGGTGAGAGTAAAAACTGCCCTTTACTTTTCGTTTGTTTTTCTCTTGGCTTTATTCTAAGGAAAATCTAACCACTAAAAGAAAAACCCTTGAACCCGTTTTAGGGACGGATTTATAACCTTCCCCCAAAATCAATCACAATAAAAGATGGGAAATGATAAATGCACCCCTTTTCATCACCAGGGATACCTAACTGCAGTGTACGTGGAAATCAAATCCACTGAATCCTCTGACGTGAAGTACATCAGCCACTCTGCAGTCATTGATACACTGTTGCTGGGTGTCCCTGCTGATGAAAACGGACGCATTTATCATTTCCCTAAAAGATTTACTGTGTAGGAAATTAATACTGTCTCCATTAGTAGACATCTAGGGACGGCTTTTGAAATCTGTCACAAAAAATATAGTATTAGCGACGTCGCTAACAATATATTTTTATATTTTTATAGTATTTTTAATATACAAAAATTACATTTTTAGGGATGGATTTAGAAATCCGTCACTAACAATATTTCTAAAATATTTTAATATACCAAAAATTATAATTTTAGCAACAAATTTTGATATACGCTTATAATATTTTTAAAATATTTTTAGGGCTGTGATAAATTTGCCCCTTCCAGGATAAATTGATCCCCCACATTTGCCAGTTGACCGGTACTACATTGGTACAACTAGTCTCTCTCTCTCTCTCTCTCTCTCTCTCTCTCTCTCTCTCTCTCTCTCTCTCACACACACACACACACACACACACACACACACACACACACAAAATAGACTGCCGGTAATTGAAATTACTCATAAATAGATCTCCAGTGAATAAAATTACTAAATTTCTATGCTTTTTTCTTGTAGTATTTCCGAGGACATATACCGGTGGCTCTTATTGTCTGCCTATAAAAACACTACATACCACCTATTTTTAGGGACCATCGGTATAAACCTACTTTTTTTTTACCGGCGAATTTATACCGGCAGTCCATAAAATCCGCCGGTAAAAATCATACCAACACATTTTAGGGACTGTCGGTAAATGTCCTGCAGTAAAAAAAAAAATCATGTTGCCGCAATTGTTACCAACCTTCATAAAAGATACCCATGGGCCCACCTCAGCTTCTTGTATATGATCTAATCCGTTGATCTTAACTACAGGCATAAGTAGTGCCAAAATGCCATTGAGAACAACTTGATCGGATGGCCTAGGCCCTTGATCCAACAAATACCATTTAGGGTTCAACCAAGAAAGGATTATGTAGTCCATTATCTTACGCAAGGGATGTCCGTTTAGGATATGACCAAGATCTTATTTATCTTCCACAGGATCAATGGTCATCATGCCCCCTTGTGGGACCCAAAACATCCTTAGACCATTGATATTAGAAGTAACTTTTTGCGTAATCATTATTTTCATTAAATCCTAAATCAACAACAGTTGCTTAAGCTCTAATAGCTTTCTGCGAATTAAATGAACAAGACAAAATCTGCTAAAAAGTGAGCCGGGAAATGGCTTTCCGTGAAATTGCGTAGCAATTCACTAAACTAAAGTCTAGAATGTTTTGAACTAGAAACCCTCCTTTTTTAAATTAAAACCTTCTACAATTGGTCAATTAAACAAGGATAGAACAGCCACACAAAATCATTTTTAAGTAGATTTTGTCTAATTCATTTGAATTCATCTAAGGTGGATTTTCTCTCCCGCAAAAAGTGAGCTGCCAAGTGGCTTTCCCCAAAATTGCTTAGCAACCACGAGAGGGTGGTGAGGATTGAAGAGATGAGTTGTTAGAGTCAAGCAAGGTTGCTTGAAGCATTACACCCTAGGTATCTAGTTTGGAATAACTAGTTTGTTGCCTCCAGCCCCTCTATATAGAGATACACTAGGGTTATTGACTGGTTAATGGACTCTAGCCCATGTAGGCCCACTACACCGGTTCATTATCTTATTGGGCTTATATTAGAACATATTTAGGTTATACTATATACCCAACATGAGTAAGTTGCACTATCTACAAGCCGTGGTGAAGGAGACAAGGAGGATGAAACCGATAGCGCCATTGGCTGTGCCTCACATGGTGGCGAAAGAGACAAAGTTGATGGGAGAGACGGTGAGGGTCGGCACAGAAGTGATGGTGAACATTTATGCAGTGCACCATGACCCCAAGTTGTGGAAGGAGCCCTATAGTTTTTGGCCGGAGAGGTTTTGGGGGAATGGTGGGGAAAGCAATGTAGGGTTGGAGAAGGGGTTTCTTCCCTTTGGAGGAGGGATAAGAGTTTCTGACGGTCAACTGCCAGATAAGACAGAAGTGCTAAACTTTGTTGTGGTGATGAAGACCCCGCTTGTAGCCCGGATCTTGCCTCGTAACATTTAGAAATGATATGCCCACCTCCACAGACTTTTAAGTTTTGTAAGAAAGAGGGGCTAAAATATCATTTTCAATATAAATATAAATAAACTATATAAACTATTGGTGAGTGGGAGTCATTCGGTGATAATTAACAAGTAACAACTACTCCATTTGGATGAAAGTTGAGGAGACATAGGTATAAGTTAAATGACATAATTTACAGAAGGTTATTGATATGGGCACCATGGTTTTAAATTTTGACTGAAATCCGAAATTTCAGGTTTAGGTTTCAGGTTTCAGTAGAAACCGAAACTGAAATCACACATAATTGAAATATTAGTTTATTTCGACCGCAATTTTGAAATTTCAGTCGAAATTTCATTTTTTTTCTCGAAATTTCATCTTAAATTTTAGGAAATTCAACAAAAAATCTCATTTTTAAATTATTATTATTATTTTCCTGAAATTTCGGCCGAAATTTCAGTGAGGTATGAAATTCGTAACGAAACCGAAATTTAAAACCATGATTGGCACTACCATGCTTTAATATTGGCGCACAGTCAGATTGTCTTTTCTTTTTAAATTGGCTTTTGAAAGCTTTTTGGTTTAAAGAAGAAAAGACAAGATGAGCTTGTGCAATTATTAAAATAGGGTAGTGCCAGTATTAGTAGCCTTTATCAAGCAAAAACAAAAAGTGAAGAGTAAAAATGCCCTTTATTTTTCATTCATTTCTCTCTTTGGCTTGATTCTGAAAAAAAATCTACCCACTTCTTCGTTTGGTTGCCGGAATTTTTTTGGTTCTTGGGACTTTTGTGGAATTTCTACAGGCCATGTTTGGTTGCTGGGCCCAAAAGAATCCCAGGAACCAAAATAACCCCGCACGAAACCCTACCATGGAAAAAAATAATACTCCCAGGAACCAAAAATAAGCTTGCAGAAGAATTTTTTTCTTCCCAACAGTTCAAGCAACCAAACAAAGTGTTTTTTTCCCACCAAGTCCAGTCAACCAAACATGGGATATTTTACAGGGATACTTCCAGGGAGTTTTTTTTGCCACCAATCTCCCAGGGAGTTTTTTGTTCCACAGAAATCCCAAGAACCAAAAAAATTCCGCTAAAAGAAAACCCGTTAAACCTGTTTTAGGGATGGATTTATAACCTTCCCCAAAAATCAATCACAATGATAGAAATTTAGTGGCTTCTGAAATCTATCCCTAAAAATATAGTATTAGCGTACATTTTTAGGGATGGATTTCAGAAGCTAATAATATTTTTAAAATATTTTAATATTCAAAAATTTATATTTTAAGGGACGAATTTTGAAATCTGTCACTTATAATATTTTTAGGGTTGCGATAAATTCACCCCCTTTTACCGGTTGTTAACCGGTACAACATTGATACAACCACTACTCTCTCTCTTTCTCCACTACTCTCTCTCCGGTACAACTTTGATACAACCACTACTCTCTCTCTCTCTCTCTCTCTCTCTCCCTGTTGGTGGGGCCCAAGAATGGAATTATTTAAATCTTTGAAGAAGTTATGCCCAGCCCCTACTTCTTCCTAGAGCCAGTCAGCCAGTACTCCCTTTCTCTTCTCTCTTTGAACATGAGCCCTTAGTGGGGTCCAACACTGAATAGTTAAGATTTTTGAAGGTTTACGCCATTAAAAGTGTTTTTTTTTTTTAATAAAAATCACTTGGGTTCACTTTATTTGAAGACCCAAACCGTACATTTGTTTAACACAATGTAAATAGGCCTTGCCCTGAAAATCATCTTCCTGCGATGATATTAACTCTTTGATTCATAGAGATTCATATATTGGTGTCGTCGTATTAGATCAGTGTGAGCACAAGGATTCAACATTTACCAAATGATTCACAAACCCAAATTGACTAACTGTACTAATGAACTTTGCAAGTGTACAAGACAGGTTAGGTACCGCCAAAATGCCATCGAGAACAACTTGATCGGATGGCCCTTGATCCAACAAATACCATTTAGGGTTCAACCAAGAAAGTATTATGTAATCCATTATCTTACGCAAGGGATGTCCTTTTAGGATATGACCAAGATCTTGTTGGTCACCTTATTTATCTTCCACAGGATCAACGGTCATCATGCCCCCTTGTGGGACCCAAAACACCCTTCTTCCATTGATAATAGTAGTAACTTTTGGGTAGTCATTCTCTTCATTAAATCCACCAACAACCTTTGCTTAAGCTCTAATCGCATGACAGAAGAGCCACCTCAGGTGAATTAAATGAACAAGACAAAATCTGCTAAAAAGTGAGCCTGGAAATGGCTTTCAGTAAAATATCCTAGCAATTCACCAAACTAAAGTCTAGAATGTTTTGCTATTAGCAACCCTCCTTTTTAAAATTAAAATCTTCTCCAATTGGTCATTTAAACAAGGATAGAACAGCCACACAGACTCATTTTAAAGTAGATTTTGTCTTATTCATTTGAATTCATCTGAGGTCGCTTTTCTCTCCCGCAAAAAGTGAGCCTCCAAGTAGCTTTCCCCAAAATTGCTTAGCAAAATTTTGGATGCCTGGACAACATGTTAAGTAAGTTTAGGCAATATAAAAGAAAGTTGTGAGGAGATGGACTAAAGAAAGATCAAGAAAGCAAGAAGACATGAAGAAATGGGTTGCAGTCCTGTCCACAACCGTGGCAATCTCCCTGTTGTTGACAAGATTATTATTTAGATCACTGGCGAAAAACACAATGAAATGGCCAAAAGGGCCCACAAAATTACCGATAATCGGAAATATGCACCCGCTATCCAATGGTGGAGATTTGATCCATGTCACATTGGCCAAACTAGCCCGAATCCATGGTGATGTGATGACAATTTGGTTAGGAAGTTGGTGGCCGATGATCATAGTAAGCAATATCGATCTCGCTTGGGAAGTGCTAGTCAACAAATCGAACGACTATGCCGCTCGTAGCGTGCTATTCACCAATAAACTTTTCACTGCAAATGGGAACACAATTGCTTCCTCCAACGCTGGCTCTCACTGGCTGGCACTCTGGCGAGACCTTCAGAACGGCCCTCTCGGCCCTCTCAACATCTCATCCCAAACCCAGTTGCAAGAAAGCGACATATGCCTCATGATCCGGAACATGAAAGAGCAAGCTGGCCGGAATTCCGGCGTTGTCAAGCCATTTCGTCGTATAAGGCTAATGACGATCCGACTACTGAGTCGCCTTTGTTTTGGATCCGTTCAAAGATGAATTGTTCTTGGTTGGGATGGATAAAGCAGTGGAAGATGCTATCAGATTAGGCAGCCATGGTCATGTCGTGGATGCATTTCCGTTTGCTCGGCACATACCTTTTCTCAACCGAACCTTCAAACAGGTCATCGAAGTGAAGCTAAACATTGAAAAATTGATACGCCCACACCTCTCATCGCCACCTCCGAATTCCTAGCTGCACTTCCTCCTGTCACAAAACTTTCCGGAACAAGTCACGATCTTCAGCTTGTTCGAAATGTTCCTTCTTGGCGTGGATAGTACCGCTTCCACTACTCTATGGGCACTTGCATTCCTAATTCACAATCCTCAAATCCAAGACAAGCTCTATAAAGAGATTACAAATATAAACATTGAAAGTGGCAACCACGAGAGGGTGGTGAGGATTGAAGAGATGAGAAAGTTGCACTATCTACAAGCCGTGGTGAAGGAGACAATGAGGATGAAACCGATAGCGCCATTGGCTGTGCCTCACATGGTGGCGAAGGAGACCAAGTTGATGGGAGAGACGATGGGGGTCGGCACGGAAGTGATGGTGAACATTTACGCAGTGTACCATGACCCCAAGTTGTGGGACCCTACCGTTTTTGGCCCGAGAGGTTTTGGGGCAATGGTGGAGAAAGTAAGGGAGGGTTGGAGAAAGGGTTTGTTCCCTTTGGAGGAGGGATGAGAGTTTGTGCAGGAATGGAGTTGGCTAAGATTCAAGTTCCCTTTGCCGTTGCTAATGTGGTCAATGTTTTTGCTAGTCAAGTGCTGTTGACGGTCAACTGCAAGATCTGACGGAGGAGCTAAACTTTGTTGTGGTGATGAAGACCCCGCTTGTAGCCCGCATCTTGTCTCGTAACATTTAAAAATTGTTATGCCCCACCCCCATAGTAACATGATGAGGGGTCTTCCAGTTTGTAAATGGTTTGTGGTGTAGGACTTTTGGGGTTGATTGGCAGGTGTTTTGAGAGGGGGTTAGTGTTTTCTGGTTTCATGGGATCAGAGATTGTTGTGGGAAGGGTTGTGGAAGGAGGATGTTAGAATTTCTGTTTGGTCTGCTCAGATCTCGTTCTCTTAGCTTTAATTGATTTTTTTTTGGATGGTAGGGGAATATCTGAGTGTGTTGAGGGACCTTGGTCCTTCGCGGCTTGAGGGATTTATCCCTTTGTGAATGTGTAATCACCACCGAATCTCTTTAGAGTCCTTGTATTTTTGTTATATGTTTAGAGTTGGTTAGCCATCAGGTAGAGGTTGAGTTTATCTAGAATACTAGTTTGTTTTATCTAGATTCGTATAGAAGAGTTTGTTATTAGGAGAAACTTAGAGTTTGATTTTATCTAAACTTGGTTGAAGTTATCCAACCGAGCTGGCAGACTTGATGTATATAATAAAGTACTTGTGAATAAAATTTTTAGAGTGCTTCTTTAACGTTTAAATTTTTTGTTGGATCTGATGTTTCTCTTTTGCAAATAATTTCCCTCTTCTAGGTTCACATTTGGTATCAGAGCGAGGTGTTCGGTCTGAATACTGGTTTGTTCTTGGATTTGCTTCGAGGGAATATCGAGGCGGAAATACGGATTTGTTCTTTGGTTGCTTCGAGGTGATATCGAGGTCGAAGAAGAGATGGCGGACAGTGTTGGTATGTTGCCGGGAATTGAAAATCTCAACAATACCAATTACATCTATTAGAAGCTGTACTTGGAGTCATATCTTCGAGGCCAAGATCTATGAGAGAGAGTGAATGACAATGACACCGAGGCACCAGAAGAGGAAGTGGATATGCTACGGAAGTGGAAGTCCGTGCCGAAAAAACATTGTACGTATTGAAGGCGTCAATACAGAAGGAGTTGACCGAGCAGATTAGAGATGCGAAAACTCTGAAAGAAGCGTGGGAGGAATTCTCATCTCTCTTTTCACGGGCGAACGATGCAGGGTTGCAATTCTTGGAGAATGAGATCGGTTCATTAACACAAGGTAATTTATCAATCTTTGATTATTTTATGAAAGCTAAAAACTTATGTAATGAGATGTCTCAATTAGATGAGAAGTCTAAGATTAGTGAAAGCCGGATGCGGAGAATGATGATCTGTGGCCTGAGGCCCGAGTTTAGTGGATTTATCACCGTTATACGTGGTTGGCCAACGCAACCATCTCTCCTGGAGCTGAAGAATCTCTTCATTAACCAAGAGAAAGTAAGGAAGTGCTTGCGTTGAATAGCAAGCGAAAGTGACAGAAAAATAAGAAGCCGAAGGATGGCTATAGGAAAGGTTCCCCAGAAAAAACCTGTCAGATGCTATTACGGTACCTCAAAAGCTCTAAAAGCCAATTAATTAAGAAAAGACAAGCTAAATTTGTGCAATTATTAAAACATGGGAGTTGCTAAGGCATTTCGCATAGCGTCTGTTGCATGAGAGCAGCCACATAGTCCCAGATTTTGCCTCATTCATTTAATTCATATGAGGTGGGTGCTCTCTCATGCGATAGACACTCCACGAAATGCCCTTTGTGATGGAAGCTAGCAAATCCCTTAAAATATGGTAGTGTCAATATCAATAGCCAAGTCCTCCAAAACTACCATGTTGTTGGTCCACACTGCTTACGTAAGTTATCCTCGTAAAAAATTAATAGATTACTCGGACAAATAATCCTTAAGTAGAGTCCAAACCACCCTAAAAAAAATCAGAAGGCCGTCTTGAATACCCCTCCCTCCCTCCCTCCCCCCCCCCCCTCCCCTCCCCTCCCAAAAAATAAAATAAAAAATAAACCAAGTGCATGGCCGCCGCCACTTAGGATAACACTGCACATATGGCCGTCTGCATAAGCATTACTCATATCATTTTTCTTGTTTTTGTTCTGTTTTTCTCATGTTAAACCACTGTCTTCCATTGCACAAAGCCTTCAATCACAATTTAATCGCATTTAAATTGCTTTAAACACTTTCTAATCATTGTTATTATTCTGCAAACCACTATTTTTGTAAGATAAACCACTATTTCACTACGATAAATCACTATTGAACGGCCACTAAATGAGTGTTTATAAGTGGTTTATATAGCTTCTGCGGTTTATGTAACCTAAACCACTACTGACGATTATAAACCACTAAATGAGTAGTTGTTTATAGTCCTGAGTAGTGGTTAAGAATCCTCAGTAGTGGTTTATAATCGTCGATAGTGGTTTATAATCGTCCATAGTGGTTTATTTAGGCTTAGCAGTGGTTTAGAGTGTTTATTAGTTGTTTATATAGGTTAACAGTGGTTTAGAGTGTTAGAAGCGCTTTACACCGGGTAAGCAGTGGTTTATAGTGTTTATAAGTGGTTTATATAGGGTAAGAAGTAGTTATAGTATTTATAAGTAGTTTATATCGGGTAAGCAGTGGTTTAGAGTGTTTATAAGTGATTTATATAGGGTAAATAGTGGTTTAGAGTGTTTATAAGTGATTTATATAAGCCTAGCAGTGGTTTAGAGTGCTTATAAGTGGTTTATACAGGGTAAACAGTGGTTTAGAGTGTTTATAAGTGTTTAATATAGGGTAAACAGTGGTTTAGAGTGTTTAGAAGTGGTTTAGATAAGCCTAGTAGTGGTTTAGAGTGTTTATAAGTGATTTATATAGGGTAAGCAGTTGTTTAGAGTATTTATAAGTATTTAATATAAGATAAGCAGTGGTTTAAAGTGATTATAAGTGGTTTATATATGCTTAACAGTGGTTTAAAGTGTTTATAAGTTGTTTATACATGCTAAGCAGTGGTTTAAATAGGTAAGCAGTGGTTTATATAGGGTAAGCAGTTGTTTAGATTATTTACAAGTGGTTTATATATGGTAAACAGTGGTTTAGTATGTTTATAAGTGATTTATATAGGGTAAACAATGGTTTAAAGTGTTTATAAGTGGTTTATATAAGCCTAACAGTGGTTTAGAGTGTTTATAAGTGATTTATATAAGCCTAGCAGTGGTTTAGAGTGTTTATAAGTGTTTTATATAGGTAAGCAGTGGTTTAGAGTGTTTATAAGTGTTTAATATAGTGTAAGCAGTGGCTTAGAGTGTTTATAAGTGTTTAATATAGTTTTTAAAATGAACGCAACACCATAGAATGATCCAAACCATCCATTTGATGGGCCACAAAGGTTGCATATATATCTCCAAATATCATTTCCATAGGCTGATCCTAGCCCTTCAATCTAAATAGCAACTACATATTATGCAACTCCCCTCTCTCTCTCTCCATCCAGTTTTTTCAAAATGAACTATGGCCCACACCATAAGATGATCCAAGCCGTCCATTTGATAGGCCACATCTTAAATAGGTTGTGTCCCAAAAAGCCAATACCATATGATGATCCTAACCCTCTGATATAAAGAGAAACTGTTTATTATGGAAACCTCTATAGATTGGAGGGTTGCGATCATCCTAGGCAAATGATATTTTGGGGCACTACCTATTTACATTGTGGCCCATCAAATGGATTGTAATAGTCGCACATAGGAAGCAGAGAGAGAAAGTTCCTGGGTTATATGTGTAGACCCCCATTTCTTGTGTAGACGTGTTTTCTGCTGAAAAACAAAACCGATGTGGGATCTCATATGGATGGTTTGAATCATCCTATGGTCTAGACCATACACTTCATTTTCAAAAATATGGGTGGGGCCTACAATTGGACCTTAATGTTACTATACGAACCACACTATAGAATGATCCAAACCATGGACGGGTTGGATCATCCTATGGTGTGGACTATACACTTCATTTTGAAAAATATGGGTGGGTCCTACGATTGGGCCTCAAAGTTACTATACGACCAACTCCATAGGATGATCCAAACCATCCATTTGATGGGCCACAGTGTAAATAGGTTGTGCCCCAAAAATCATTTCCATAGGATGATCGCAACCCTCCAATCTATAGAGGTTGCATAATATGTAGTTTCTATATAGATCAAAGGGCTAGGATCAGCCTATGAAAATTATATCTTGGGACACAACCTATATACTTTGTAGGCCATCAAATGGACGGTTTGGATCGTCCTATGGTGTGGCGTTCATTTTGAAAAGTATGGCAACGTTTTCAGTTTCCTGTTGGGCCCACCAACTGTTCTCGTTGGTGAGAGAGAGAGAGAGAGAGAGAGAGAGAGAGAGAGAGAGAGAGAGAGAGGTTGGGAAATGCGCCATATATGTTAAGTCTAACGTTTAGATGTTTGAGTTTTCAAATTGAGGACGTTTTCGTCCGAAACCCACCCAAACCTGTCAGCATCACTTTAAATTGGTAATTTGGAAAACACCCCCTTGCCACGCCATAGTCAGTACAAAGCCTTTTTTTTTAGTCATTTAAGTTCACAAAGGCACGTTTTTCTTCCTTGGGTCACCCAATTGTAGTCTAAATGTGTAGTCATGATTCTCATGAATACAATAAAGTGGGGCTTACTCAGGGAAGAAAAGGGAGACAAAAAATATGACGTCAAGATTAATTAGGGGTGCAACTTGGGCGGGCTCAACCGAAACCCGACAGGTTCAACTCGGGAAAAAGTCGGGTTGGGTTGAGTTTGCGTAGGGTTCGGCTTGGGTTTTCTCAACCCGGGTTGAGTTCGGGTCAGGTTCGGGTTGAGGGCTTGGGCAACCCGACCCGACCCGAGTGAACCCTACTTTTTTAATAATTTTTTTAATTTTTTAAGCTAAAAATCTCGGGTTCAAGTCGGGTTGGGGTCAGGTTCAGATTGACAAAAAGGATTCCTCGGGTCGGGTCGGGTTGAACCTTGTCGGGTTGGAACTTGGGTCGGGTCAGGTTCGGGTTGACCAAATGGTTGCTCGGGCGGGTTGGCCTCAACCCGACCCAACCCTACCCGAGTTGCACCCCTAGTCAAGAACCCAATATAAAGGGAAATGATATCAACACAACCATGATTTTTTCTTAATTGTACTAACTCATCTTCTCTTTTATTATTTAAAGAGCTGTCAAAGGTTCCCAATTAATTAAGAAAAGTTAAGCTAAATTTGTGCAATTATTAAAACATGAGAGTTGCATAAGAGAGCAGCAAAATAGTCCCAGATTTTGTCTCATTCATTCAACAGACGCTCCGCGAAGCCATGGACGCTAGCAAATCGTTTAAAACATGGTAGCGTCAATATCAGTAGCCACACCGTCCAAAACTACCGCTTTGTTGGTCCTCACACTGCTTATGTTATCCTCCAAACAAAGGAATAGATTACTCGGACAAAAAATCCGTAGTCCAAACTCGAAGGGGACCCTCAAAAACGTTCAAAACGCCATATTGAATAGTCTCCCCCACTAAAAACACGTTCAAAACGCCTTCTTGAATAGTCTCCCCCACTAAAAACACGTTCAAAACACGCCATCTTGAATAGTCTCCCCCACTAAAAACACGTTCAAAACGCCATCTTGAATAGTCTCCCCAACTAAAAACACGTTCAAAACACGCCATCTTGAATAGTCTCCCCCACTAAAAACACGTTCAAAACGCCATCTTGAATAGTCTCCCCCACTAAAAACTAAAAACACGTGCATGGCCGCTTAGGATAACACTGCACATATGTCCCTCCGTGTTAGCACTACTCAGATACACTCAGTCCCCTACTCTTAAATACCACTCTCTCCAACATAAGAAAGACAGAAAGAGACAGTAGTGGAGGAAGCAAAAGGCAAAGCAAAAATCAACCACCAAAAGGCTCAAAAGATCATAAGCTTCACAAACACAAGGAGAGACATCTAGCTCTCCCTTTCCCATCTCTGGTGAATGCTAGGCGGCCATCATGGTATTTTCTTTAACTCATGTCATCTCCGGCAGCGAAAATGGCCAAAGTGCCCCATTCGAATTCCAATCGCCTCCTATTGACATTCCAACGAGCTCTACAACAGAACAGACTAGTCTTTTGTTCTTGTCTCTTCGTCCTTCGTTCTTGTCTTTTGGGTTGCCACCTAAAATATTGTGAATGGCCCCTTGATTTTGGAAAACTAAAGTTCTCAATTTCTTTTAAACTAAAACCTCCTTCCCTCTCTAACATCAAAACACTAGAGAGTTTACCAAGTTTCTGAATCTCTTATTCCCCCACCCATTTCGTTTTAGATGGATATAATTTAGTTGAAGGATTTGAATTTTGAAAGATATGCTAATTGGAGGAAATTCACTTAGCCGACCCCAACTAGTTTGGGACAAAGGCTTTGTTGATGTTTGTGATGTATGCTAATTGGAGGAAACTTCTCAAAAGCTTAAATCCTTACTACTTATCTCCAAAAACACAAAATAGTCAAAAGCCCTTTTTGATAACGACACCCCTTACAAGTTTTATAAACTTAAGCTCGGTCTGAAAATCCCACTCCATAGTAGGGGTGCAACTTGGTTCGGGTTCAACCCGATTTTGGCTCAAGTTGGGTTGGCATTTTCTCGGGTTGCGTCGGGAAAAACCAACCCTATTTAAATTTAGGTTGGGTTAGGGTTGAGGCCTTGGCAACCCGACCTTTGTCTTCTAATTTTATCATGATTTTCTACGGATTATGTTTTCTTTCTTGTATTTTTCTGTTAGGCCTTACATGAAACCGATCCCAACCCGACTCAACCCGACCCGATTTGGAGGCAGGTTGGATTAGGGTTCACCATCCTCAACCCGAGGCTCGGGTCGGGTCGGGTTGGGGTTGAGGGAATGCTATCTCGGGTTGGGTTAGGGTTGGCCTCAACCCGACCCAACCTGACACAAGTTGCACCCCTACTCCATAGTCCATACAGGGTTTTAAATTTATTACCAATTTTTTTTTTATACGGACACCCATCTAGAAAAAAATAACTTCCCAATAGTAGGACCGGGTATTACAGCCCATGCTGGTAGACCTGGCAAATGTGACCCGTGCTTGCGGGTCGACCCAACCCACCCGCAAATTTGCGGGTACGGGTGGGGTTTTTAGTGACCTACCAAAACCGATCCGCAGGTGACCCAACCCGCAAAAACACGGGTCGGTCGGGTCAACACGCGAGCATCCCGCGGGTTTGTGGATTTTTTTAACGTTTTTATTTTAAAAGAGAAAATGCGTGTAAGCATGCCTTTTTTCATGTTTGAACTCATTTGACAAGTCAAATAAAGAATGCCCTTATTTCCTTCATATTTAAAACATCTGCCTCATTTAAGTATGAGAATATCCTTGAATACCTCTATATTTAGAAATGCATGCCATTGAGCCCTAAAACGAGCTCTTCTTCTTTCCATTTGTCTTTTTTCCCCAAAAACTCCAAGAACCCATTTTTCCCTCAAATTCCTTCCGCAAATGGCCGAATCTCACCAAAGACGCCAAATCCCTTGTCACCCCTCAAGAAATATCATATTTACAACCTGATTTTCCATAAAAGAAAACCGAAAATCCCCTTTGATTGATACGCCCTGACGTCTTTTTTTTCCTTCTCTATAAAAACCGACCTAAGCAATCCTCTAGGGACATCAAATGGACGGTTTGGATCATCCTATGGTGTAGTATGTACCGTCCCTTTTGAAAATTAGGGGGTGAATTCATACATAGAAAACACTGTTTCAGAAAAAATTGAGGGTCAACCCGCGGGTCGACCCGACCCACCCGCACTGGGTACGGGTCACCGGTAGGAATGCGGGTCAACCCGACCCGACCCACCCGTTTGCCAGGTCTACATGTTGGGCTACTTTATTCTCACATCTTTCATTTTCTAAGTGGTTATCATCAACCTTCCCACGAGTGGCACCCGTAGTGCCACATCCTTGAATCAATCCGACCAGATGGTATTTTGATAATTCGGTCCCACTCCACCGATTGACTTTAAAAATAAGCATGCTTTGATGGGAAAATCTTCAATAGCTGCCCATCCTCCTAGGCTTCAGTATGTCCATGTTGCTCTTCACGTCCATCAAATGCCAGCATGGCAGATAGTTTCGTGGACCAAGTCCAAATGAACTGATAGTCAACAACTCGGTCTTTCTATGACCGCGCGCCTAAACCCAAAATTGACTGTAAAGGCTACAAGAGGAAATCAAGAAGGGGTTGTGGAAAGATTTGCAAGGAGAACAGACTAGACTTTCGTTCTTTTCACTTCCTCCTCCGTTCTTGTTTTTTGGGTTACCACCTAAAATATTGTGAATGGCCCCATATCTTGGAAAACTAAAGTCGTCAATTTCTTTACAACTAAAACCTCCTTCCTTCTGTCACATCAAAACACAAGAGTTTACCAAGTTTACTAATCTCATATCCCCCCCCTCCCCCCCCAAAATTCATTTTAGATGGATATAATTTAGTTGAAGGATTTAAAAGATATTCTAATTGGAGGAAACTTCTCAAAAGCTTAAATCCTTGCTACTTATCTCCAAAAGCCCAAAGTAATCTAAAGTCCTTTTTTATAATGACACCCCATACAAGTTTTATAAACTTAAGCTCAGTTTGATAATGGCACTCTATACACGGTTTTTAAATTTTATACCCATTTTTTTATAAGGACACCCATTTAGTAAAAAAAAAATATAATTCCTAGTGGTGGGGCTGGGTATTACAACTGTAGACACCCCATTTTGACCGGGCCCTAAAGTCCCTAAAATAAAGTCGAGGTCTCGGAGTTGAAAAAATTCCTGAAGAATGGACCCAAAATGAGAAGAAGGCTTGAGTTTCTGAGCATCTTATTGCGTGCATTCGTTGGTACAAATTCCCCAGGAGATTGTTAGTGTTCTCAGGGATACTCCTGCAAAATTTCATTGCAATCGGACGGAAAATGTAAAATAAGACAAGCAGAGTTTGTGCAGTAATCAAAGCTGGGTTGTGTTAGGATATGAATTATCAAAGCTTGGTTGTGTAGATATCACCCTCCTTTTTCTATAAAAGACAATACTCAAAAAGAGGGGATTTGCCATTTGTTACAAGGGTAATTTGGTAATTCTGTTATTGCTTCTGTTGTAAGCAATCTCTAAGAATATTTGGATCAAATTAGAAGGCTAGGATTGTGTAGCGGGAAAGGAATCTTCCTTTTTATTTCTCCCTTTTGTTTCCCGAGCCCCCCCTGCTAGTATGAAAAACATAATGATAAATGCATAGGGAGGGGCTGTCCAAGTAAAGAAGAGTGGGGGGGGAATTCATCATTTCCCGTTAAATAGACCATCAGGCTGGGGCAAAGAAAAAAAGAAAAAAAGAAAAAAAGAGGAAGAGGCGGTTTTCTTCTTCATTGTTTTAGCTCCCCAGCAGAGAGAAAAGGAGAGAGGCCGGTCGTCTTCTCCGGCCATCTCTTTTGGCTGTCGGCAAGTGTCCCCTACCAGCTTTTCCTCCATTCATCTCCATCATTTTCTACAACATCGAACCCTCCTTCCATCTTCATCCTTTTATTCCACCCTCCACCACCAAATCTCAGCCACCGAGGGGGAGTAGAAATTGCAGAGGAGAGGGTAAACCAACTCAGCCCAACCATCTTCCACCTCTACCCAAATCAGCCCCCATTAAACCCATTTTCGATTTGAAAAACCGCAGAGGGCGATTTGCAGAGGGAGGAGCTCTCATCTCCGCTGACCTTCGCCGCTACCACCTTCGGTCTTCGTATTCTCCGGTGAGAAACCCCAAATCTGGCCACCTTCGAACCACCATCTCCTTCCCATCTACCCTAATGAGCTCCCTCTCAAACCCCTTTTTCTACTGATCCGTAAGACCCTAAATCTAAACCCCAACCTTCATTCCATTTAAACCCACTCCATCTCCTCTTTCAATCTCACACCATTGCGTGATCCCATCCCCTCATTATCACCATCACTACCCCTGTTTTCCTCACCTTCTCCTATTCACCATTTCTGCTACCTAAAACCCTCGTCAAACCCTCTTCCATTTGATTTCTTTCTTCTTCTTTTTTTTTGGTGCAAAATCAGAGATAGAAAGAGGAAGAAAGAGAGGTTCAGGTTCCTCTTCCAGAAGCCTTGCCAGTGCCGATCATCTTCTCACGGCATCGCTTGCACCATCCGAGGTTCCTCTGCTTAGTTTTTCTGCCCAAATTCAGGTAATCTTTCATTTCATTACAAATTTGGTATTGGCGCTACATGGGTTGTTGCAAATATGACATTGGAACTATCTTGAATTGGATATTTTGCTAATTGTGTTGATCCCATACCAGATTTAATCTTCGCATTACTATGAATGGGTTGCTGCACTGAATCTGCTATTGGTATTACCATGAATCTGGGCACTGTACCTGATGTGTTTGTCTTATGTTGGATATGATATTAGCACTACTCATATTCTGATGATAGTATTAAAGTTGTTTCTCGTACGTTGTTTTGATATCAACCCAGTTATGCCTTGATGGTTATACAAAATAATCTTGATGGTTTCCATTTGATAAAATTGTTTTGGATAAGCTCGATGGCTCTTTGTATCTTCCATATTGTTCAAATTAATAAAGTTTTCATTGGAACTTTCGTAATCTTAGGAAGCCATCTCGGCAATAAGAGATAAGATGAGTTAGTGTAATTTTTGAAACCATGGTTGTTGTGATGTTGTTTTCATTAGGCAAGAGATATTTTGCATTACTGGTTTTGGGTAATGATATTTTGCATATTATTGAAGAGGCATTGCCTAATTTTAATAACTGTACAGAACTAAATTGTTTCTCTCTCATGGACTAAGACGGTTGAGGCTGTTGTTTAATACAATCGTCGGAACTGATTGATGAGTTCATTAGCTTCTTCATAGGTGGAAGCTGATGCTTTGTATTTCCAAAAGTTGTTTAGACCCACCTTACCCTTTTGTATTTTGGATACTCCCTGTCAACTTTTGGAAACTACGATAACTTTGTTGGCATTCATTTAGTGGATGATAGGAATAGCAATTCCAATTATGGTAATATGGTGTTGGTTTAAAACACAAAAGTGATGTCATCACAATCATACTTTGGCAAAGTCATTGATTGTTTGGTCTGCTGTTGTTTTCAAAGCCGTCAAAAAGCCAGAATAAACTGGCTTAACTCTGAAGACTGTAACTCAGCCTTCTTCCACTCTGCTATGAAAACCCGAAGAAATCTTAACTGCATAATGGGCCTCACTCTCCCTGATGGAAATTTAACATCAAACCCTGACCGGATCTCTGAAACGCTTGTGTCCTATTATCAACATTTGCTAAACTCTCAGAATACTAATTCTCATCCCATAAACATCCTTGATCCTATTCGCAAGCTGAGCCCTGAACAAGCATCCCTCCTATCCAGAAAAATCTCTAAAGATGAAATTGAATATGTTGTGAAATCTAGTGATGGGGACAAAGCCCCTGGTCCTGATGGTTTCAACGGGAAGTTTTTCCAGAGCTTTTGGTATCTTATTGGTGAAGACTTCATTAGAGCTATCCAGTACTTCTTTAACACCAGTAACCTCCTCCCTGAATTTAATGCTACATTCATATCCCTTATTCCTAAAACCATCAATGCTTCCTCTCCTGAAAGCTTCAGACCCATATCCTTGTGTAATTTTCTTTATAAAACCACAACAAAGGTCCTTGCTAACCGCCTTCGAAATGTTATGAATTACCTCATCAGCCCCAACCAATCTGCATTCATAAAGGGTAGGCTTATCCAAGACAACATCCTTCTAGCCCAAGATCTTGTCCACAAGTTTCATCACAAGTCCCTCGTCCTCTTCATGGAAAAGCTTGGTTTCAATGAGATTTGGTGTAGATGGATAAGGCAATGCATCCAAACTGCTTACTTCTCTGTTTTGATAAATGGCTCTCCCCATGGATTCTTTCCTTCCTCTAAAGGCCTAAGGCAAGGAGACCCTCTTTTCCCTTGCTGTTTTGCATTTGTATGGAAATGTTTTCTCTCATCTTTGATTCTGCTCTTCTCTCTGGAAAATTCTCAACCCCATTCTCTCGGGGAACCGTCTCTATCTCCCACATTTTATTTGCAGATGATGTTCTGGTGTTTGCTGATGCTAATCTTGAGAACTCTAGAGGCATAAAAGAGTACATCAATATGTTTAACTCCTGCTCTGGTCTGAGTGTTAATGTCAACAAAAGTGAAATTTACTTCACAGCTGGAGATTTACGCTTCAAAAATCAAATAGTCTCAACCCTGGGTTACCCGGAGGGAAAACTTCCTATCAAATACCTTGGGCTCTCCTTAATCACTACAAGGCTCTCCACTGCTGACTGCCAGCCTCTCCTTGGAAAAATTCAAAAGAAAATTGCTATGTGGTCTAACAAGCTCTTATCAAGATATGGTAGAATCGAGCTCACAAATTCTGTCCTTAATGCTTTCCAACTCTAGTGGTCTGCCTCCTTTCACGTCCCCTCTGAAGTGCTTAATCGAATCGAAAGGATTCTCAGAAATTACATTTGGGCTGGGAATAGTCAACAGAGATCCTACCACAATGTGGGATGGGATGTAATGTGCATGCCTAAAGCTGAAGGAGGAATGGGCCTCCGAAAACTGCAAGATATCAACCTGGCCTGCAAGTTCAAGCAACTGTGGAACCTTATCAAAGGCAACAACACTCTCTGGTCCCGCTGGTTCAATGAAAAATATGTTAGAAATTGAAATTTCTGGACCATCAAAGCCCCTTCGATCATGTCTTGGGGAGCCAGAACTGCTTTCAAGCACAGAGACATGGCCAAAAACAGTATCTGCTACATTGTTGATGATGGTAAGGGAATTGACTTCTAGACTCAGCCTTGGCACCCAGATGGACCAATATTTCAACAATACCTGAAGGCCATACCTTGAGAGCTACCCCTACCAATATTAGTGTTGATCAGATATTCTCTAATTGCTCATGGGATCAAACTCTCATCCAAAGTCTCCCAGGTATTCACAGTATTCTTAAAAAATCCATTCTTATTCCAGGTTCAGGCAATAAAGCGGTTTGGAAACCCACCTCGAATGGCAAATTTACTTTGAAAAGCGCTTGGAATCTCCTTCGCTCCAAATCCCAAAGGGTCCAATGGTTCTCATCCATCTGGTTCATCCCCAAACATAGTTTCATAGGTTGGCTTGCTATCCAAAATAAGCTTACTTCTCGAGACAGATTGGTTTTTCTTGGCCCAAACAGAGAGACAAGATGTGTTCTCTGCAATTCCAGGAGTGAAAGCACTGATCACCTGTTCTTCCGATGCTCATTCTCAGCTTGGATATGGAGATCCGTGCTTTGGAGATTCTCTATTCGTCGAAAACCCTTCAAATCCCTGAAAGATGAAGAGGACTGGATAAGGAATAACTTCAAAGGTAAGCTGCAAGCTACCACTACTCTCAGAATTGCTTTCAATGCAGCCATTTACCATATATGGCTCGAAAGGAATTCTCGAATCCACGAATTGAAATCCACTCACAAGCAGAGTATACTCTCTGATATTCTCTTCTCCATTAGAACCAGATGTATCCACCTCCATCTAGATGAAGCTCCATCTTTCAGAGGGAAATGCCTAGCCAGTAATCTTCACCTCTCCTGTTTAAAGGCCACAAAACCAGCTAAGTTCTGTTCCTGGGTCCCTCCAGCCACCCACGTTGCTAAGCTTAACACAGACGCATCTCTTTCTGATGTTGGGGGAGGTTTAGGAGGATTAATTAGAGAAGGCTCCGGCAAGATTACAGCTGCTTTCTCCAAGATAGAATGCCCGGTCAAGGGGGAAAACTTTCCTGTGCATCTTCTTCCTAAACCCTTCCTTGACATTGCTGTGGAAGATTCCCTGGGAGTCCTTTACCCTCGAAAATAATGTTGTGGCTCTCCTGTTTCATTGTGTGCTTGCTGCCTAGCTTGTTCTCCTCTTCTGAGGTAGTCAGACTCATAGACCACAGTGTTAGCTATTATTTTGCTGCTCTTTTGATTTATTGGCTTTTGTATTGTTGGGAGCTTGTTCCCTTCTTGCTGGCCTTTGAGCCTCCTTAACTCTTGTACTTTTCTTTTTTTTTAATGCATCTGGTCGGGGTCTTGCCTAACCCCAATTACTTACCAAAAAAAAAAAGATGATTGCAATTGAAGTGTTTTTTTTTTAAAGAAAAAGTCTACTGAAACAGAAAGAGAGCACAACGAATCTAGAGCAGTTTTATTAAAATGGGTAATGCCTAGTTCAATATATTTAGCCTTATTAAATTCTAAGAAAAGGCTCTTTGATGGCTGCTGGAATGCCTATGAAAAATTATTAATCTTTGAGCCATTTGCATAATTCTACTGAATTCTATGGTCACATGCTTGGAAAGGATGTTTATTCTACATTTGCATGCTTTGGTAACATGTTGGGTGTATCCATTTAATCTGTTGAGTTTTGAAACCTTGATTATATCGTTGAGTTTTGAAACCTTGCTTATATCATTGTCTGGGTTGTGGGCTTTTGGAAATAAAGTGCAAATATTCAATTTTAAAGTCATGCTAATGTACTCTCTTGCATCTTTGTGTGGGGGTATTTGGGATGAAATCTTTAGACTACTAGTAAAAAGTGCATGTGCCTTGCACGTGGGACTGATGGCAATATAACAAATAGAGAAGTTTTAGACATCAAAAAGAAAGAAGAAAATCATACATATGTATACTTCTAGGAAATATGCGAAGCTGATTGCAAGCAAACCTGCACATGTATCAGTGGTCACCAAGCAAGTTAATAAACCTTGAGATTCCATAAAGATGGAACTTTGCATAAAGCATAAACACCGAAATTTTGCTTGTTCGATGTCTGTTCTTCTATGAAAATATGAATATTAGTGATATAAATTCTCGATGTTTTGCAAGTGCGAATTTATACAAATTAACTTTTAGTAGTAGCTCCTCTTCTAATTTTCATATCTCTCATCTTGAGATATTCAAGGTAAAGATAGAGAATAGAAACACAGGTGACATCATTGGTAACATATCGGTTCCTTTGAAATATAGGTGATCATAATCCCCAACAACCAACATAATCCCCTACGGTCAACAAAGACAACAAATGTGAAATGATTCATAACATTATTCTGATATCTGTTTTACTTTGAATTGAAGGAATGGATGAGGTGAAGGTCATGTAATGAAATTTTTTATCTCAATTCAAACACCATGTGTAATCCGTCAATGGATGTAACATACGATTTACTCTTTTCAAAGTTTATCCAAGGGTAGGAACTCGATGAACAAAAAATAAAGTGAAAAGAAATTCAAATTTTCTTGATTTTAAATAATTAGAGAATTGAATTAAGAAGCAAATTCCAAATATTGAACCAAGAATTGAATTATAATGAGCGCCAATTTTCGGTTCATTGCCATCCACAGAAAATACCATATTCAACACTACCATAAGAGTTCAAGTAGATACTCTTACGATGAGGCTTTGGCAAGTTATGAATTCATCAAGCCTCTTGACGAATGTCATATGATATTAAGGAGATGCATTTTGTCTTTAATGGCATATTTGCTGCTTCTTGAACTTTTTTAATTAGCTTGTGCAAAGTTAACTCAGTAAAGGTTTGAAGTTACAGAGAATAAAATTAAATAGAATACAAGAAACAAAATGGAGGGGAAGTTATAGTGAATGCAAATTTAAGAAAGGAAATAGAGACACATACAATCCAGAAAATAGTTGATAGCTAAAGGAGCATCTTTGAAAGATACATGTGCAATCCCAAAGTCATAGATCTTTATTTTGAAATCTGCATTCGAAAGGATATTTTTCGGACTCAAATCTCACATGATATGGATGAAGAATTTGGGAACCGAGATATAATGAAGTCAAAATTGAAACATGCAGTGAGGTCACACTTCTTTGGACACCGCTTGGAGGAGTCCCTATTTCAATTTTAGCATAATACAACCTAAAACCGTCCAAATAAGAAATCAATCCCTTAAAAAAACAAACAGATAATTAAATAAAGACAAAATTAAATTCTGCTCTAAAAAGAAGAAAAAAATGATACATGATCTTTGAAATCCTCAAGCAATCATACTAGTCAAAGGCATGTACCTGTGACAGCAACATTAACATGGTATTATCCAATGTTATAAAAATTTGTTGTGAGATCAAAGTATCTGGCCCACAACTTGCTTAAAAGCTACAACTGAGATTTGGACTAACGAACAAAGCTGAGACCAACAAAGCAGAGTAAAGAAATGAAAAGAAAAATGTCCAGCCCACAACTTGCTTAAAAGCTAGTTAATCTTCTAAGCTCTATGAATTCACTTGTCCTTAGGTCTTAAAAACCATGTCCAATATGATCTGCAAATACATAAAAGCATGGCATTAAAGGGGCACAAGGGGTTATTTGACAGTTGAAGCCACTTTTCAATCATGTAAATTGAAATATGAGCTTCACATGAATTTGATTGTGTTTACAGTTTTTCATAAATGGTGGGAGTTTCTAAAGCTTTTGTCTTGTAATGTAGTGTAATAAATTCCAATGTGAGGTCAGCAGGCGTGGTTCGCGGGTTTTATTAACATCGTAATGATAGAGATGGAAGAAAATGACAGATGAAAATAGTGTAAAACCCTCTTTGAAAGAGGTATAACAATGATACAGATGGAGAAGAAAGGGGGAAGATTTTGAGTAGTGATCACCAAGCCTCTTGTCCATGATGCTGAACCTCTTATTCATATTAGACCAAATTGGTGTGGCCCATCTGACCAACGACCTGTCTTCTGGTGTCATGTTCTGGTCTAGTGCTCTGCTACCAGTTAAAATGTCCATTAATATATTGTCAAAGGTATAGACATCGCTTTTTGGTGTCAAATATCCTTAAGATATCCTTAAGATGAATAAAACCAGCTTTAGGAAACCATACATATAAGGAATTTGCTAGGGTCCATCGCAAAAGGCATTTCACAGCTGGTCTATCGCATGTCAAAACAACCATCTCATGAATGAAGACAACGGCTTTTGTCTCCATTCACGAGGTGGCTGATCTGACATGCAACGGACCAGCCACGAAATACCTTTTGCGATGGACGCTAGCAATTCCCTAAATATAAACATATATACTTGTAGAATGGCAAGGTTGCAAGCTGCATCGAATAGGATATAATCATCCATGCTGAACTTATTTCTGCTGTGAGAACAAAGGGAAACAACCGAATAAGAAAACATGTCAGGAGCTAAAAATACATGTTTTATATTTAATGTAAGTACTAAACAGGAAATGATTGCATAATCATAAATATGATAGGCTTCAGAAATCTGCACGTCCTGGTCTACCTTCATTCTAAATTGCATATGTTGTTCTCGAGACTAATTTTTCTTCCTTTTATTTTTCCTAGGCCAGCAAGATTCCCAATAATGTTAAAAGTTTTATTTTAAAATATTTAAAATGATGGATTTATTTTCTATTTCTATCTAGAGTTTCCAAAACTGCAGATATGTTCTCCAAAATAATCTGCTGCCCATGGAGCCATTGGAAAAACACCTAACAAGCTTGTCATTGCAGCAAAGGGCCTCTTTTAAGCCACCCACCAATCATCTTATATACAGTTTCACATTGAAGCAAACACTTTTACATACATAAATCAAATGAAGAAAACCCACTCCACAGAGCTAACTTTGCTTTAGCTCCAACGAACAACCATACATATCTCTAACAAAAAATGGATTTTTTGATGGAAATGAAATCTTCATTTGATCCTCAGAAGTGAAATCCGCAAAGAAGGCAAGAACCCAAATTGTTCTCTCTCTTCTGCCATGAATCGTTCAAGGGTCTCCTATAGATTGTAGCTGAATATGAATATGAGGAGTTTGATAACCGATTTGCAAAATTTCTATTACATCTGAATTATAGATCAGTAAAAAGCCAATAACGCTAACCTGTCCATCACTAAGAATGTTTTCAAAGAAATATGTTTTCAAAGAAATGAAAACTTACTCAACCCAATTAGTCCTGATACTTTGATTTCATATTTCTTGTAAATATGAAATGTAACATACCTAGGAATATAACTAGTATACAATGGACACTTCACTTCGTTGAAGAGCTGCTATGTATTCCCAAACTTGCGTTCAAATATCAATCTAAATTTGATTATAATCTCCAAAATTAAGGACTTCGAACATCATATGATCATAACAGTAACAAATTCATCCATAACCTCCAAACTTAAGAACTTTGATGTCAAATAATCATAGTTCAATACAGAGCTTTCATAACTCGCCTAAAACACCACTCATTATGGCTCTAATCTCATGGGAAACAGTTGCCAATAATTGCAGAAGATGTAGTAGCTCCACTAAATATCATAAACCAGATGAGAATAAGATGAAGATTTATAATATGAAGTCAGGTCTTGAAAATAATAGTGTCTGCTATCCTAACTATTCGACAATATATGTGAATTTACGAAATGCAAATATCAACTACCAGAATGGAAATTCCTTGGGTCTTCATGATCCCTTGTCCATGGATGCTGGCGGTGCATACTCTATCGGATTGTCTTTCCTGAAAAACAAAGCATACAATATGTAAGCAAACTATGCTACTTTACTTTGAAATAAGTTTGTTAAAATTGATACAAAGGAATGAACTGAAGAGCCATTTTAGAAAATATAATACATTGTTCATCAACCATGTCTGTAAGCTAGTAAACAAAAATCATAAACCCCTCATGGAAGGCAAAACAATTCAATTGCAGAATAATATGATACAATCCAACTGCAGAAATTAAAAATTAAAGAACTTCCTATCAACCAATTGCAGAATAGTATGATACAATATATCAAATTTCACTCCGTCCTCCGCAAGTTTGACCCCCTCCCCCCTCCTCGGCTCCTATCTCACAAACATTTTGTCAACTAAATATCAGAAAGGAGAACAACATTTACATAAAACCTCAAAGATAAAATATGCAACTCCTTCGTAGAAACAAAAGTGTAGGAATCCTAAAACTGTCTTTTGCCAAAAAAAAAAAAAAACCACTAAAGTGTAGGAATTTGTCATATGTACATAACTCAAAATGATAAGATCTTGTAGACAAAGAAATCAAATTATTTCAGTTTATACATTTTTCAGGTGGCTGATACTTCAAATTTCATTGAAATTATTTTTTAATTTGGTAAATTCGTCAAAATAAATGGGATAAAGAACTCAAAATTAAAACCAGCAACAAAATGAAAAATGCAAAAATTTAGTGGGATTTCTCATGCTCTCTGTATGCTTTCTCCACTCCTTACTTATTGTTCTCTTCATTAAAAGGTCAACACAGATTTCCATTCCCATCTCATCTCTTATTCTCTTACAGTTGCAGAGAGACTTGACTAACCTTGATGTTTACATCGAAAGTTCCAGATTGGAGAGATGGAGCAGCAGTGGCACATGAAGAATATAAAAAGGAAAAAATCAAAATATTCCACCAAATCATCTGCATAGAAAGAAATTCAAAACAGAGATCAAATTAGGTTAGGAAAAAGAAAGAAAAACAGAAAAAAAGGGAGAAGGCAAGCACCCCAATTCAAAAATAGACCCTCTTGCAAATGCCAAGGAGATCAGGCGGTGTACACAGAATGCCGAACATTCAAAAATCCTACTGTGATGGAATAGAGCTTCGGAAGCTAAAAAACCCTCGCAAGATGGAAGAGAGCTCGAGAAGAAGAACTACACCCGGGTGGAGGTTTTGTTTAAATCCGTTTGTAATGGATTCATTCAATGAGAAAGTGGGAGTGTGGGACACGTATTTGCTGCCGGAGAAACCAAAGGAAGCACATGAAAAACATAACATGACGCGTGACATTGGGAGACTACACAGCTGGCGGGATTTCTACACAAATCTTTCAGAAGGCAAAATGGCGTAAATGCCCTCTTGAAATCGGACATATGGAAGATTTAGGAAAACTCATTATGGGATACACACGGAAATAGGAAGGAACAAAGCACCTGACGAATTTTCATCATCCAAAGTTTTTTAGATGCATGTGGAGGGGCAAAGAAGGAGGCTGGTATGACGAGAATACCCTGCAAAAGTGGGACATATTTGGAAGTTTACAAAATGAAAGGCAGGACGTAGATGGAATTTTGACTAAAGATGGTTGACGAAATTTCTAGGTTTAGGCTTTTAGAGTAGTAAAGATTAGCCATCAGTCCTTTGCGTAGATCTGTTAAAGAATTCAAGATCATTATTAGAACTTAATATAAGATGGATCATGAAGAAATGGTTTTGATGAAATAATTAGAGCATGATAGCAATTATGTTGGTATTCTGGCATGTCAATTAATGATATAGTCTATAATTGTTATCTTCAATTACATGAACTGAATTTTTCATCCCACTATCCCTCTTTTATTTGGTCTGCATGAGATTGTTTCAAATCTTTACTCCATGTCATTGTCTCTTTTATTCTCTCCCGAACTTTGTTTTAATATCAGATGTGTGTGAACTCAGGAATTCTATCAATTTCCGTACACCTTCTTCTTGTCGGGTTACGGCTATGACGGAATGCTTCTTGAGCCAACCCGTTCCCTTTCTGCCTTAGAGTTTTCACAGGTTAAGGGATTTCTTCCTCTTTAGAGTCTGTCGTAGAGAGTTTAGGAGTCTGTCCAACCTTCATAGAGCTATAGGATTCCGTCCTACCCCTATAGAGTTTAGGAGTCTATCCTACCCTCTATAGAGTTTAGGAATCTATCATGCCGCCATAGAGTTTAGGAATATGTCCTACCCCTATACAGTTTAGGAGTCTGTCCCCCCCCCCCCCCCCACATATAGAATTTAGGAGTCTGCCCTACCCCTATAGAGTTTAGGAGTCTGTCCTATCCCTCTATATTATTTAGGAGTCTGTCCAACCGTCATAGAGTTTAGGATTCTGTAATTTCATCTTTCAGAGTCAGTCTTTGCATGTTCCTAAGTTTCGTAGTTTAGAAAATTTCTGAACTACGGATGTCTTGATCCCTAGCTGAAGGGTACGTAGGCAGCTCAGGCTTGCAGCTGGCATCCTGAGTTCAGTTACAACTTCAAAAACTTCTATAGCTTCGAAACCTTTCAAACCTTCTAAAAATAAAAAAATTCTTCAAAATAACCTTGCAAATCATTTTTCAAAAGATCTTCCCATAGAGTTAGGAGTCTGTCCTAGACGTGTGGGGTGTCTTAGAGTTAGGAGTCTGTCCTGGATGTTTTGATTTGCTGTGTCTTGTCGTGTGAATGTTTAGAGTTAAGAGGCCTCGACTCGTGGTCGGTTGGACACTTAGTCGATCCGATGGCTAGACTAGAAAGCACTTAGATAGCCCATGGTTTTCCTTAGGACACACAGCCTAGTCACACATAAGGTGTAGGGCCCACCTGCATTAGTTAGGGCATATAGGGAGTCCTAAAAATTACCATTCCCTTGAACTTAAGAAATCACTCAAGAAACTTTAAAAACTAGTCGAGTTTAGTTGATCGAGTCTAGGATAGCGGTCCTAGATGGTTAGGCATTGTAGTTTAGAATAGGCCGCCGAACTACGTTGACTCTGATTCTTCCCGAGGCCGGGATACGTAGAGCAGCCGCGATGGACGGACATCCTGGTCCGAGTCAAGTATCACATTAGAGTCTAGGGTTGTCGTGTTGAGTCGTGTGTGGAGTCGTGTTGTGTTGTGTGTTTTGCCGTGTTTTCTTACTTTCATGTACAGACCCTATACCTTTAGCTTTAGCATGCATATGTTTGCCCATCAGAACTTAGACACCAATTAGGCATGACACTCATAACCTAGCTATTCTTAGGTGGCATGTCTTTCATTTCTTTTTGTGTGTGCTTATTATTCCTCTCCGAGACATGCATGATTAGCTAGACGTTATCTCGGGGATATTCGTTCCCATTTCACATGATTTTCGCCCAAAACTCTTCAAGGTTAATAATAAATGGCATAAGAGACCAGGTGCTTGCACTTAGGCGAATTGGGGGAGCCTAACCCCTTCCTCATTCCTCATTAGGCACGGGCATTTTGTATCTCTGGTTATTTGTTGCGACAGAGCATAGTATGGGATCCAAGGCCCACTTCCTTGGATGTCGACTATTTCTTTGTTTAAGGTACGCCTCGAATCTGGGCTAGTCCCCGAATTGAGAGGTATCTCACTTTACATCACCGCTCATACTGTGAGGGGCACTCTTTCGAGAGTTCCTTGGCAGAGTTCTCCTTCACGTGGATGATCTAGAGACTTTCTGGGGGCTCGTCCCCCGCCTCTCTCTGATTGGGGTCCACAACAGCCCATGATGAGCTCCCTTATTCTCATGTCCTCCATTTTTCACTTGGTTATCATCCACCTTCCCACGATTGGCACCTATAGTGCCAAATCCTTGAATCAATCCAATCAGATGGTGTTTTGATAATTCGGCTGTCTTGATAATTTGGTCCAACTCGATCGATTAGAATTAAAGATAAACATGCTCTAATGGGAAAATCTTCAATAACCGCCCATCCTTTTAGGCTCTAATATATGCATGTTGCTCTACACGTCCATCAAATGCTAGCATGACATATAGTTTTTGACCCCAAATGAACTGATACTCAACAACTCAGTCTTTTATGACCGACTAAACCCAAAAGTGGGTGTTAACACTACAAGAGAGGAAATCAAGAAGGGGTTGTTGAAATGGTTGTAAAGAAGTGATTTGGAAATCGATCAAGTGTTGGATCGATTGAGGTGCCTATTGTAATCTTTACTTCTTGATAAGTGAAATATGTATCTGGATCTCCCCTGGATATAGGACTTTATGTCAGATCACGTAAATCGAATGTGTGTTCTTTGTGGGTTACTATTGTGTGCTTGTTTTACCCTGCTCTTGATTTCGGGTTTTGGTCGGACCTTTGTCCGTCAATTTTCTAAACTTCCACAATTATTTTAGTTTAATCTTATTTTTAGGGTTTAAACCTAAATGGATAAAATCCCCACCTTTAACGGTTTGACGGCTTCTATGAGAATGGTTCACTGTTCAGGATAAATTTTAGAAAACTGTTGAGGATAAATTCACCCCTTGCTAGACGTCATTCGTCTTCAGGATAAATCACCCCCATTCTGAACGTTATTTCTCTTTAAGATAAATCACTCCATTCTAACCATGACCAGTTCTCACGGGTGACGCACTTACGATTAAAAAAGTATGTAACTAAAAATACCAGTTCATTATACTTCTTTAATTTCAAAATATGCCATTACACTTGTCTTATTCTTTTAATTCAACTGACATGCTTTCATGATATGCAAAACCATGCCTTAATAGCTTTTAGAGAAGTTGGCTAGCAAATCACTTATTAGTATTAAAATTCATAAATCAGTCGTCTTCTTCACTTTCCAGTTTTAAACCTGAAACTAATTTTTGGAAATTACCAGAAATGCCATCGACTTTGGAAACTCAGTTCTCACTCTCCAACCGTCAGATCTATGCGAAACTTTAATGGGAGATTCATTGGTCGGAGAGGAATACAAAACTATCGGCGGATAGCCAGAAAATATCGCCGTTAGCCAGCGGCAATGAATTTTCGGCAGCCTCCAAATGACCACAAATAACCCAAAACTTGATTTTCTTTGAAATTCAAAGCCTACAACCTATGACTCTGATACCAAATGTTATTTTAAACATTAACTTAATGATCCCTTTGGATCTTGGGCAGTTAAAAACAAAGAAAATCCTAATTAAACGAGATGGGTTAAAAATTCCTTGAGCCATTGTCGCTCCTCCTTGGTGTGTAATTGTTAAAGATTTTTCAAAATCAAGTGTTTTTGGTCATTGGAAAATATTTCCTTTAAGTGTGTTTTGGAAAAAGAAAAACTTTTCTTTGGAAATAGTTGCTTTTTGCAAGACAAAGAGAATAGTGTAATGTAGTTGAAAAGATAGTCCCAAATCGGATGAGAGAAAAGAAAGAGAAGGGCTTATAAAGCACTACACTTTTCTATTACTTGTTTGATTGCACATTGGGTTGAACCCATGGTTGGACCAGCGGGATGGTGCAACGCACCGTTCGCGCACGCGCACGTGCGGCGTGGGCAATGGGCTATAGGGCGCATAGTGGCGCTTTATTGGCGCTTTTTTAGGCGCACTTTGCACTTTGCTATCCCAATTCATAAAATGCACAAAAACAGGAATTGAACTTGAGAATGATTTATCACTACATTGTGAGACAAATATCCAATTTATATGCCCTTCCCTCCCTTTTTTGCAAGAACCAATAGTATCATTAAACACCTAACCTATACAATCAAAATTATAATTTATGAACTGACCAAGGATGATTATTGACAAATTTCAAGTGGAGATCATAAACCTGCATAGATCTTTTGAAAATTATAACAAAATTCAAGCAAATCATAATCATCTTGTTTAAGAAAATCATCATAAGTTCCAACAAGATCAGGATCTTATTTTATCAAACAAGCATTATTCAGAAATTACCATTAAACCTGAGAAATAATAAGAATCCAGTAGAATTTCTGAGAAAAAGCAGAAAAGCAGAGTACTTACCTTTCTTTTCAGAGTGATAGAGCAAAGGACTAACTCAAATACACCGTAGATGATGAAATTGGCACCAAAAGTCCTCCGAATGTTTGATCCTCTTTTTCTTTTTTCCTTTTTTTTTCGCCGCTGACTGTAGATCAGAAGAACAACTGATTCCACCTTGAACCTTGTATACTTGCTTATAAGCCAACAAATCTGCCAATTCTCCTTCAAAACCTTGCTGAAATTCTGGTGAGATAAGAAATCATACTTCTAGACCTCTTCTCCTTCCTTCCTCTACTCTCTTCAATTTGATTATTACAGAATAATGATCCACCACAAAATCGTGTAATCCTCCAAGGAAAATGAAGAAATAGGGTAAAGCTAAGGGAAAAGGTTAGGGTTGCTAATGGAGATGAAATAGTGGAAATTGAGAAGACAAAGCACAGATCTGAAGCTATGAGGTGATGAATTATTTATTCCTCTTGGATCTTTCCAAATCCGAAACTCTCTCTGCAATTCCTTTTGGATCTGATTAGGATTATGCTTGAAATCTCCTATAAAAGCTCTTGAACTGTTGCAATCTCTTGGATCTAACAAAACGGAGAAGAAAAGACTTGATCGGAGCACAAGTTAGGGTTTCTAAACCAATTCATGGTTCTATGGTTGAATTAAAAAAAAAACTTCAAGAGAATCAAATAGGATTGGAAAATCAAAGTATGTGAGAAGGATAAACATGAGCACAAAGAAAATAGGCTGATCAGAAATCGATCTTGGCGGAAAACATAGAATCTGGCCGGAGAAGAAGGGATAAGAGTTAGGGTTTCGGTTCGGTTTTCTCTCCCTCTCTCTTTCTGAAATTTTTTTTTTTTTAAAAATGAACTTAAGTTCATATTTATAGGCAAAAAGGGGAAATGATATTGGCACAACTAATTGATGGGCGCGTGGTTTTTGCGCGAATTTTTGATAAACGCACAACCAAATCGTGTCCTATTCGAACCCTGATATACACCGTTCCAGGATAATTCACCCCCATTTTTCTGAATTTGCACTACGACTTTGCTCGACTCGTTCGCTATGCAAACACGCATGGATTTCGACAAAATTTTGCAGGGACCTAGCTGGGACCCTAACCTAGCTTAGGGTGAAGTTTGGGACCCTAATTCATTCATTTGATTGAATTTTGCACAAAATTGGATGGTTTAGGGCACAGTCAAAATGGGGTGTCTACAAGACCATACACTTCATTTTCAAAAATATGGGTGGGGCCTACAATTGGACCTTAATGTTATTGCACGAACCACACTATAGGATGATCCAAACCATGGACGGGTTGGATCATCCTATGGTGTGGACCGTACACTTCATTTGAAAAATATGGGTGGGGTCTACGATTGGGCCATAATGTTACTATACGACCAACTCCATAGGATGATCCAAACCATCCCTTTGATGGGCCACAATGTAAATAGGTTGTGCCCCAAAAATCATTTCCATAGGATGATCGCAACCCTCCAATCTATAGAGGTTGCATAATATGTAGTTTCTATTTAGATCAGAGGGGTAGGATCAGCCTATAAAAATTATATCTTGGGACACAACCTATTTACGTTGTACGCCATCAAATGGACGGTTTGATCGTCCTATGGTGTGGCGTTCATTTTGAAAAGTATGGGCATGGCACGTTTCCGGTTTCCTGTTGGGCCCACCAACTGTTCCCGTTGGTGAGAGAGAGAGAGAGAGGTTGGGAAACACGCCATATACGTTAAGTCTAACGTTTAGACGTTTGAGTTTTCAAATTGAGAGCATTTTCGTTCGAAACCCACCCAAACCTGTCAACATCACTTCAAATTGGTAATTTAGAAAACACCCCTCCTGCCATGTCATAGTCAGTACAAAGCCCTTTTTTTTAGTCATTTAAGTTCACAAAGGCACGCTTTTTCTTGCTTGGGTGACCCAATTGTAGTCTAAATGTGTAGTCATGATTCTCATGAATACAATAAAGTGGGGCTTACTCAGGGAAGAAAAGGGAGACAAAAATATGACGTCAAGATTAATTAGGGGTGCAACTTGGGCGGGCTCAACCCAAACCCGACAGGTTCAACCCGGGAAAAAGTCGGGTTGGGTTGAGTTTGGGTCGGGTTCGGGTTGGGTTTTCTCAACCCGGGTTGAGTTCGGGTTGAGGGCTTGGGCAACCCGACCCGACCCGAGTGAACCCTACATTTTTAATATTTTTTAAAATTTTTTAAGCTAAAAATCTCAGGTTGAAGTCGGGTTGGGTTCGGGTTGAACCTTGTCGGGTTGGAACTTGGGTCGGGTCTAGTTCGGGTTCACCAAATGGTTGCTCGGGCGGGTTGGCCTCAACCCGACCCGAGTTGCACCCTTAGTCAAGAACCCAAGAACCCAATATAAAGGGAAATGATATCAACACAACCATGTTTTTCTTAATTGTACTAACTCATCTTCTCTTTTATTATTTAAAGAGCTGTCAAGGTTCCCAATTAATTAAGAAAAGTTACGCTAAATTTGTGCAATTATTAAAACATGAGAGTTGCATAAGAGAGCAGCAAAATAGTCCCAGATTTTGTCTCTTTCATTCAACAGACGCTCCGCGAAATGCATTATGCCATGGACGCTAGCAAATCCTTTAAAACATGGTAGCGTCAATATCAGTAGCTACAACGTCCAAAACTACCACTTTGTTGGTCCTCACACTGCTTACGTTATCCTCCAAACAAAGGAATAGATTACTCGGACAAAAAATCCGTAGTCCAAACTCCAAAGGGACCCTAAAAAAACGTTCAAAACGCCATCTTGAATACTCTCCCCCACATAAAACACGTGCATGGCCGCGTAGGATAACACTGCACATAGAGCCCTCCGCGTAAGCACTACTCAGATACAAGCAAAAATCAACCACAAAAAGGCTCAAAAGATCAGATGCTTCACAAACACAAGGAGAGGCATCAAGCTCTCCCTTTCCCATCTCCCGCGAATGCTAGGCGGCCATCATGGTATTTACCTTAACTCACGTCATCTCCGGCAGCGAAAATGGCCAAAGTGCCCCATTCGAATTCCAATTCCAATTTGCCTCCTATTGACATTCCAACGAGTTCTACACCAGAACAGACTAGTCTTTCGTTCTTGTCTCTTCGTCCTTCGTTCTCGTCTTTTGGGTTACCACCTAAAATATTGTGAATGGCCCCTTGATTTTGGAAAACTAAAATCCTCAATATCTTTTAAACTAAAACCTACTTCCTCTCTAACATCAAAACACAAGAGAGTTTACCAAGTTTCTGAATCTCTTATTCCCCCACCCATTTCGTTTTAGATGGATATAATTTAGTTGAAGGATTTGAATTTTGAAAGATATGCTAATTGAAGGAAATTCACTTAGCCGACCCCAACTAGTTTGGGACAAAGGCTTTGTTGATGTTTGTGATGTATGCTAATTAGAGGAAACTTCTCAAAAGCTTAAATCCTTACTACTTATCTCCAAAAACCCAAAATAGTCAAAAGCCCTTTTTGATAACGACACCCCTTACAAGTTTTATAAACTTAAGCTCGGTTTGAAAATGGCACTCCATAGTAGGGATGCAACTTGGTTCGGGTTCAACCTGATTTTGGCTCAAGTTGGGTTGGCATTTTCTGGGGTTGGGTTGGGAAAAACCAACCCGGTTTAAATTCGGGTTGGGTTAGGGTTGAGGCCTTGGCAACCCAACCCAACCCGAACCTGACCTCCGTCTTCTAATTTTATCATGATTTTCTAAGGATTATGTTTTCTTTTTTGTATTTTTCTGTTTGACCTTACATGAAACCGATCCCAACCCGACTCAACTCGACCCGATCTGATCTGGACCGTTGGATCTAGACGATTGTGGATCGGTCTAGTGGGTGGGCCGAATAGTTCAAAGGCCCATCAAGCCCAAGCCCAGTGTCGAATAGTTCGATTGGGTTGGGCTTTGATTCGAGCACAACGGTCGGCCCAACGGGCCCAGTGCTCCAACGGTCAGTGGGTGCGATCCATTGAGTTGTGTCCCTTCCCAACAATCAAGGATCTAAAGGGTGCGATCTGTACCATAGATGGATCATCTAACGGTTAGATGGGAGGACGGGAATTTAAATATCCCAACAGACTCTCTAGGATTGATCTGGTTCGTTGAATCGCGTATGGGCGCGATCTAACGGCCAGAATTCAAACCGATCTGGAAAGACTCTATACAGGGGTGCTTTTCACACTGAAAAGACACCAGAGGCTCTATAAAAGTTGCAGAACCCAACCATTTCAAAAAACAATCGAATTTACCCATTTCTGGATAAATTCTTAAGACTTCTAGTGCATTATACTCTCTTTCTTGCTCCCACCAAAATTCGTTTTACTAAACTATTGTTTTATTGTTTATCTAATTACTGTTATACTGCAGTAACAGAAATTAGACTGATTCTCTCAGGCTTGTAAGATTCTAAGGGCATTTCGGATTTGACTCCGCTTGTGCATAGCGTCGTCAAATTAGTAGGACATTCCTACTGGCTTCATTGTATCTTGGAGGCAGTTCGCGGATCCCCTTTGCCCACTTCTAGTGGGGGCGAAATCTGTCTTAAGGAAAGCGATTTCGCGCCTTGAAGCAAACTGGTTACTGCTTTTTCTTTCCAACAGATACAGAATTATTTCACTAACAATCTTAAGACAGATTTTTCTTTGCTTCAATGGCGTTGTACTCAATCCGTCAAATGTCCCAAGACTTTGTCAAACTTGAGCGATTTGACAAAGGGAATTTCAAGCGATGGCAGAAGAAGTTGCACTTCATCCTTACGTCGCTCAAAGTAGTTCGAGTTCTCACATTCCCAAGGCCGACAACAGTTGAAAATGAGACATTAGCGCAGGCTCGTGCAAGAATGAAATGGGAACAAGATGATTACATCTGCAAAGGGCACATCCTCAATGCTATGTCGGATACTTTGTTCGACATATATCAGGGAATGGGATCGGCAAGTGAGATTTGGAACGCACTCGAAGCGAAGTACATGGCGGAGGATGCTAGCAGCAAAAAATTCTCTGTGAGTCGTTTCCTGAATTATCGCATGGTAGATGATAGACCTGTTATTGATCAACTGCATGAAATCCAACACATGGTGAGTCAAATTCATTTGCAAGGCATTTTACTTGATGATTCCTTTATAATTTCGTCGATTATTGACAAACTTCCCCCAAGTTGGAAAGAATTTAGAAAAAGTCTTAAACATAAGAAAGAGGAGATTTCTCTTGATGACTTGGCTCTATGCCTCAGGATTGAGGAAGAGTCAAGGATTAGAGATCATAAAGATGATCATGAGAATTCTTCCTCTAAGATACACTTGGTGGAAAATGTCAATAAACCAAACCAACAAGGGAAAGGCAATCGGAAGAGAAACAAACACCCTGACAAGAAGAATAATAAGAATAAGAAAAGGAAGGGTGCTTGTTTCAATTGTGGCAAACCAGGCCACTACAAGAGTGAATGTCGACTTCTTAAAGATAAGAAGTCGGGAACACCAACAGACAACAACAAGTTTGTGGCCATGATTTCAGAAGCAAATATTCTTGAAGATGGCAATGATTGGTGGATTGACTCGGGTGCGACGAGGCATGTCTGCAAAGACAGGAATCTGTTTTCGACCTATGAAACGATTGAAGATGGAAGTGTCCTTTACATGGGCAATTCGTCGACGGCAGAAGTCAAAGGAAGAGGCAAAGTAGAACTGGAATTTACATCCGGCAAGCGCCTCACTCTTACCGATGTCTTTCATGTACCTGAAGTGCGAAAGAATTTAGTTTCTGGAAGCATTCTTAACAAGAATGGCTTCAAGCTCGTATTTGAATCTGACAAATTCATTCTTTCTAAGGGGGGTACCTTTGTTGGAAAGGGATATATGTATGAAGGGATGTTTAAACTCAATATCAATAAAGTGAATGTCTTTGCTTATGTTGTTGACTCTTTATCTTTATGGCATAATCGTTTAGGACATGTTAATACTAGGAAAATGCATGATATGGTTAAGTTAGATTTAATTTCAAAATGTGAAATTGATTTAGTAGATAAATGCAAAATATGTATGCAAACTAAATTAACAACTAAACCATTTCCCTCAGTAGATAGAACTTCTAATCTGTTAGACCTTGTACATAGCGATGTATGCGATATACATAGTGTTCCTACCAAGGGAGGTAAAAAGTATTTTGTTACTTTTATAGATGATTTTACTAAATTTTGCTATGTATATTTACTTAGTCATAAAGATGAAGTGTTGGAAAAGTTTAAGGTTTATAAAACAGAAGTAGAAAACCAATGTGAAACATGCATTAAATGCCTTAGATCTGATAGGGGTGGTGAATACCATTTCCCTCTTTTCTGTGAATCAGTGGGCATAGTTCATGAAACTTCTGCCCCTTATACACCACAGCAAAATGGTGTAGCAGAAAGAAAAAATAGAACTTTAACTGAAATGGTTAATGCTATGCTTGTTAATTCTGGTTTGAATAAAAGTTTTTGGGGTGAAGCATTACTTACTGCTTGTTACATATTGAATAGGGTACCAAGTAAAAAGAATAATGTAACCCCTTATGAGCTTTGGAAGAAAAGAAAACCAAACTTGAATTATCTTAAAGTTTGGGGTTGTAGAGCCATTGTTAAAGTTCCTAAACCCAAATTAAGAAAATTAGGTGAGAAGGGTATAGAGTGTATTTTTTTTAGGATATGCTAGCCATAGTAAGGCATATAGGTTTCTAGTTATAGAACCTAATGATTTTCTACAAATTAATACAATAATTGAATCTAGAGATGCCTTCTTCTATGAGAATATGTTCACTTCAATTCCAAAAGAAGTTCAGCCTAGTAATACTGTGGAACTTTCTTTAGAACCACAAACAAAAGATGGTGAACCTAGTGAAATAAGAAGAAGTAAAAGAGATAGAAGTGAAAAGAGTTTTGGTCCTGACTTTGTTACTTACCTAGTAGAAGGGACAAGAGAAAAACTCAAATCTTCTATAATGTTAGATTTAAATGTAGAAAGTGACCCTCAAACCTATACGGAAGCTATAAAGTCACAGGATGTCGCTTTTTGGAAAGAAGCAATTAATGACGAAATTGATTCTATTATGGGTAATAAGACTTGGTATTTAGTTGATCTACCACCTGGATCTAAACCTATTGGGTGTAAGTGGATCTTCAAAAAGAAGATCAAAGTAGATGGAACTATAGAAAAGTTTAAAGCTAGGTTAGTTGCCAAAGGGTTTACTCAAAAACCCGGAATTGATTATTTTGATACATATGCACCCGTTGCTAGGATTTCTACCATTAGAGTCTTGATTGCTCTTGCTTCCATATACAAACTTCACATTCACCAAATGGATGTTAAAACAACATTCTTAAATGGTGAACTTGATGAAGAAGTGTATATGGAACAACCTGAAGGTTTCATTTTACCTGGTCAAGAGCATAAAGTCTGTAAATTAGTCAAATCTTTATATGGCCTAAAGCAAGCTCCTAAGCAATGGCATGAAAGATTTGATAAGGTGTTAGTCTCTAATGGTTATAGAATTCATGAGTCAGATAAATGTGTATATAGTAACTTTAAAGGTGGTAGTGGTGTTATTATATGTTTATATGTTGATAATATGTTAATATTTAGTACAGATTTTGAATGTATTCAAAGTACTAAATTATTTTTATCTCAAAACTTTGATATGAAAGATATGGGTGAAGCAGATGTGATCTTGGGTATAAGAATCATAAGACATAACAGTAGTTTGATTCTAACCCAGTCACATTATATTGAAAAAGTTCTTAAAAAGTTTAATCATTTTGATTGTTCACCTGCTTCAACTCCTTTTGATCCTAGTGGGAAGTTATATCTTAATTCTGGAAGGACTATTTCTCAACTAGGGTATGCTAGTGTGATTGGTAGCCTTATGTATGCTATGACCTGTACTAGGCCAGACATAGCATTTGCTGTGGGTAAGCTTAGTAGGTTTACCAGTAATCCAAATTTCTCTCATTGGAATGCAGTCTATAGAGTATTAAAATATTTTAAGAAAACTATAGACTATGGTTTGTGTTATGGTGGGTATCCAACTGTAATAGAAGGATACACTGACGCTAGTTGGATAACTGAGCGTATAGATCATACATCAACCAGTGGGTGGATTTTCACCCTTGGTGGGGGAGCAGTCTCCTGGGCCTCTAAGAAACAAACATGCATTTCAACATCCACTATGGAAGCAGAGTTTATAGCTCTGGCAGCATGTTGTAAAGAGGCGGAATGGCTTCGGAATTTGTTATTAGAAATTCCGTTATGGCCTAATCCTATGCCATCGATTTATGTCCACTGTGATAGTCAGGCCACACTATCAAGGGCATATAATCACGTTTATAATGGTAAGTCCAGGCATATAGGACTTAGACACAGTACTGTGAGAGAGTTACTTACTAATGGAGTAGTAACTATTGATTTTGTGAGATCAAGCCAAAATTTGGCTGATCCATTTACTAAAGCTCTTGCGAGAGATATGGTGTGTAAAACATCATTAGGGATGGAGTTAAAGCCATTACCAAATAGTCACCAATGATGGAACCTCGACTCAACACTTGAATAAATATCAAGTCTTGAGTTCAATGAGTCAAAGTACATCATATGGAGTGATTGCAAGCACTATAATATATATTATATTTCCATCCCAAGGTAAAGTGCTTGGTACCTGTAATGTATAAAAGGGAAAGGCTGAGCATTTGAGCTCTTAATAGACTTATAACAAAGTGTTGGAGTGTTATAGTTACAGGGGCACTCTTGATAAGTCTACCTATGTGAGTGTGGGAGTGGTGCCGCTTCCTATGAGACCTGGCTAGTTTCTAGAGCACTCATGAAACCAAGATATAGACACAAGGCCAATTCATGTGTCGGTTTTTTAGAAATTGCTTAAAGAGATAAATTCTTATGTGTGAGATGTGTCCGGTTAACCAAATAGAATCGCTAGTTCAAAGACATGTCTACTATGCAATTCTGGTTAACTTTGATGTGTTTTCACTAAGTAAAGGTTCAAATCGAAAGATACCTTTATTTATGCATACAAATTCCAAGCCTGATGAGAAAATCTTTTTTGATTTTGAAAATGGTGGGGGATTGTTAAAGATTTTTCAAAATCAAGTGTTTTTGGTCAAAACAATTTTTGGAAAATATTTTCTTTAAGTGTGTTTTGGAAAAAGAAAAACTTTTCTTTAGAAATAGTTGCTTTTTGCAAGAGAAAGAGAATAGTGTAATGTAGTTGAAAAGATAGTCCCAAATCGGATGAGAGAAAAGAAAGAGAAAGGCTTATAAAGCACTACACTTTTCTATTACTTGTTTGATTGCACATTGGGTTGAACCCATGGTTGGACCCGCGGGACGGTGCAACGCACCGTTCGCGCAAGCGCACGCGCACGTGCGGCGTGGGCAATGGGCTATAGGGCGCATAGTGGCGCTTTATTGGCACTTTTTTAGGCGCACTTTGCACTTCGCACGCCGCATCGTAGCGAGGAGCGATTGGAGCCTTTAATTTTTCCAGATCTGATCTGGACCGTTGGATCTAGACGATTGTGGATCGGTCTAGTGGGTGGGCCGAATAGTTCAAAGGCCCATCAAGCCCAACCCCAGTGTCGAATAGTTCGATTGGGTTGGGCTTTGATTCGAGCACAACGGTTGGCCCAACGGGCCCAGTGCTCCAACGGTCAGTGGGTGCGATCCATTGAGTTGTGTCCCTTCCCAACGGTCAAGGATCTAAGGGGCGCGATCTGTACCATAGATGGATCATCTAACGGTTAGATGGGAAGACGGGAATTTAAATATCCCAACAGACTCTCTAGGATTGATCTGGTTCGTTGAATCGCATATGGGCGCGAACTAACGGCCAGAATTCAAACTGATCTGGAAAGACTCTATACAGGGGTGCTTTTCACACTGAAAAGACACCAGAGGCTCTATAAAAGTTGCAGAACCCAACCATTTCAAAAAACAATCGAATTTACCCATTTCTGGATAAATTCTTAAGACTTCTAGTGCATTATACTCTCTTTCTTGCTCCCACCAAAATTCGTTTTACTAAACTATTTTCTTATTGTTTATCTAATTACTGTTATACTGCAGTAACAGAAATTAGACTGATTCTCTCAGGCTTGTAAGATTCTAAGGGCATTTCGGATTTGACTCCGCTTGTGCATAGCGTCGTCAAATTAGTAGGACATTCCTACTGGCTTCATTGTATCTTGGAGGCAGTTCGCGGATCCCCTTTGCACACTTCTAGTGGGGGCGAAATCTGTCTTAAGGAAAGTGATTTCGCGCCTTGAAGCAAACTGGTTACTGCTTTTTCTTTCCAACAGATACAGAATTATTTCACTAACAGTAATCCGAGGATCATCGTAGCTTTTCCGAGCACGGCGAAGGGCCCAGAAACGCCCCTTGTTCTTCTCTTCATTATCCCTACCATTAGGCTTATCGGAAACCTCCTTTTATGTATTTTCTCATCAAAGAGAAAAACACTTTTCATGGTAAGAGGAAGAGGGACCAATAGTCTATATTTATAGGCTAAGAGAGCTCTCATAGAACTTTCTAAGCTTAGCCAAATTCGTTTGGCATCTTAAGCACAATAATAGCAAGCCACTTAATGCAATTTTGGAGCCTAAGATTCATTCCAAACCTAGATGATTAGTTTCCAACTTAAAGGCTTGCCTAAATGCAAGGCCACACCTAAGGTTAGCAAGTCTCTAAGATAGAAACTTCAAACCACCAAAAGGCTCAAAAGATCAGAATCTTCACAGCCACAAGGAGAGACATCAAACTCCCTCTTCCCAATCTCCAGCGAGCGCGAGACCGAGATCATGTTATCCGCCTTCACCCGGGTTATCTCCGGCACTGACAATGCCGGAAGTTCTACTAGTCATTTGCCATTTTCTGGCGGAGCTGAGACTTGCCAATATTGCGGTATCGACCGGTTGCTTGGGTTGCCAATTATTCACAGAAAATGAGAAGAAGTATCGGGGGTTCGACAGAGACCGTGGGGTAAATGGGCTGCAGAGATTAGGGACCCCGTAGAGCGGTTCGAGTCTGGTTAGACACATTTGACACTGCGGAAGATGCCGCTAGGGCTAATGATAATGCGGCGATCGAATTATGTGGGCCCCGAGGCTCAATTTTCCTTTCCCTGAAAACCCACCACAAGAACAGTATAATCAAGAAGAACAAGAACAAGAACAACAACGATTGGCTTATGAACATCCTATTCTTGAAGTATTACAGCCACCGGTAATACTTGAAAGCCAGCTAGAGAATGTGTTTCCTGGGATGGACGAATTTGAGGATTGGATGGGAATGGAAGTGGAGGAATTCCCTATATTCACTTCAACTTCTACTACTAGTTCTAGTTGTAGTACTGGAATGGGCTTTCCACCTCCATGACAGAGCTTCCATTTTTAAATTTCTTAACGGTCCATCACCCTCCATGACAAGTTATTTATTTATTTATTTCAACCAGCATGAGAACTGTTTCACTTATGGGAACATATTTTACCAGTAAAAAAGGGTCAAAGTCTGCCACATTCACCTTGGTGTGAATCATCCTACATACATACAGGGGTGCGAATTTATCGTCACCCTAAGTAAATATTTTTTTGAAGGAATGATAGAATGAAGGGCGCCCTTGCAAAAATAGCTTCAAAGGTGCCCCTATTGGTTAATTTCTACAAAAGTGCATTTATGGTGGCGCCTAAAAAAGCGGAAACCGCCAACAGAAGCGCCCTTGAAACTGATTTTTGAAAGGGCGCCCTTCATTCTGTCATTCCTCCTTTTTCGCACTTCAAAAACAGTTTCTTTGACATTTATCCATGGTCTTCTCTACTCTTTTTAGGAAGATAATTAACTTTCTAAAGACAATTAAATATTAATCTTCCTTGTCATGAATTAGGGATTTAATATTATTAGCCAAAGGGTTCACGCCATCAGTGGACATAAAACAGAAAAGACAAGATAAGTTTGTGCACTTATCAAAACATGGTAGGGCCAATATCTTTAGCTAAAGCGTGTGTGCCAACAGTGGTTGTAAAGCTGTAATTTTTTATGAAACGGTATTTTTGTCATTATAAGATATGTAAATAATCTATTATAAAATGATGAAGCAGAACACAATTATACTATAAGAGATTATTTTTATAATTAGAGATTGTCACAATCAGTTGCAATAATTGCAATCAGTTGTCCAATAATCTTAAACGAACAGGGCCTTAGAAAACCGTCGGTAATTAAAAAGTTTTAGTGACGTTCACGGAACGTTGGTAAAATACCCGAGGCATATTCTTTTTGGCCGGGGCCCGGGAATAATTCGTCACTGTCGTTCCATGTACGAACGTCTGTGCATATAGCCGTTTTTTTCTAAAACGCCGGAATAAGAACGTCGGTAATAGTCCTTTTCCTCGTAGGGGAACGTGCGCGCGCGGGAAATATCACTTCCCTTTTTTTCCAAATAAAAGTTAATGAAGGCTCGCCTTTCGAAAACAAGGATCAGTCCACCAATCCTTGAGTGCAATCGACCTTGAAATTATAAAAGTTCACGAAGGTCCCCTTTTTCTTCGTGGGATCACCCATCTGTAGTCTTAAAGTGTAGTCATAAATACACTAAAGTGGGGCTTACCCAAGGAAGAAGAGGGGGACAAAAATATGACGTCAAGGACCGCGTCCTTGGTCCCCCTGTTCACATAATCCTCCCACAAAAGAACAGGTAACTAAGACAAAAAGTGCAAAGGGCCAACTAAGCAGTCCCAAGTGAACTAAGTGGTGTAAGACCAAAAATTCAAAGGGCTGACTAAGCAGTCCCCAAGTGCCAACTAAGCGGTGTCATCCTACGCCGAAGCACTCTCTACTTATAAATACCCCTCATTACCCTATTCCAATAGCTCGCTCTCCAACATAAGAATACCTCACTCTCTCCAACATAGGAAAGAAAGAGAGCAATGAGGAAAGCAAAAGGCAAAGCAAAATCAACCACCAAAAGGCTCAAAAGATCAGAATCTTCAGAAACACAAGGGGAAACATCAAACTCCCCATTTCCAATCTCCAGTGAGCGTGAAGCAGAGATCATGGCATTTGCCTTCACCCGGGTAATCTCCGACGGAGATAATGCAGGAAGTTCTACTAGTCTTTTGCCATTTTTCGGCATAGCCGAGACTTGTGAACAATGTGGTATAAATGGTTGCTTGGGGTGCCATCTTTTCACAGCCCAAGCAGAAAATAAGAAGAAGTATCGGGGCGTTCGACAGAGGCCGTGGGGCAAATGGGCTGCCGAGATTAGAGACCCCCGAAGAGCGGTACGAGTCTGGTTGGGCACATTTGACACTGCAGAAGATGCCGCTAGGGCTTATGACAATGCCGCGATTGAATTCCGTGGGCCACGTGCAAAGCTCAATTTTCCTTTCGCTGAAAACCCACCACAAGAATTGTATAATCAGACATTGCCTAATGAACATCCAAATCTTGAAGTATCTTTTCCTTTTCAGATCGACTTTCCGGTGCCAGAACCAGTGGCGCCGGCACCGGTAATACCTGATAGCCAGATAGAAAATGAGTTTCCTGAGATAGATGAATTTGAGGATTGAGGATTGGATGAGAATGGAAGTGGAAGAATTTCTTATATTCACTGCTACTGCTGCTGCTGCTGCTGCTGCTATTACTGCAACTACATAGTACTGAAATGGGCTTTCCACCTCCATGACAGAGCTTCCATTTTTAAATTTTTAACAGTTCATCACCCTCCATGACAAGTTATTTATTTATTTATTTTAGCCTGCATGAGAACTGTTTCACTTATGGGAATATATTTTAATTCATTATATAATAAAAAGAGTTTATTTTTTATTTTTTTAAATCAATGATAAATTAGTCTTTTTTCGTGCTTTAAAAAGAGTTTCTTTGACAATTATCCATGGTTGGAGTCACAGCTCGCTTCTTCTCTACTCTTTTCTCTGTTTAAAGTCAAGTTTCTAGATGAAGTCAACAAAGTACAGGAAGATAATTAAGTTTCAGAAGAAAAAGGGGATTTCTTTCGAATGAAAGGAACCTAAGAATCTGGATCATGGGTGTGATCCCTCTCCTTAGTTTTACCCAAAATAAATGAACGATCTAACCATGCTAAGAGATTCAAAACATAAAAAATGAAAGCAAAATCACCATCCTAGACTAGACTAGCTTGGTTTCTATTCCAACCATAGATCAAAAAGAGAGAAAGAAAACATACTATACCCTCATGATCAAGAAGGAGGACAAAAATCTTGCTTGTCGATCAAGCCCAGAGCCTCCCCTCTTGCTTTTTGCTTACACATTTTCTCCAAGAACCACCCTTTGTCCTCATCATCAAGAGACCCTTTCCTGGCTTTTGATGGTCCACGTATATCCTACCATGTCATTGAGAGATCCTTTTCTGGTTTTTGATCGGTCCACACTCCACATATATCCCAACCTTATCATGTCCACAATAAATAGGGGAGATAAATCTCATAAATAGGATCTTCTTTCTTTTGGACTTTAACCTTGGTTTCCCAAGCTCCTCAACCCCACCACACATACAACGCTTAAAAATGAGTTTGATCTCTTAGCTTTTTAAACCGACCACCAAATAGTTAAATTCTTCAACAAAGTAAATTAAGAATTTACGTTGTTTTATCGTTTGGCAGACAAACATTTTGGGCGGAATCACTCCTTGTAGGATAAATTCCAGGGGATGATATTTTCACCCCCCTTCAGTACACATTCGCCCCTTTTATAACGTCATTTGTCGTCAAAAAACATTAAAGTTGTCTACTTTTAACACCTATTATTCCATGATTTCTTAGATCTTTATAAGATCACTCAAAATATCCTTATGTGATCATGTCGAGACACTCGTAGTATCATCGTGGCACTTCTATTGGGCCGAACCACAACACACAGTGAGCTCTCGCAACGAGACAAGTGAAAATGAACCTGGCACTAGGAATTCCATCACTTTTGGACATAATAGAATTCCAAACCTGATTATTTATTTGCAACTTCCTTATACCACCCAAAACAACAATCTAAGGAGATTACATAATTAAAGTTGGCCATTAAATATAGGGAATTGATATTTCCGCTCCCCTTTTATACCAATCCACTCCAAGTTGGAGTGGATTGGTCTGAAAGGGGAGCGGAAATATCCAAAGCATAGGGGAATTGATATTTCCGCTCCACTTTTAGATCAATCCACTCCAACTCACTTTTAGACCAATCCACTCCAAGTTGGAGTGGATTGGTCTAAAAGTGGAGCAGAAATATCAGCTCCCTAAATATAAGATCCAACAAAGTATTTATATTATAAAATACAACATCTCATTCACATGCTTAGAGGCTATAATTCTGAAAATTTTCAAACACATACACAAAATTACATATGAGCAATGACCTTCCGTTGGGCAGATCAAAACCCTTACGCAATTTGCAAGATTGCAAACTAGCTCTTACTGTGTAATACATATGTAAGCCTCTCAATTTGTACCTCACGTCCAATTAGGATCCTTTGAAAACTTTGTTGCGTGAATCCAAAGAATCATTTACATATAGGCACAAAAATCTTTTATGTGAATAATGAGCATGCATAAACTATAGTTGGGTACACAAGGAAAACTAAATAGATACACGTGAAACAACAGTGTTAATCCACGGCCAACCAATAATGCAACTCACAAGATTTCAATCCATTCAAAGTTCATTCAGTAAGCATGCACAAATATTTCTAAGTAATCAAACTAAATCCAAACACAAAAGTACACATAAAATATAATTGGATATTAAAAGGAGCTTGAAAGCATATCTTCATATTAGATTCATATCCAATAATAAAACCAAGATGCACACAATTAATAGTATGCCTGAAAAGCTTAAGATCGAGGAATCAAAAGGGTTAAAAGATCTAGGGGCATATAAAACATCCACAATATGTGTTTGAGGTAAACTAAACATGCATATCACAAAAAGACATTTGCAATTAATGCATCTAAGTAAGACCAAATAAGTATCAGTTGTGAGAAACAAAAAACTGCAACTCTAAAGGGTCCAAAACCTACTCACAAAGGGAGGCCTACAAGCATATTTACACATGAGCTATAAGATCCGATACTCAGATGGCTTCGAAACCTACACCAATGGATCCGGAACGCCGGAAAACCTTAGGAAACAATCATATCTTGTAAAACAATTTCCAAAAACGGCATAAAAATCTTGTATTAGGGGAACCTAAATATGCCAAAAGGTTCAGATTTCATAGAAAATAAAAGGCTACGGCCTAAATATTTTCTTTTTACCAAAGATAGAGGGGACCTAGAGGGCCCCGGAACCGGTTTCAGTTCGCCAAGAGTTGGACGGAAGAAGGCCGAACTGGCCGCATAAAAAAAATTTAGAAAACTGTTCAGGATAAATTCACCCCTTCTAGACGTCATTCCTCTTCAGGATAAATCACCCCCATTATGAACGTTCTTTCTCTTTAAGATAAATCACCCCATTCTAAACATGACCCGTTCTCACGGGTGACGCACTTACGATTAAAAAAGTATGTAACTAAAAATACCAGTTCATTATACTTCTTTAATTTCAAAATATGCCATTACACATGTCTTATTCTTTTAATTCAACTGACATGCTTTCAACATATGCAAAACCATGCCTTAATAGCTTTTAGAGAAGTTGGCTAGCAAATTACTTATTAATATTAAAATTCATAAATTAGTCGTCTTCTTCACTATCCAGTTTTAAACCTGAAACTAATTTTGAAAGTTACCAAAAATGCCATCGACTTTGGAAGCTCAGTTCTCACTCTATGAATGTCAGATCTATGCGAAACTTTAGTGGGAGAATCATTGGTGGGAGAGGAATACAAAACTATAGGCCGATCACAGGAAAATATCGCCGTTAGCTGGCGGCAATGAATTTACGGCAGCCTCCAAACGAGCACAAATAACCCAAAACTTGATTTTCTTTGAAATTCAAAACCTACAACCTGTGACTCTGATACCAAATGTTATTTTAAACATTAACTTAATGATCCCATTGGATCTTGGGCAATGAAAAACAAAGAAAAATCCGAATTAAACGAGATGGGTTAATGTTATTTTAAACATTAACTTAATGATCCCATTGGATCTTGGGCAATGAAAAACAAAGAAAAATCCGAATTAAACGAGATGGGTTAAAAATTCCTTGAGCCATTGTCGCTCCTCCTTGGTGTGTAATCCAAGGATCATCGTAGCTTTTCCGAGCACGGCGAAGGGCCCAGAAACGCCCCTTGTTCTTCTCTTCATTATCCCTACCATTAGGCTTCTGGGAAATCTCCTTTTATGTATTTTCTCATCAAAGAGAAAAACACTTTTCATGGTAAGAGGAAGAGGGACCGATAGTCTATATTTATAGGCTAAGAGAGCTCCCATAGAACTTTCTAAGCTTAGCCAAATTCATTTGGCATCTTAGGCACAATAATAGCAAGCCACTTAATGCAATTTTGGAGCCTAAGATTCATTCCAAACCGAGATGATTAGTTTCCAACTTAAAGGCTTGCTTAAATGCAAGGCCACACCTAAGGTTAGCAAGTTTCTAAGATAGAAACTTCTAACCTCCAAAAGGCTCAAAAGATCAGAATCTTCACAGCCACAAGGAGAGACATCATATCCACATTCACCCGGGTTATCTCCGGCACTGACAATGCTGGAAGTTCTACTAGTCTTTTGCCATTTTCTGGCGGAGCTGAGACTTGTCAATATTGCGGTATCGATCGTTGCCTGGGTTGCCAATTATTCACAGAAAATGAGAAGTATCGGGCGTTCGACAGAGGCCGTGGGGTAAATGAGCTGCCGAGATTAGGGACCCCCGTAGAGCAGTTCGAGTCTGGTTAGGCACATTTGACACTGCGGAAGATGCCGCTAGGTCATATGATAATGCGGCGATCGAATTCCGTGGGCCCCGAAGCTCAATTTTCCTTTCCCCGAAAACCCACTACAAGAACAGTATAATCAAGAAGAGCAAGAGCAAGAACAATAGCGATTGCCTTATGAACATCCTAATCTTGAAGTATTACAGGCACCGGTAATACTTGAAAGCCAGCTAGAGAATGAGTTTCCTGGGATGGACGAATTTGAGGATCGGATGGGAATGGAAGTGGAGGAATTTCCTATATTCACTTCAACTGAACTAGCAACCATAGGCAGAATTTGAATTGAAGAACAAAGATCCTCTTTCTCCGCTTTTATTCCCCTTCTTATCTTACTCGGCTATCCAAATTGCAGAGAAGCCTCCGATCTCAGAAAAATCTATGATTATAAGGATTAGATCTGAGGTTGGACGATGTTAAAACCTTAGCTAGGGTTTGTTTCTTCAAAATTTGCTAGATCTAGGTCCGCTCAATGGCTTGTGTGAAAATAGCATGAGAATAGGGTAAACTTAGGGTTTTAGAGATACAAATGGTGTAAAAGACTAAAATTACAATAACAGGGGTTAAAAATGGAAGATCTGTCCGGACAATTTGCCGGAGAAGATGCCTTTTGTCCAAAAACTTAGTATCTAGAGCTCAACTCTCTCTCTCTCTCTCTCTCTCTCTCTCTCTCTCTCTCTCAAGCTCTGTTAGGGTTTTAAAATTGAAAAAAATAATGGAAACGAGCTTCAATGTGGATCTGTAGTAGAGATGAAAGCACAGATAACAACCACAATAGAAATGTTGCCGGAGATTGGCCGGAACCTGACCGGATTGCCGGAGAAGAAGGAGTAAAAGTTAGGGTTTTAATGAGATCTCTCTTACTCTCTCCCTCCTCCTTGTTTCTAAAAATCTGAAATGAAAACTCCCTTTTTAAGCCTGATCGTTGGCTATTTATAGGCAAGAGGGGTGTGCTAATATTAGCACCCCCATACACTGGTAATTGCACCCCGTTCATCTCTTTTAAACAAAAAAAATCCCCCTGATGAGTTCCTCAACCCTTCTTTTATAGGGAAATGACATATTTGCACCCCATTTTCCACTTGGACAACTCCCTCTATGAATAATTCACTCCCCTTTTCTTTCTCTATGTAATTCGCCCAAATGAGAGACTAAAAAATATTTCTTCTTTTTCAATCTCTAATCGATTAAGATTATAGATGGGGGCTGATGTTAGCATACCCCTGTTTTATCATGTATTATTGTAGCCAAGAGTCATCCCAATCTACCTAATTCAACCCCCTTCTACATGTTTGACACTACTTATTTCACCTGCAAAAAGGTGGCTCGGTAATGGAAGGAGTAGCTAAAAAGAAATGATGTATTGGTCCCCTTCTTTCTTTATTGGACAGCCCTTCCTATTATATTGATGGACTACTCTTTTTCACAAAATAGGGTGTATGGCTGAAATGTATCCCTCCAGTATACATACGTGCTTTACTGCTTTTTTCTCGTTCAACTTTTTTTTTTGCACCAATTACAAATGGGGGACAAACATTAGACAGAATTATCAACTGGACCAGGCTTTTCATAAATTACCAATGGGGGACAAAATCTGTCTTTTCAGTAAAAGCTGGACGAAAATACCCTTTGGCATATAAAACACGTTTTGACTTTGGAAGGGGGTTTTCAAGTCTCTACGATTGGGGTTATTAGGTATCAAAATGGGGTTACCAATTTCAGAATGGGGTTTTCAAGTCTCTACGATTGGGGTTATTGGTAACCCCATTTTGATACTTGATAACCCCAATCCTAGAGATTTGAAAACCCCATTCCAAAACTCCAATACCCTCGGCCAATTTTCAAGGACTTGATAAGCCCATTCAGAAATTGGTAACCCCCTTTTTTATACTAGATAACCCCATTCCTAAAGACTTGAAAACCCTCTTCCAAAACTCCAGAACTCTCGGTCAATTTTCAGGGACTTGAAAACCCCGTTCTGAAATTGGTAACCCCATTTTGATACCTAATAACCCCAATCGTAGAGACTTGAAAACCCCCTTCCAAAGTCAAAACGTGTTTTATATGCCAAAGGGTATTTTCGTCCAGCTTTTACTGAAAAGACAGATTTGTCCCCCATTTGTAATTTCTGAAAAGCCTGGGTCCAGTTGATAATTCTGTCTAATGTTTGTCCCCCATTGATAATTTTCCCTTTTTTTTTTTTTTAATCTCCAAATGAAAACCTCTTTCCCTCGTATCAACTCTAATCGGATGGCTTTACAGGAAGTGCTAAATTGGCACCCCCTTGTTCCCTCCATGTATAGCCACCTTAAATAAATCTTAGCTACCCATTTTACACTATAAAGGGGGTTTTAGTAAAATACAAGGGTAAGTAAAAATCAAAGATATAATGGCTTTCTTTTCTTCCTTAGTCAACCCCTCCATCTAGTCAATTCACCCCTTTTTACACCATGGACAGCCAGCTTGATGTGTACTTTGTACTACTATTTTGCCTTTCGGCGGTCAAATGGTAATGGCACCCACTCTTTCTCATTCCATATTGGCACGTCCGTATTATTAACACCACTCACCTTGATAATTTTACCCCATCCCTCTCTTTGTTAGATGTAAATAGAAATTTGGTACGGGCACACTCTTGTACAACTTAACCACTTCTTTTCACTACAGGGGTGATGGCTTGAGTTAAAAAAATATGAGAAGGTCATTTGACTCTTATTGTTGCCTCCTAAAATTGGTATGGGCACATCCCTGTTGGATATATCAACCCCCTGTTGCACTACACTAAACTACACTACAAACTACATCCGTCTCTAATCCGATCTTTCTAAAATTTTATAAGGACCTACCTGGGATCCAAACCTACTCTATATTAAAATTTGGGACTCTAGTTCACTAATTTACTTGGATTTTATCTAAAACAAAGTTATAAGGGTTCGGTCAAAATGGGGTGTCTACACATATATCTCAAAATATCATTTCCATAGGCTGATCCTAGCCCTTCAATCTAAATAGCAACTACATATTATGCAACTCCTCTCTCTCTCTCTCTCTCTCTCTCTCTCTCTCTCTCCAGTTTTTCTCAAAATGAACTATGGCCCACACCATAGGATGATCCAAGCCGTCCATTTGATAGGCCACATCTTAAATAGGTTGTGTCCCAAAAAACCATTTCCATATGATGATCATAACCCTCTGATATAAAGGGAAACTGTTTATTATGGAAACCTCTATAGATTGGAGGGTTGCGATCATCCTATGCAAATGATATTTTGGGGTACCTATTTACATTGTGGCCCATCAAATGGATTGTAATAGTCCCACATCGGAAGCGGAGAGAGAAAGTTCCTGGGTTATATGTGTAGGCCCCCATTCCCTGTGTAGACGCATTTTCTGCTGAAAAACAAAACCGATGTGGGATCTCACATGGATGGTTTGGATCATTCTATGGTCTAGACCTGTGGACCCCGATCCGAGAGAGGTGGGGGATGAGCCTCCACGAGAATGTCTCTCTGGAATCATCCACGTGAATGGAGAGCTCTACCAAGGAACTCTCGAAAGAAGAATACCTCTCACAGCATGAGTGGCGATGTAAGATGAGATACCTCTCGATTCGGGGACCAGCCCAGATTTGAGGCGTACCTTAAACGAAGAAGAGTCGTCATCCAAGGAAGTGGGCCCTGGATCCCATACTATGCTTTGTTGCAACGGATAACCAGAGATATAAAATAAGGTTCGTGCCTAGTTACGAATTTGGAAGGTCAGAAGAGCAAACACCTGGTCTCTTATGCCATTTACTTATTGATTTTGAAGAGTTTTGGGTGAAAGTCATGTGAAATTGGAACACATATCTCCGAGAAGACGTCTACCTAATCATTCATGTCTCGGAGATGAAAAGTAAGGACACATAAAAGAAATGAAATAAGTATCACCTAAAAATAGCTAGGTTATGAGTGTCATACCTAATTGGTGTCTAAGTTCTGGTGTGCAAGCACATGCATGCTACAGCTAAAGGTATAGGGTCTGTACATGAAAGTAAGAAAACACAACAAAACACACAACACAAATCAACTCTATACACGACTTAACAAGACGAATCCTAAAACTCTAATACAATACTTGACTCGGACCAGAATGGCCATCCACCCTGGCTACTCTACGTATCCCGGCCTCGGGAAGAATCAGGATCAACATAGTTCGATGACCTATTCTAAACTACGATGCCTAACCATCTAGAACTGCTATCTTAGACTCGATCCACTAGACTCGACTGATTTTTAAAGTTTTTTGTATAATTGCTTAAGTTCGTGTGAATTGTAACTCTTAGGACTCCCTATATGCCCTAACTAATGCAAGTTGATTAGCCTTAAGATAATGCCGGTGGGCCCTACATCCTATGTGTAACTAGGCTGTGCATTCTAAAGAAAACCATGGGTTGACTATATGCTTCCTAGTCTAGCCATCGGTTCGCGTAAATGTCTAACCGACCAGGACTCGATGCCTCATAACTCTAGGGATACTCACACGACAAGACACAGCATATCAACACAAATAGGACAGCCACCTAACTATAAAACACCCCAAACATCTAAGACAGACTCCTAACTCTAGGGGAAGATCGTTTTGAAAAATATTTGATTTTTAAGAGTTTTTCACTTTTTAGGGTTTTGAAATGTTTATTTTTTAAAGGTTTGAAATGTTTATTTTGAAAGGTTTGGCTGGACCTGGGACAAAAATCCCAAGCTGCACTACGTACCCTGTGGAAAGGGATCAAGTCAACGTAGTTCGGATTCAGACTCTCCTAACTACTCTCTTAATGACTCAAGATTTTTTAGATTTTTAGTTTTTCAGATGCTTTTCAAGTGTTTTTGACACAAGATGACAGAATCCTATCATCATAAGGGTAGGACAGACTCCTAATATCCCGCAAAGGTTGGACAGCATCCTATGCTTTGCGGGGGAATAGAATCACAACTCTGTAAGGGTTGGACAACATCTTATACCTTGCAGGAGTGGATAAAAATCACATGACTTGGTGAGAGGTTGGACAGAATCTTAACTCCTAAGATGATAGGACAGACTCCTGAAAGATTGACTCTCTAGCTAAGGACAGACTCCTATGCTAATGGACTGACTTTCAGACTAGTGACTCTAAGAGAGGCGCTAACGAGACATGACATGTCTCATAGGAAAGGACTCACTAATGAGACACAACTTGTCTCTAAAGGATACAACTTTCTCTGCATGAGACATAACCTGTCTCCCTGAGAGTAAACTTTTCTGCACGAGACATAGCGTGTCTCCTAAAAAAGAGCTCTAGATGAGTCTTTCATCGCCCTTGCAATGAACAAAGGGATCTAATGTCTAGGGGATACTCATCTAAAAGACTGGGCAAGTCTTTTCAATAGAAGAGGGGAGTGCTACTTGGACTAAGCAAGTCCCCTAATGATGGGCTTGGGCTATCGCCTTCATTGCCCTTGCAATGACTAGGCTTTTACAATTTAAGGTACCTAAGAGGATAAGGGGTCTCTATCTAAAGAAAAGAAGAAGGAAGAGAGCACTACCATGTCTATGTAGGTTTCTCTAAAGGATGGGCTTGGGCTAGCGCCTTCATCGCCCTTTTCTAATAAATTCAAATACATAAATTCCATTTCTACTCCACCCTACTATCACCACTAAAAAAAATTCTTAAAAGAAATATGAAAGGAATACAGTTTAAACATCAGGCTCCTAAATTTCAATGCTCACACAAATGTAAGAGACAACACAGTTATATTAATCTACAACAATTGATCCAAGAGAAGGATGTGTCTACTACCAAGCTTTCGTAGCATTCTAATTCTTTTGGCCTTTTATCCATTTAAGACATTCTAAGAAAACTAAGAAAACATGTAAAGGAAAAATATAGTTGCAGTACCACTCCCTTATACAAAAATAATAAACTACATTTATGTAACTTCAACAGTACATAGAAACCCATGAAGAAGCTACTATAATCATCTTCATACTTTGACTAGGCAAACCTTCTTACTAATATATTTTTTATAGATCAAAATTCACAAAGAGTCAATCATGTAACCATCACTATGTTAATCTAATCACATACCCTGCTAGTCACATCAATCCATTTAGGCTTTTAAGTAATTTGGCAAATGTTCAAACAATTATATGCTCTCTACTAGATAACAGCAACAGTTAATATTAATATATCAAAATAAATATTTCTACACCTGGTCTTTCCAAATGCATACTACTCGTCAAAGATATGAATGGCGTATTATCTAACAGATGAAAAGTGAATAGCAATTCAATTTCTTGACACCTAACCCCAATATAATCCAAACCTTAGCTACAATCACAGCTCTACAGAAGCAATATATTTTCATCTCACAAAAGGTACGACCATGACCAAGAAACCATAGTCAGATACAATAATTCTATTTTTCATTAACTCGTACCTCATTTCATACTGAAATCTCAAAGCAGTTCTCTTATAATTATTAGAAGGAAATGAAGATGGTGCTAGTTAGGTTGATAATGGTAAAGGGTTTGAAATGGAGAAGGAAATGATGAATGTTTTAAGGAGGATCGAATGATTGTAGAAGTGAAAATATTAGCAGGGCGAAAGAGATGGTAAATTAGGGATATGAGGAATCTATTGTAGGGTGAGCTGAATGGACAAGCTTGACCAAAATGGGGTAACTGTATTTTCCCCCTCTTCCCCCTCCTTTTTATCTTTATAGCTATCATTTTAACAAGAAAATTCTAGTTTATAGTAGTTATGGCAATTAAAGCAAACGACTTGTTCATGAACAACTAAGCCTGACAGTGCAAACACTAATGACCAAAATGCTATCCCAATTCATAAAATGCACAAAAACAGGAATTGAACTTGAGAATGATTTATCACTACATTGTGAGACAAATATCCAATTTATATGCCCTTCCCTCCCTTTTTTGCAAGAACCAATAGTATCATTAAACACCTAACCTATACAATCAAAATTATAATTTATGAACTGACCAAGGATGATTATTGACAAATTGCAAGTGGAGATCATAAACCTGCATAGATCTTTTGAAAATTATAACAAAATTCAAGCAAATCATAATCATCTTGTTTAAGAAAATCATCATAAGTTCCAACAAGATCAGGATCTTATTTTATCAAACAAGCATTATTCAGAAATTACCATTAAACCTGAGAAATAATAAGAATCCAGTAGAATTTCTGAGAAAAAGCAGAAAAGCAGAGTACTTACCTTTCTTTTCAGAGTGATAGAGCAAAGGACTAACTCAAATACACCGTAGATGATGAAATTGGCACCAAAAGTCCTCCGAATGTTTGATCCTCTTTTTCTTTTTTCCTTTTTTTTTCGCCGCTGATTGTAGATCAGAAGAACAACTGATTCCACCTTGAACCTTGTATACTTGCTTATAAGCCAACAAATCTGCCAATTCTCCTTCAAAACCTTGCTGAAATTCTGGTGAGATAAGAAATCATACTTCTAGACCTCTTCTCCTTCCTTCCTCTACTCTCTTCAATTTGATTATTACAGAATAATGATCCACCACAAAATCGTGTAATCCTCCAAGGAAAATGAAGAAATAGGGTAAAGCTAAGGGAAAAGGTTAGGGTTGCTAATGGAGATGAAATAGTGGAAATTGAGAAGACAAAGCACAGATCTGAAGCTGTGAGGTGATGAATTATTTATTCCTCTTGGATCTTTCCAAATCCAAAACTCTCTCTGCAATTCCTTTTGGATCTGATTAGGATTATGCTTGAAATCTCCTATAAAAGCTCTTGAACTGTTGCAATCTCTTGGATCTAACAAAACGGAGAAGAAAAGACTTGATCGGAGCACAAGTTAGGGTTTCTAAACCAATTCATGGTTCTATGGCTGAATTAAAAAAAAAACTTCAAGAGAATCAAATAGGATTGGAAAATCAAAGTATGTGAGAAGGATAAACATGAGCACAAAGAAAATAGGCTGATCAGAAATCGATCTTGGCGGAAAACATAGAATCTGGCCGGAGAAGAAGGGATAAGAGTTAGGGTTTCGGTTCGGTTTTCTCTCCCTCTCTCTTTCTGAAATTTTTTTTTAAAAAAAAAAAAACTTAAGTTCATATTTATAGGCAAAAAGGGAAAATGATATTGGCACAACTAATTGATGGGCGCGTGGTTTTTGCGCGAATTTTTGATAAACGCACAACCAAATCGTGTCCTATTCGAACCCTGATATACACCGTTCCAGGATAATTCACCCCCCTTTTTCTGAATTTGCACTACGACTTTGCTCAACTCGTTCGCTATGCAAACACGCATGGATTTCGACAAAATTTTGCAGAGACCTAGCTGGGACCCTAACCTAGCTTAGGGTGAAGTTTGGGACCCTAATTCATTCATTTGATTGAATTTTGCACAAAATTGGATGGTTTAGGGCACAGTCAAAATGGGGTGTCTACAAGACCATACACTTCATTTTCAAAAATATGGGTGGGGCCTACAATTGGACCTTAATGTTATTGCACGAACCACACTATAGGATGATCCAAACCATGGACGGGTTGGATCATCCTATGGTGTGGACCGTACACTTCATTTGAAAAATATGGGTGGGGTCTACGATTGGGCCATAATGTTACTATACGACCAACTCCATAGGATGATCCAAACTCCCTTTGATGGGCCACAATGTAAATAGGTTGTGCCCCAAAAATCATTTCCATAGGATGATCGCAACCCTCCAATCTATAGAGGTTGCATTATATGTAGTTTCTATTTAGATCAGAGGGGTAGGATCAGCCTATAAAAATTATATGTTGGGACACAACCTATTTACGTTGTACGCCATCAAATGGACGGTTTGATCGTCCTATGGTGTGGCGTTCATTTTGAAAAGTATGGGCATGGCACGTTTCCGGTTTCCTGTTGGGCCCACCAACTGTTCCCGTTGGTGAGAGAGAGAGAGAGAGAGAGAGAGAGAGGTTGGGAAACACGCCATATACGTTAAGTTTAACGTTTAGACGTTTGAGTTTTCAAATTGAGAGCATTTTCGTTCGAAACCCACCCAAACCTGTCAACATCACTTCAAATTGGTAATTTAGAAAACACCCTTCCTGCCATGTCATAGTCAGTACAAAGCCCTTTTTTTTAGTCATTTAAGTTCACAAAGGCACGCTTTTTCTTGCTTGGGTGACCCAATTGTAGTCTAAATGTGTAGTCATGATTCTCATGAATACAATAAAGTGGGGCTTACTCAGGGAAGAAAAGGGAGACAAAAATATGACGTCAAGATTAATTAGGGGTGCAACTTGGGCGGGCTCAACCCAAACCCGACAGGTTCAACCCGGGAAAAAGTCGGGTTGGGTTGAGTTTGGGTCGGGTTCAGGTTGGGTTTTCTCAACCCGGGTTGAGTTCGGGTTGAGGGCTTGGGCAACCCGACCCGACCCGAGTGAACCCTACATTTTTAATATTTTTAAAAAAATTTTAAGCTAAAAATCTCAGGTTGAAGTCGGGTTGAACCTTGTCGGGTTGGAACTTGGGTCGGGTCTGGTTCGGGTTCACCAAATGGTTGCTCGGGCGGGTTGGCCTCAACCCGACCCGAGTTGCACCCTTAGTCAAGAACCCAAGAACCCAATATAAAGGGAAATGATATCAACACAACCATGTTTTTCTTAATTGTACTAACTCATCTTCTCTTTTATTATTTAAAGAGCTGTCAAGGTTCCCAATTAATTAAGAAAAGTTACGCTAAATTTGTGCAATTATTAAAACATGAGGGTTGCATAAGAGAGCAGCAAAATAGTCCCAGATTTTGTCTCTTTCATTCAACAGACGCTCCGCGAAATGCATTATGCCATGGACGCTAGCAAATCCTTTAAAACATGGTAGCGTCAATATCAGTAGCTACAACGTCCAAAACTACCACTTTGTTGGTCCTCACACTGCTTACGTTATCCTCCAAACAAAGGAATAGATTACTCGGACAAAAAATCCGTAGTCCAAACTCCAAAGGGACCCTAAAAAAACGTTCAAAACGCCATCTTGAATACTCTCCCCCACTAAAAACACGTGCATGGCCGCGTAGGATAACACTGCACATAGAGCCCTCCGCGTAAGCACTACTCAGATACAAGCAAAAATCAACCACAAAAAGGCTCAAAAGATCAGATGCTTCACAAACACAAGGAGAGGCATCAAGCTCTCCCTTTCCCATCTCCCGCGAATGCTAGGCGGCCATCATGGTATTTACCTTAACTCACGTCATCTCCGGCAGCGAAAATGGCCAAAGTGCCCCATTCGAATTCCAATTCCAATTCGCCTCCTATTGACATTCCAACGAGTTCTACACCAGAACAGACTAGTCTTTCGTTCTTGTCTCTTCGTCCTTCGTTCTCGTCTTTTGGGTTACCACCTAAAATATTGTGAATGGCCCCTTGATTTTGGAAAACTAAAGTCCTCAATTTCTTTTAAACTAAAACCTCCTTCCTCTCTAACATCAAAACACAAGAGAGTTTACCAAGTTTCTGAATCTCTTATTCCCCCACCCATTTCGTTTTAGATGGATATAATTTAGTTGAAGGATTTGAATTTTGAAAGATATGCTAATTGAAGGAAATTCACTTATTCCCCCACCCATTATGTTTTCTTTTTTGTATTTTTCTGTTTGACCTTACATGAAACCAATCCCAACCCGACTCAACTCGACCCAATTTGGAGGTGGGTTGGGTTAGGGTTCACCATCCTCAACCCGAGGCTCGGGTCGGGTCGGGTTGGGGTTGAGGGAATGCTATCTCGGGTTGGGTTAGGGTTGGCCTCAACCCGACCCGAGTTGCACCCCTACTCCATAGTCCATACTGGGTTTTTAATTTATTACCATTTTTTTTATACGGACACCCATTTAGAAGAAAATAACTTCCCAATGGTAGGGCCGGGTATTACAGCCCATGCTAGTAGACCTGGCAAATGCGACCTGTACCCGCGGGTCGACCCAACCCACCAGCAAATTTGCGGGTATGGGTGGGGTTTTTAGTGACCCGTCAAAACCGATCCGCGGGTGACCCAACCCGCAAAAACACTGGTCGGGTCTAGGGGTGTTCATTATTCGGTTATAACCGAAAAATCGAACCGAACCGATTTGGTTCGGTTGGTTCGGTTCGGTTTTTTTTTCTTTTCGGTTCAGTTTCGGTTTTTTTTTGGAAATTCAGTTATTCAGTTTCGGTTTTCTGTTATCTCAAAAAAAAATCGGTTAACCGAATAACCGAAATTATGTATGAAAACCATTTTTTTCCCAAAAAAAGTGCTATACGTGCACTCCGTAGGATGATCAAAACCGTCCATTTGATTGATCACAACTTAATTAGGTTGTGCTCAAAAATCATTTCGATCGGATGATCCTAGCCCTCCGATCCAAACCAACATTTTCCTTTTTCCCTCTTTTTCTCCCACAATCCGGTTATTTGGTTATAACCGAATTGTTAATCGGTTCAGTTTTAGGAATTTCGGTTCGGTTTCGGTTATCGAAATTTGATAACCGAAATTATTTCGGTTATCAAATTTTGGTTTATTCGGTTCAGTTATAACCGAATAACCACCCCTAGTCGGGTCGGGTCAACCCACGTGTTTTTGGATTTATTTAGGGCGATGATATTGTCACCCCCCCTAAATTACGCATTCGCTCCCCTTTTGGCTTGATTTGACGTCAAAAAGCTTTAATAAGGGGGGCGAATGCGTACGCAGGGGGGGTGACAATATCATCGCCCTTTATTTAACGTTTTTTAATTTTAAAAGAGAAAATGAGTGTAAGGATGCCTTTTTTTCACGTTTGAACTCATCTGACAAGTCAAATAAAGAATGCCCTTATTTCCTTCATATTTACAACATCTGCCTCATTTAAGTATGAGAATATACTTGAATACCTCCATATTTATAAATGCATGCCATTGAGCCCTAAAACGAGCTCTTCTTCTTTCCACTGTATTTTTTCCCCAAAATTTCCAAGAACCCATTTTTCCCTCAAATTCCTTCCGCAAATGGCCGAATCTCGCCAAAGACCCCAAATCCCTTGTCACCCCTCAAGAAATATCATATTTACAACCTGATTTTCCATAAAAGAAAACCCAAAATCCCCTTTGATTGATACGCCCTAACGTCTATTTTTCCTTCTCTATAAAAACCAACCTAAGCAATCCTCCAGGGACATCAAATGGACGGTTTGGATCATCCTATGGTGTACTATGTACCGTCCATTTTGAAAATTAGGGGGTGAATTCATACTTTTGGAAAAATATTGTTTTAGAAAATATTGCGGGTCAACCCGTGGGTCGACCCGACCCACCCGCACTGGGTACGGGTCACCGGCTGCTGACCCGTAGGAATGCGGGTCATTTTGACCCGCAAACCTGCGGGTCAACCCGACCCAACCCACCCGTTTGCCAGGTCTACATGCTGGGCTACTTTATTCTCACATCTTCCATTTTCCAAGTGGTTATCATCCACCTTCCCACGATTGGCACCTGTAGTGCCACATCCTTGAATCAGTCCAACCATATGGTATTTTGATAATTCGGTCCCACTCCACCGATTGACTTTAAAAATAAGCATGCTCTGATGGGAAAATCTTCAAAAGCTGCCCACCCTTCTAGGCTTCAGTATATCCATGTTGCTCTTCACGTCCATCAAATGCCAGCGTGGCAGATAGTTTCGTTGACCAAGTCCAAATGATCTGATAGTCAATAACTCGGTCTTTCTATGACCGACTAAACCCAAAATTGAGTGTAAAGACTACAAGAGGAAATCAAGAAGGGGTTGTGGAAAGATTTACAAGGAGAATAGACTAGTGTCACGGGAAAACAGTTGAAGCCACAATCGGTATTAAAATCCAAACTTACCTTGTCTCGTTGTGTTTTGGGAAGTCGTCATTTACAACACCTTTGGTTGCCACTGGTGGTTGAGAGGGTTGTTTGGCCAAACTCTATAGGGAGAGTTGGCCCCGTGACCTGTTGACTCCTCCCCCGTTAGCCCTAGAAGGTGTGGGCCGGAACCTTAGCGGTTTGCCTATGGGTTGCAAGAGGACTTGTTTGTGCATGGACGCACACAGCAGGAAATCATACTTCAACTCGTAGGCGTGCCCTAAGGGAGCTTTGGGTGCGGACTGCGAGCTATCTACAGGGATGCTCCAGTTTCTTTGGTCGAGGATGAGGGTCAAAGACAGTGCATGTTGAGTTGGGTTTCCACATGCATTGCGCGTACGGACCGGTGCAAGGGGCTAGCTATACTGTTTGCCTCCTACACCGCGGTACGTCTTGTGGGCAGGCCAATCTCTGGGCCTTTTATGAGTTCGTGCCGGGGTGACCTTGGTTGTCCTCGCGAGATGTACACCTTGTGGATCAGTCCATGGGGCATCTTGCTCCTTGGATGACCAAGCCCCAGCGCTTGGCGGATTGGTGCGTGGCATCGTCATGCCTCGTACTCGATGGACTTTGCATTGGGCTCCAAAGCCTTATATTTGATGTACTCGTGATGCAGGCTGATCATGAGTGTGGGTATCTAGAAGCGCATGTCAAGATCTGAGCCAAGTAGCCTGTTAAATAGCTTAGAGTTAGTGTGCACAGTCGAAACATCAAGGGGTGTTGGCGTGTAAGGCCTTTAAAGCCTTTCAAGATTGAAGGCTTGCCTTAGCATTCGTGAATGTTGGGGCGCCGCATGGGTTATTCCGCTGCTCAAACATTTGGCCCGTGACAGTTGATATCAGATGGTATCAAGTGTCAGATCAGAGCAGGTTGTGAATGCAAGTGTTTGTCAAGGAGCTATGATACAGTTGGTGTCTGTGCTGGCATAGTTGCAGCAAGTTGCAGTGTTCGCGGCTATGATTAATGCATCTCTAGTGCATGTTACTTTGCACAAAGGAACGGAAAATGCTTTCAGTTGTGGCAGAGTTGGAAGGAGCTTGAATGTTAGCACACCAAGTTGCAAGTGCTAAATCACGGATGTCTTTGAATCTAACACTCTGAAAGTCCATTAGTCAGCCGAAGAAGAGCTAAAATTGTGTGGGTATGTTCCTTTCTGTGAACTCTCCCCTATTGAAATTCCAAGGGTGGTCCCGAGTACGGCAACTATGAGGAGTGAAAATTATTAGGTTGCTAGCAAGTTTTAGCCTTTTGAAAAACTCAAACCTAAATTGGAAATTAAGAGATCATTAATGAAATTCAAGCACACAAGTTAAATCTAAAGGTGCAATGCAAAATAAAGAGCTAGAGTTCGAGAGAGAGTGCACCCGAGATTTAAAGTGATTCGGTCCTCAAAACGCGAGGCCTACTCCACTCCACCAACCAAACCCGTTGATGGCTTCACTATGTGATCTTCTTAACTTCGGCGAAGATCAATGCCGATTACAAATCCGATTCTCTTTAACCTTGGTGGCAATCTTCACCACGGAGAGTGGGCTACGCTTCTCCGAACACTCACCCAATACAAGTTCTTTGAGTAAGAAAGAAAGAACAAAAAATTCCTCACAAGGGTTTACAACTTTGTAGAAGATGTACAAATAGAGCTTATGATCCAAATCCTAATCTTGGATGATGAGAGGCATAAATAAGCTTTTGATTCACTCTTAGGATGTTCAAGTAGAGTTTAAGAGTGTTAGGATTGATAGTCTTGAAGTTTAGAATGCCCATATTTATAGAAAAACCCAAATATGACCGTTCAGGGGCATTGTGGTAATTCCTGCGAAAATTCCCAACGGCTATAATTCTGGCCGTTATAGTGTTCTCGGAGTTCCAAGAATATTTCTCGGAGTTCGGAGAAATTCTCGGAGTTCCAAGAAAAAATCTCGGAGCTCCGAGATCCGAGAAGCCTATCAGCAGCAGATTTTCAACTCTTGTTTCTGGGCTTCCAATATTTCACCAACTTGGGATTGTTATGAGGGTTCCAAAGTGTTGGAACACCACAAGTACAATCACTTATACATTTTAGGGGTGTGTGAGATTACTAATTTATGCCTCTAAAATCTAATTTAAGATTGGATATTTTACAATCTAAATTAACTTCGATCTTCAATGCAATTCTTCAAGTCTTCATTCGTCTTGGACTTCGATGACTTTGGCCTTCATGATGTGGTCCAATGAGATCTTCTTAGCCCCAATCCAAGCAATGTTGTCTTAGCACAATTAAGATCTACAACTTAAACAATCAAACACATTAGTGATCTTAAATCACTTGTGTATTGGAATCATCAAAATAAGATTGGAATGCCAAGGTGGGAACCATTGGGCTTACACCTATTCTACTTGAGTCGCGCAACAGAGGCGCGATGGTTTGGAAAGATACGTAACATCAGTGTCTGGTTAAGCATTGCTCAATGGATTTGCTCGAAGCTTGATACAGTGTCAGAGCAGCAACCGTCAGCAAACAGGTTGACATCATTCAGTGACCCACCGATGTGTGAGATCGGAAGTGGCAGTTAGGGAGTTGTGAATGCTCCATTGCAGTGTTGGCTAAACATCGATGTGTTTGCATATGGCCTCAAGGGCTTGCTATGACAAAGGGTTGGCTTACTGGTAGAACCCTTCCCCTACCAGATGAGGTGCTGAATGTGTCGGCACCAAAGCGCTCACCGAAGTGAAATTGCTTACTCAGTGTGATGGCATAACCAGTTTGACGAACTAGCAGTATGCTTTCAGGTGAAGAGGAAGCACCGACGAACCCGGGTCAAGATAGCACCCGCGAGAAGGGTGTCCATACTGGGGGCCAGCAGGGTGAAGGTGTTTGTGACCTCGACGAACTAGCAGACATGCTCAGGGTGAAAAGTTGGTCAATGACTAAAGTACTTGGATGGCAGTTCACAATCACAATCGAGCATGCGTGATGCTCATCTCAGAAAGACCTTGGAACGGACGCCAAGGCCGCTTAGATCGACAGTGGGTTTGCTAAGCTGATATGGGACAGTGTGGTGAGCTCAGATGACATATAGGTAGACTGTGTTAGTATGGGACGACATGGTATGCTTGTGTGTTTCTTGGTGCTTTAGAATCTCTGTATTTGTCGAAATTGAAAGGACAACTCAATCTGAATGATGGAAGATTTGGGTGGTTAGCAGTGTGAGTACTAGCCGCGAGTGCCCAAGGAGACCATTTGTGGCATAAGGGTTGATTGTTCAAATCAAGTACTATGGCGTTGAACCGAAGCAAGCAAGACTAAGCGTCACAGTTGGGGATGTGGTTGGTTCCCCCTAAGATATTTGCACCTAGAGAAGTAGCGGGTGCGTTGTGCTGATCGATCCCACCAGGGATGTGTAGACACCCCATTTTGACTATGCCCTAAACCTTCCCGGCTCGTGCCAAATCCATCTGAATCTCAGCATTAGGGTCCCGAACTTCACCCTAGGCTGGATGAGGGTCTTTTCTACCCCCCTGCAAAATTTCATTGAGATCGGAGCTCGTTTGCCCAGTAAATGGACCGAAATAGTGTGTGTAGTGCAAATGAGGGGGTGGCCCACTAGGTTTTTCATTTTACCCTAAAATCCGTGTATTTGAAAGAAAATTCCAGTCATCCAAAGATCCTAAGTGCCATGAATACATTTTTAGAAGCCTTAAGACCCCAGAAAAATCCCTGCAAAATTCCAGAAAGATCCGACGAAAAAATTCGAAAAAGACAAGTGGAGTTAGTGCAGTTATCAAGCGTGGGGAGGGTGATTTAGCTAGTCAGGATCGCGCATGTGTGCGCTTATCAAATGGGAGTGCCGATATCATCACCCCAAATTCCCTTTAAATACCAACTTAAGCTTTGTTTTTAAAAAAAAAAAGAAAAAAAATCGCAGAGAGAGAGATTAGCGAGAGAAACCCAAACCCTTTTTCTTCCGATCTTCTCCGATCAACCTATTCTTCTCCGGCGAATCCTTGCCAGAAGTCATCCATCTCTTTCAACCTCCATCATTTTCTCTACTAGATCATAGATCACAGATCGCGGATCCTTCAGATCTCGTTTTACCCTAACCATCTTTTTCCCGATCGTCTTCTCCGACAGATCTCCAGCAGATCCACCAGTGCTCTGGCTAGATCTGTAACTTCCGATCGTATTCTTCATCTCTTCTTCTTTCAGCCTCACCTACTCTTATCCCTGCTGTCCCAAACAAGAGCTTGCATCCTTTATTCAAACTAAAACCGAGTTCATCTTCTCCGATCGGATCTACCGGAGCTCCGACTACCTTTCAATTGCTTGCTACGGCTATTTTTTCTTTTAGCCTTGATATACCTCTTGAAACCCTAACTTAGGGCCTGATAGATTGGATCTGTGATTCAAAAGAAAAAAAAAGATAGAAATTCCAGCGAGAGAGAGTTTTTCTTCCTCATTTTTCCCCAAATTTCTTCCCCAATTCCATTTGCTATCCTCTGCGGTTAGAATTCTAGTTCGATCTCTTGCCAGAATTTTACTTATCTCTTATCCTAGTTTTACAGTCGTCTTCTCCGATTATCTCCGGTGGAATTCCGATCAAATTCTGAGCACATAGATCTTCACAGATCTGGATGCTCTGTGTAATTGACGGAAATTTTAGAGAATATTGAAGATCTAATTTTGATTAAAAAAAAGAAAAAAAAGAGAAGGAAGATCTTTTAAGCTCTGTTTTGTTAGCAAATCAGGTATTTTATTTTTCAGAGTGTGAATGTGCTTGTGCTTGTGTGCTTGTTAAAATTTTGAGTTTCTTTTCTTTTCTCATGTTTACATTCATTTCCTGAGGATTACATGTTTGTGCGTAGAAGAGACTTTATGCTGGAATCAAATAGACCGACTCATTTTCATTTTTATTTTTTATTTTTATTAAATTTGTGACTACTTGAAATGATATTTGATGAATATTGTTTGAACATGTATGGATAGTTCAATTTGTTTTCTTCTAGGTTGATGGACTCATAGTGTTTTGTTGATAATTTCTGTCATATCCATCAGACTACTCTGGATTTGCATGAGTTGAGCTAAAAGATAGTGGATATGTGTTTGGTTTAATGCTTGCACGGTTATACTTGATCTGTATTTCCTACTAGAAGAGAATTGAGCTTTGTAGTTTTTTTTTATTTATTTTTTTTTATTTTTAAATCGTCAAGAAGATCCAATTCTCAGATTTTTGTGAATAATTTGTGTTAAATCTTGATTCTCTCAGCTCCCTGTTAATAAATATGTCGCAAGTCTTGTTGTCATATGTGTACATAACAAAATCTGTACATGAAATATAGTAATGCACCACAGCAGCTCCTATCCCATTTTCTGCACAATTTCTGCACTATATTGACACTAGTTTGGATTATTTTCTGCACATTTTTGCCCTGTGTTACCATTGGTTTGGCTCTTTTTCTGCACACAGCAGCCCCTATTCCATTTGTATATGCGCAGCCTTCATACCTTTTGATGATAGCAGCCCTCACATCCCATTTGATATGCACAGCAGCCATCCCATTTGATATTAACAAGCCTTCATACTCTCATTTGTAAATGCACAGCCCATATTCATTTATAAATACATAGCCCTTACTTCTTTTGTAAATGGCTCAGAACCTGTTGACTCTTGTCACTAGTTTGAATATATTAGTAAATAAAATATATGATGACTATTGGTTGGAAATATGAGATGTGTAATGTGGAAATGTTGATGTTGTTTCTCTTTTAAATATTTCAATTCCTCGTAATGCAAATCTAACAACTAGTTTGTTGTTCTTTATTATAATCTGTTGCACATCAATTACATGTCTGTTGCACATCAATTGATATCTGTTGCTATCTGTTGCACATTAATTGCTATTTGTTGCACATTTGTTGCACATCAATTGCTAACTGTTGCATATCTGTTGCACATCAATTGCATATTTATTAAATAGCCTGTTCGTGTGGGTTATAGAAATTTAGTTAGTTTTCTTCTTTAAATATTATACCCAATTTATGGAATCAAATTTACTTAAGGTTCTCAAATTAAATATTATCAAATCTTTTCTAGCTTTTCTTTTTAGTCCTTTAAGATTGATTTAATTTCATTGGTCACATCTTCTTATGGTTTCCATTTTACTAGAAATTAGAATTCCATTTTCATATGTTTAATAGGAAGAAGGAGATCAGATGACTACTCTATTCGATATTATCGACATGAGTACTGTCTGATCTCAAGGCGGGATTAGAAATATTATCATGTGTATTTGATATCAGATGATTACTTTGGCATCATCTGATTTCATTGGAGTCCCCGTATTGGGGTTTGTGGTTGGTTTTGAAGTGTTTGATATTGTTTTTTTACTTTATTAGGCTATCCAGCGGCTGGTCTGGACTAATTAATGTTGTTTATCATTTTATAATTGCTATAGATCGTATATTTTTTTTTTTATTGAAAATTCTTCTTTGCTTAGCACTTGATTTATTTTTATAAGAATAGAGTGGAATTTGCGATTATCTGGTAGCCTTTTCTTCTCTCTTTGATAGACTAACACAGTCTTATAGATTGCTGCTAATTTTCTTTAGATACTAGAATCCCCTTTTCTTGTAGGGCGATGAAGGTGATAGCCCAAGCCCATCCTAAGAGACTTGCCCAGTCTTGCTAGCATTTTTCTCTATCTCATCTCTGTGCCTAGGAGACTTGCCTAGTCTTGTTAGCATTTTTCTCTATCCTACCTCTGTGTCTAAGAGACTTACCCAGTCTCATTCTCTTACTAAACCTTCTCTTTGTGCGTCTTTTGGTTTTGGGAGAACACCCTACTCGGCTTGGCATCATACCCTTACCCTTATGGGTATTGGGTTGCACATTTGTTGCACCCTAGGGCTAGGTAGCTGTCCGGCCCAGCTGGGTGTTTTACCTTTGCCAAATATGCACAAGGTCTCTTTTTTCCTTGTTAGCATTTTTCTCTATCTCATTCTCTTACTAAACCTCCTCTTTGTGCGTCTTTTGGTTTTGAGAGAACACCCTACTCGGCTTGGCATCTTACCCCTACCCTTATGGGTATTGGGTTGCACATTTGTTGCACCCTAGGGCTAGGTAGCTGTCCGGCCCGGCTGGGTGTTTTACCTTTGCCAAATATGCACAAGGTCTCTTTTTCCTTATTACTTGTGAGCTTTATCTTAGTTTGATAGTCCACTAGCATAGGAATCCGTCCTTAGTCTAGAGAGTCAGTCCTCTTGTTCAAGAATCAAATTCTATCATCATAGGGGTTAGGATTTTATCCAACCTTTCATCAGATCATGTTCTTCTATCCGCTCTTGTAAGGTATAGGATGCTGTCCAACCCTTGCAGAGTCGTGTTTCTGTTCATTCCCCCCGCAAAGCATAGGATGCTGTCCAACCTTTGCGGGATATCAGGAGTCTATCTTCCCCTTATGATGATAGGATTCAGTCCTCTCGTGTCAAAAACATCTAAAAAACCAAAAATCTCAAAAATCTTGAGTCATTAGGAGAGTAGTTAGGAATTCTGTTCCGAACTACGTTGGCTTGATCCCTTTCAACAGGGTACGTAGTGCAGCTTGGGATCCACATCCCAAGTCCAGCCAAACCTTTAAAAATAAGCATTTTAAATCTTTCAAAATTACAAAAATCTTTCAAAATATTGTTTTTCGAAAGGATCTTCCTCTAGAGTTAGGAGGTTGTCCTAGTTAGAGAGTTTTTGAGTCGGGAGTTGCTCCCTCGTTCGTTGTTTGTTTGTTGTGTGTTTTATTTGTTTGTGTTAGAGTTAGGAATGAGTCCTAGCTAGGAGTTTTACGCCTCCGTCCAGTCAGTTGACGATCCACATCGCCAATTGATGACTAGGTCTAAGATGCGATAGATCCTACTGTTTTCCTTAGGATATACAGCCTAGCTACACATAGATTATAGGAACCACCTGCATTAGCTTAGGGCTAACCTGCATTTAGTTAGGGCATATAGGGTGTCCTAAAATCTACAATCCATTGGAATTTAAATAATCACACAAGAAGCTTTAAGAACTAGTCCGGTCTTTTAGATCAAGTCTAGGATAGAGGTCTAGATGTCTTAGGCATCATAGATTAGAATAGGTGCGAAGAACTACGTTGCCTTGATTCTCGTGGAGGCGGGGATACGTAGGCTTCTTTGGATGAACATCAGATCATCTAAAGACTCGGGCCTAGGTATAGATTAGAGTCATAGGGTTATATGGTATCGAGTCATTTTCTATGTTTTGCAGTGTTTTCTTAATTTATTGCGCAGACCTTATGCTTTTAGCTGTAGCATGCATGTGTTTGCACACCAGAACTTAGACACCAATTTAGGATTGACATTCATAACCTAGTTATTCTCAGGTGACACTTTTATTTCTTTTATGTGTGTTTATTATTCCTCCGAGACATGCATGATTAGATAGACGTCTTCTCGGAGATTTGTGTTCCCATTTCATATGATTTTCGCCCAAAACTCTTCAAAATTATTAAGTAAATGGCATAAGAGACCAGGTGTTTGCACTTGGGCGGATGAGGTGCTCTTTAGACCTTCCGAATTCGTAACCAGGCACGAACCTTTTTTTATAATCTCTGGTTATCCGTTGCAACAGAGCATAGCTACTTCCCTGGATGGCGACTCTTCTTTGTATAAGGTACGCCTCGAATTTGGGCTAGTCCCCGAATCGAGAGGTATCTCACATTTGTATCGCCACTCATGCTGTGAGAGGCATTTCTTCTTTCGAGAGTTATTTGGTAGAGCTCTCCATTCACGTGGATGATCCATATGAGACTGCTGTAGCGCGTGGGGCTCGTCCCTCACCGCCGCCCCTCTCTCGGATCGGGGTCCACAGGATGCTTTGCCTCACCAGGAGGCGGGACCTATGATGGTCCCTCACCCAGGAACATAAGCTACTCCTGGAGCTCATCATGCTTGACCAACCAGTGGCAAGCGTCGTGCCGGGAGTGATGGCACTCTCTCAGCGTTTGTATGTATCGATACAAAACCTTCCGCAGCGTTTGTAGGCACCGTCAGAAAACCTTCGCTAGTTTGATGGAGTCCAAGAAAAGCATCGTTGTTGAAGATAACTCCAGCAGAGCTACAAAGTAGTGGTTGGCAGAACTTGAGGCAGTGTGGTATGCAGTAGAAGTCAGAATGTACTGATTGTTGAAGTACTAGTGGTAGCTGTTTTCAAGATTGAGAAGTCATTGTTATTGTGGAACTGAGCTTCACAGAGCGCTCAGTGTCGACGAGGGTGTCGACGTTATCAGGTAGGGGAGTGTCACGGGAAAACAGTTCAGGACACAGTCGATATTAAAATCCAAACTTACCTCGTCTCGTTGCGTCTTGAGAAGTCGTCATTTACAGCACCTTTGGTTGCCACTGGTGGTTGAGAGGGTTGGTTGGCCAAACTCTATAGGGAGAGTTGGCCCCGTGACCTGTTGACTCCTCCCCCGTTAGGCCTAGCAGGTGTGGGCCGGAACCTTGGCGGTTTGCACATGGGTTACAAGAGGACTTGCTTGTGCATGGACGCACACAACAGGAAATCATACTTCAACTCGTAGGCATGCCCTAAGGGAGCTTTGGGTGTGGACTGCGAGCTATCCACAGTGATGCTCCAGTTTCTTTGGTCGAGGATGGAGGCCAAAGACAGTGCAAGTTGGGCTGGGTTCCCACATGCATTGCGCGTATGGACTAGTGCAAGGGGTTAGCTATACCATTTGCCTCCTACACTGCGGTACGTCTTGTGGGCAGGCCAATCTCTGGGCCTTCCATGAGTTCGTGCCGGGGCGACCTTGGTTGCCCTCGCAAGGTGTACACCTTGCGGATCAGTCCATGGGGTATCTTGCTCCTTGGATGACCAACTCCAATGCTTGGCTGATTGGTGCGTGGCATCGTCATGCCTCGTACTCGATGGACTTTGCATTGGGCCCCAAGGCCTTATGTTCGATGTACTCGTGATGCAAGCTGATCATGAGAGTGGGTATCTAGAAGCGCATGTCAAGATCTAAGCCAAGTAGCCTGTTGAACAGCTTAGAGTTTGTGTGCAAATTCGAAGCATCAAGGGGTGTTGGGGTGTAGGGCCTTTAAAGCCTTGCACGATTGAAGGTTTGCCCTAGAATTCGTGCATGTTGGGACGTCGCACGGGTTATTCCGCTGCTCCAACATTTTGCCCGTGACACTAGTCTTTCGTTCTTTTCACTTCCTCCTCTGTTCTTGTCTTTTGGGTTACCACCTAAAATATTCTGAATGGGCCCCATATCTTGGAAAACTAAAGTCCTCAATTTCTTTACAACTAAAACCTCCTTCCTTCTGTCACATCAAAACACAACCAAGTTTCCTAATCTCATATCCCCCCCACCCACCCACCCACCCAATTCGTTTTATATGGATATAATTTAGTTGAAGGATTTTAAAAATATTCTAATTGGAGGAAACTTCTCAAAAGCTTAAATCCTTGCTACTTATCTCCAAAAGCCCAAAGTAATCTAAGGTCTTTTTTATAATAACACCCCATACAAGTTTTATAAACTTAAGCTTAGTTTGATAATGGCACTCTATACACAGTTTTTAAATTTTATTCCCATTTTTTTTATAAGGACACCCATTTAGAGAAAAAAAACTTCCCAGTGGTAGGGCTGGGTATTACAGCCCATGATGAGCTCCCTGATTCTCATGTCCTCCATTTTTCACTTGGTTATCATCCACCTTCCCACGATTGGCACTTATAGTGCCGCATTCTTGAATCAGTCCAATCAGATGGTGTCTTGATAATTCGGTCATCTTGATAATTTGGTCTAACTCGATTGATTAGAATTAAAGATAAACATGCTCTGATGGGAAAATCTTCAATAACTGCCCATCCTTTTAGGCTCCAGTATATGCACGTTGCTCTACACGTCCATCAAATGCTAGCATGACATATAGTTTTGTTGACCAAGTCCAAGTGATCTGATACTCAACAACTCAGTCTTTTATGACCGACTAAACCCAAAAGTGGGTGTAAACACTACAAGAGAGGAAATCAAGAAGGGGTTGTTGAAATGGTTGTAAGGAAATGATTTGGAGGATCAAGTGTTGGATCGATTGAGGTGCCTATTGTAATCTTTACTTCTTGATAAGTGAAATATGTATCTGGATCTCCCCTGGATATAGGACTTTATGTCAGATCACGTAAATCGAATGTGTGTTCTTTGTGGGTTACTATTGTGTGCTTGTTTTACTCTGCTCTTGATTTCGGGTTTTGGTCGAACCTTTGTTCGTCAATTTTCTAAAAGATGCAATTATTTGCTGATTCAAATCAACTTTTTCTGATTAAAACCATTTTCATAAATAATTAAAATCATATTTTTTTCAATATAAACTTCCACAATTATTTTAGTTTAATATGATTATTTAGGGTTTAAACCTAAATGGATAAAATCCCCACCTTCAACGGTTTGACGGCTTCTGTGAGAATGGTTCACTGCTTGAGCATAAATTCACCCCCTTTTTCTCTGCCTTTAAAACTTAATGGATAAAGTTAAAGGGGGGAATTTTATCTGTCAGAAGGGGGGCGCGGGGAATATCACTTCCCTTTTTTTCCAAATAAAAGTTAATGAAGGCTCCGCCTTTCGAAGACAAGGACCAATTCACCAATCCTTGAGTAGAATCGACCTTGAAATTATAAAAGTTCACGAAGGTCCTCTTTTTCTTCGTGGGATCACCCATCTGTAGTCTTAAAGTGTAGTCATAAATACACTAAAGTGGGGCTTACCCAAGGAAGAAAAGGGGGACAAAAATATGACGTCAAGGACCGCGTCCTTGGTCCCCTAGTTCACATTATCCTCCCACCAAAGGAACAGGTTACTAAGACAAAAAAATTCAAAGGGCCGACTAAGCAGTCCCCAAGTGCCAACTAAGCGGTGTAAGACCAAAAATTCAAAGGGCCGACTAAGCAGTCCCCAAGTGCCAAAAAAGCGGTGTCATCCTACGCCGAAGCACTCTCTACTTATAAATACCCCTCATTACCCCATTCCAATAGCTCGCTCTCCAACATAAGAATACCTCACTCTCTCCAACACAGGAAAGAAAGAGAGCAATGAGGAAAGGAAAAGGCAAATCAAAATCAACCACCAAAAGGCTCAAAAGATCAGAATCTTCAGAAACACAAGGGGAAACATCATACTCTCGCTTTCCAATCTCCAGCGAGCGTGAAGCAGAGATCATGGTATCTGCCTTCACCCGGGTAATCTCCGACGGAGATAATGCCGGAAGATCTACTAGTCTTTTGCCATTTTCCGGCATAGCCGAGACTTGTGAACAATGTGGTATAAATGGTTGCTTGGGGTGCCATCTGTTCACAGCCCAAGCGGAAAATAAGAAGAAGTATCGGGGCGTTCGACAGAGGCCGTGGGGCAAATGGGCTGCCGAGATTAGAGACCCCCGAAGAGCGGTACGAGTCTGGTTGGGCACATTTGACACCGCAGAAGATGCCGCTAGGGCTTATGACAATGCCGCGATTGAATTCCGTGGGCCACGTGCAAAGCTCAATTTTCCTTTCCCTGAAAACCCACCACAAGAATTGTATAATCAGACATTGCCTAATGAACATCCAAATATTGAAGTATCTTTTCCTTTTCAGATTGACTTTCCGGTGCCAGAACCAGTGGTGCCGGCACCGGTAATACTTGAAAGCCAGATAGAAAATGAGTTTCCTGAGAGAGATGAATTTGAGGATTGGATGAGAACGGAAGTGGACGAATTTCTTATATTCACTACTACTGCTACTGCTACTACTACTTTTACTACTGCAACTAGTGTAACAACTACTAGTTCTAGTTGTAGTACTGGAATGGTCTTTCCACCTCCATGACAGAGCTTCCATTTTTAAATTTCTTAACGGTCCATCATCCTCCGTGAGATGCCATTTATTTATTTATTTTAGCCCGCATGAGAACTGTTTCACTTATGGGAACATAGTTCCATTCATTTGATTTTTTCTGAATGTTGCAATGCGTTTCTGAATACGTAATAAAGAGAATAAGTTTTTTTTCTTTTCTTGTCTTTTTGGGTCTTGAGTATAAATTCGCACCCCCTTTTACCAGTAAAAAAGGGTCAAAGTTCCCATTAAAAGGGGTGTAAATCATCCTACAGACGTACGGGAGTGCGAATTTATCGTCACCCTAAGTAAATATTTTTTTGAAGGAATGATAGAATGAAGAGCGCCCTTGCAAAAATAGCTTCAAGGGTGCCCCTATTGCTTAATTTCTACAAAAGTGCATTTATGGTGGCGCCTAAAAACACGGAAACCGAGTTGACTTTGCCGAAATTAACCAACAGAAGCGCCCTTGAAACTGATTTTTGAAAGGGCGCCCTTCATTCTGTCATTCCTCCTTTTTCGCACTTCAAAAACAGTTTCTTTGACATTTATCTATGGTCTTCTCTTCCTTTTTTTTTTTTGGAATGAAGTCAACAAATGTTAGGAAGATAATTAACTTTCTAAAGACAATTAAATATTAACCTTCCTCGTCATAAATTAGGGATTTAATATTATTAGCCAAAGGGTTCATGCCATCAGTGGACATAAAACAGAAAAGACAAGATAAGTTTGTGCACTTATCAAAACATGGTAGGGCCAATATCTTTAGCCAAAGCTTGTATGCCAACAGTGGTTGTAAAGCTGTAATTTTTTATGAAACGGTATTTTCGTCATTATAAGATATGTAAATAATCTATTATAAAATGATGAAGCAGAACACAATTAACAATTATAAGGAAAACGATTGTGAGCTTGAAGCTCATATAGCTTATATGAGCTTGAAGCTCATATAGCTTATATGAGCTTGAGGGCCCAAACACATGGGTCCCACATTTTTTGTGGTGATCCAAACCATTCATTTACAAGACCCCATCATAGATAGGGTGTGAACAAAAAATCAGCTCTATTGGATCATCCTAACCTCTCCAAAAGCGGAGGGCAAAAATGGGCAAATTTGTGGCAAACGGTGTCTGTCCATTTTGCCCTCCACTTTTGGATGGGTTAGGATGATCCAATAGAGCTGATTTTTTGTACACATCCTATCTATGTAAGGGCCTTTCAAATGAAAGCTTTGGATCATCCTAACAATGTGGGGCTACATGTGTTTGGGCCCTCAAGCTCATATAGCTTATATGAGCTTCAAGCTCACAATCATATTCCTCTTATGCTATAATAGATTATTTTTATAATTAGAGATTGTCACAATCAGTTGCACTAATTGCAATCAGCTGTCCAATAATCTTAAACGAACAGGGCCTTAGAAAACTGTCGGTAATTAAACAGTTTTAGTGACGTTCACGGAACATTGGTAAAATACCCGAGGCATATTCTTTTTGGGCGGGGCCCGGGAATAATTCGTCACTGTCGTTCCATGTACGAACGTCTGTGCATATAACCGTTTTTTCTAAAACGCCGGAATAAGAACGTAGGTAATAGTGCTTTTCCTCGTAGTGTGTAGGATGACACTCCTTATAATAAATTCACCCCCTTTTTCTCTGCTTTTAAAACTTAATGGATAAAGTTAGAATTTTATTTGTCATGGGGGGGGGGGGGGGGGGGAGGGGGCAGAGAATATCACTTCCCTTTTTTTCCAAATAAAAGTTAAAGAAGGCTCTGCCTTTCGAAAACAAGGACCAGTCCACCAATCCTTGAGTACAATTGACCTTGAAATTATAAAAGTTCACGAAGGTCCCCTTTTTCTTCTTCGGATCACCCATCTGTAGTCTTAAAGTGTAGTCATAAATACACTGAAGTGGGGCTTACCCAGGGAAGAAGAGGGGGACAAAAATATGACGTCAAGGACCACGTCCTTGGTCCCCTGTTCACATAATCCTCCCACCAAAGGAACAGGTTACTAAGACAAAGAATTCAAAGGGCCAACTAAGCAGTCCCCAAGTGCCAACTAAGCGGTGTAAGACCAAAAATTCAAAGGGCCAAGTAAGCAGTCCCCAAGTGCCAACTAAGCGGTGTAAGACCAAAAATTCAAAGGGCCAAGTAAGCAGTCCCCAAGTGCCAACTAAGCGGTGTCATCCTACGCCGAAGCACTCTCTACTTATAAATACCCCTCATTATCCCACCCCAATACCTCGCTCTCCAACATAAGAACACCTCACTCTCTCCAACATAAAAAAGAAAGAGAGCAATGAGGGAAGTAAAAGGCAAAGCAAAATCAGCCTCCAAAAGGCTCAAAAGATCAAAATCTTCAGAAACACAAGGGGAAACATCAAACTCCCCCTTTCCAATCTCCAGCAAGCGTGAAGCAGAGATCATGGTATCTGCCTTCACCCGGGTCATCTCCGGCGCCAATAATGCCGGAAGTTCTACTTGTCTTTTGCCACTTCCCGTCGTAGCCAAGACATGTGAACAATGTGGTATAAATGGTTGCTTGGGGTGCCATCTTTTCACAGCCCAAGAGGAAAATAAGAAGAAGAAGTATCGGGGCGTTCGACGGAGGCCGTGGGGCAAATGGGCTGCCGAGATTAGAGACCCCCGAAGAGCAGTGGGAGTTTGGTTGGGCACATTTGACACCGCAGAAGATGCCGCTAGGGCTTATGACAATGCCGCGATTGAATTCCGTAGGCCACATGCAAAGCTCAATTTTCCTTTCCCTGAAAACCCACCACAAGAATTGTATAATCAGACATTGCCTAATGAACATCCAAATCTTGAAGTATCTTTTCCTATTCAAATTGACTTTCCGGTGCCAGAACCAGTGGCGCCGGCACCAGTAATACTTGAAAGCCAAATAGAAAATGAGTTTCCTGAGAGAGATGAATTTGAGGATTGGATGAGAACAGAAGTGGACAAATTTCTTATATTCACTACTACTACTACTTTTACTACTGCAACAACAACTACTAGTTGTAGTACTGGAATGGGCTTTCCACCCCCATGACAGAGCTTCCATTTTTTAATTTCTCAACGGTCCATCACCCTCCATGACAAGTTGTTTACTTGTTTATTTTAGACTGCATGTAGATAAAGATTCCAAACTCTTACGCTATGCGGGTAGTCTTGGACTTTAGTGCAGAGTACGAACAAATCTTGAAAAATGAGGTAGAAAAACCTTTTTGCCCTTTCTGACACCAGTGTCTCTGTATCAATAAGAAATTTCGGTTGTGATTGGGTCATGGATCTCGTTGTGACCCCACAAATTAAAATAGAACAAACAAAGTCCAAAAACCCACTTTATTGAACGAATGGAAGCCAGAAATATCTCAAAACTACTTAGAAAGATATTGCGTGTACTTTCGTGGTCGTGTAAAGGTTATATAAATTATTTTTGGTCCACGGTGTAATTATGTGGTTTAAAACTTATACTCCCTTGCTAGAACTACTGTACGGCCTCCACCATAGGATGATCCAAACCGTCCATTTGATGGGCCATAATATAAATAGGTTGTTCCAAAATAAATATTTCCAAAAGATGATCATAGCCCTTCGATCTATTAGAGGAAATGCATATTGTGTAAACCTCCAAAGGCAGGGAATTATCATGCGTAAATATATTTTTTTGGTACAACTTAAAAAAAAAACAAAAAAAACCAATTCATTCATTACGAGAAAGAAAATGATTGCGCGGTGAATTCATTGCCGAGTCAAAAAGAAAAATTATAAAAATACTGCAGATATGATCTTTTATCATGTAAATATATTAATTATGAGGATAGGAAGGCCCATCGAATGGACGGTTTGGATCATCCAATGGTGAAGGCCGTACAGTACTTTTAAAAAAATACGGAACTATAAGGGCTTAAACCATATAAAATCTCATGATTTAGAAGCAGATAATGTTTAAAAAGAGTTTATTTCTTTTCTTTTTTTTCAAATCAAGGATAAATCAGTCTTTTTTTGTGCTTTAAAAAGAGTTTCTTTGACAATTATTCATGGTTGGAGTCACAGCTCGCTTCTTCTCTACTCTTTTATTTGTTTCAAGTCAAGTTTCTAGATGAAGTCAACAAAGTATAGGAAGAAAATTAACTTTCTGAAGAAAAAGGGGATTTCTTTCGAATGAAAGGAACCTAAGAATCTGGATCATGGGTGTGATCCCTCTCCTTAGTTTTACCCAAAAATTTATTTCCACAGGATGATCATAGCACTTCGATCTATAGAGGAAATGCATATTATGTAAACCTCCATATGGCAGGGTTGAAATTATCATGCGTAAATATTTTTTTAGCCTCCAAGCGTAAAAAAACTCCGGCATCCAAACAGAGCAGGCTCAAAAGGTCAGAAGCTTCACAAACACAAGGAGAGACATCAAGCACTCCTTTTCCGCTCTCCGGTGAGCAAGAGGCGGAGATCATGGTATCCGCCTTCACCCACGTCATCTCCGGCCGTGACATCACCAAAAACACCCCATTCCAATTCCAATTCCAATTCCAATTCCGTCCGAAGGAGAATGGCTTGAGCTGTACTTTAAAAGAAACTAGTCTTTCATCTATTCCTACTTGTCAATATTGTGGTATCAATGGTTGTTTGGGGTGCAATTGTTTCATGTCCAAAGCGGAAAATAGTAGGACCATGGCGAATAAGAAGTATAGGGGTGTCCGATAGAGGCCGTGGGGTACATGGGCTGCCGAGATTAGGGACCCCCGTTGAGCGGTTCGAATCTGGTTAGGCACATTTGACACCGTGGAAGATGCCGCTCGGGCTTATGACAAAAAAGCAATTGAATTCCGTGGACCTCGTGCGAAGCTCAATTTTCCTTTCCCTCAAAACCCACCACTAGAACATATAATCAACAATATAGACACCCAAATCTTGCAGTTTCATTTCCCTCTCAGATTGATTTGGTGGCACCCGTGGTACTTGAATACCAACAAGAGAATGATCCCTTTGATTTGGTCGGGATAGAAGAATTTAAGGATTGGATGGGAATAGACTTAGACCAATTTCCTATATTCACTTCAACAGCTACTACTATAATTACAACAGCTACTACTATAATTGCTCTTCTGCACCGCGGTACGTCTGGTGGGTAGGCCATTCTCTAGGTCTTCCATTGGTTCGTGCCGGGGCAACTTCGGTTGCCTTCGCGAGGTGTACACCTTGTAGATCAGTCCATGGGGCATCTTGCTCCTTGGATGACCAAGCCCCAGCGCTTGGCGGATTGGTGCGTGGCATCGTCATGCCTCGTACTCGATGGACTTTGCATTAGGCCCCAAGGCCTTATGTTTGATGTACTCGTGATGCAGGCTGATCATGAGTGTGGGTATCTAGAAGCGCATGTCAAGATCTGAGCCAAGTAGCCTGTTGAACAGCTTAGAGTTTGTGTGCACATTTGAAGCATCAAGGGGTGTTGGCGTGTAGGGCCTTAAAGCCTTGCACGATCAGAAGGCTTGCCCTAGCATTTGTGCATGTTGGGGCGCCGCACGGGTTATTCCGTTGCTTAAATATTTGGCCCGTGACAGTTGGTCGAGCTCCCATTTCGAAAGTTCCTAACGTTCCTGACCCTCCCAAAGAAACTATTTATTTATTTATTTAGCCTCCATGAGAACTGTTTCACTCATTATGGGTACATCTTTTTCATTCATTTTAAATTCTTGACTTTCTTTGATATGTATCTGACAGTTGAGAAGCGTTTCTGAATACGTAAAGAGTATAAATTAAGTATCTTTTTTGTCTTTATTGGCTCTTTGACTTCTTGAATTGGAAACCTCGGTCGACCATATTTAGCTCATATATATATGAAAGCTCTTAATCCAACGGTTTGGTTCATCCTTAGCCTCTTTCGGTCAGTGAATACAGAGAGAGCAAGTAAATAGACAGCTTGGATTGAATATACTTAGGGCAGCCGGTTGTAGGGTAAAAGGGTAGTTATAATTTATTTTCCAAAACAGACAAGTACGTAGACGGTTTGTAATGATTTTTAACTGGGCCCCACCTAAGTTCAATATGGAATTGAGGTTACTTCCCTGCAAGATACTACTCTCCTTTTAAGTGGTGCGAATTATCCTAAAGAGGGTGTGAATTTGTCGTTGCCCAAAAAAAATCACATGGCATATCCCGTAGCATATGAATACTGTTTTCCCATATTAATTGTTTGCCTCTCTTCCGTAAGTCTCACACCTTCTCCTTACTTTTATTAAGTCCTCTCTCTCTCTCTCTCTCTCTCTCTCTCACACACACACACACAGACATGGCTTCGGCTCCCACAGTCCAAATGCTATTTCCAAACCGTAACCGAACCGTTTGGGGGTCAAACCGAACCGAACCAAACCGATCTTGACCGGATCGGTTCGGTTCGGTTCACGGTTTATCCGATTTCCTTGAGTTGGATTGCTGCCTAAGTTATTCTTTTGATCTTTGGTGTTATATTTCCGCCCATTTATTTACTTGGAACCACCCATTTTGGTCGGTCTCTTCTCTTTCTAGTTAATTACATTAGATTTGGGCGTGCCAAGTAAAGAAAATTGATATATATATATATATATATATATATATATATATATATATATATATATATATATATATATATATATATATATGATTTATAACAAAAAATAAAAAAATGGCAAAAATACCATCGGTCCATCGGTTCGGTTCGGTTTTTCCGGTTGAAATTTTTCCTAGACCATGACCGAACCGATCCAAACGGTTTATGGAAAACCGAAACCGTGACCGAACCGAGGCCACAAAAAACCGAACCGAACCAAACCGAAAGGCCCGGTTCGGTTCGGTTTATCGGTTTAGGCGGTTAAATGTGCAGCCCTAGGTGACTCAGTCCCATTAACCATAGCCGAGTCAGATGCTGATTTCCATCGACTCACCCCTAACCTACCTCGAGATGTAACAGAATTCCATCATCTAGTCCCTCCTCTACCCACACCCGACCCCGAAAATATGCCCCTACTAGCCTTGCAAGTCACCATATTCCCCAACTCCGGGATTTGTATAGGAATGTCGTTACACCATGTAGGGGCAGATGGGTGCAGCTCTATCCATTTCATGAAATCTTGGGCATCCATTTGTAGGGCCGGCGGAGATCTATCGCTTATTAAATCGCTCCCGATCATCGACAGGACGGTGGCTAAAGGTCTCGAAGAGATCAAGAGAAAGTTCTTCATAGAGATGGAAAAAGTGAAAGTGGACAAGAGCTTGGAGGGATTGAAGGTGAAGAAGACTCAAGACGAGGATATGGTTCGGGCTATGTTTGTTCTAACTCGGGCCGACCTCGAGAGTCTCAAGCAGTGGGTCTCGGCCCGAGTTGACCCGAGTTGGGAAACCTCCCAATACTCGTCCTTTGTTCTAACCTGCACTTATGTGTGGATTTGCCTAGTCAAAGTTCGAAAGGTAGTGGGAGAAAAACGAGTCCATTTCGTTCTTGCTATGGATTTCAGAGCCCGCTTAGACCCACCTTTGGGTTCTGAATATTTAGGGAATTGTATCGGGGCATGTTTTGCTGAGTCAAATGGGAGCGATTTGAGTGGAGAGAACAGGTTGGTAGTGGGATTAGAGGCTATTAGGAGAGCGATTCGTGGAATGGAGGACAATGTTTTGAAAGATGCAGAGCTTTGGATACTGAAATTTTTATCTTTATCGGGTGAGTTGGTCATATCGGTGGCGGGTTCGCCGAGATTTCGAGTCTATGATACTGATTTTGGATGGGGTAGGCCGAAGAAGGTGGAGGTGATATCGATAGGGGGAACGGGTGCAATGTCACTTGCAGAGAGCAGGGATCAAGAAGGAGGGCTTGAGGTTGGGGTGGTTCTACCAAAGCATGAAATGGTTCAGTTTGCTAGTCTCTTTGAGGAAGGTCTCAAGGTTTGTACTTGTTAGGTGTAAAATCGGTATATCCGGCATCGAACGTCAAACGCCTTCTCCATTACTCAGTTGGATCGACACAGTCCCTGCAGCGACACTCGGTAACGAACTTTGATTGAACCTCCCTAACACTTCTCCCTTGGGCGGTACCGAGTGATCAAGGGAACCAAATACAATCGCGGGGATCCCGCCTCCAAGCAGAATATCCGGACAGCCGTTACGTATAAGATGCGGCCTTTGAATTCAAAACGTCCCGCCTAAATCTCCACTCATGATTTTCGCCCAGAATCATCGAAAATCATATCTCCACATACTTATTCGCCAGCTATCAAGCTCCACGTGGTTTAAATCTAAGATATGATTGATACCTCCACGATCTTATTCTCCCGCCATCACACTCCACGTAGGCGAAACCAAAGGCATGATTGATATCTCTAAGATCATGGATCTCCACCCCTATAAAAAGGGGACTACACACTCAAGCAGGAGAAGAAAAAAACTCACCCTCTCTTCTTCTCGTGTCTGGTAACTTGACCTAGTTCTCTCCCATTCCTCGTCTATTATCTGTGATTGCCCGTCTCTGACTTGAGTGTCGAAGTGGCCGTCCGGAGCCACAACTCCGGGCCCGCTGACGCTTTTTCTGTGATCACAGGATTATAGGTCCTGCGAAGTTAGTTCGTGCAGTCAGATTTTGGGCGTCATCAGTACTTAAATATGAAGCTTAGGATTTGATATCCACAATCTTATTGTTGTTTTCATGTTGTAGCAAAGACTTTGTTTTACCTTGTTTTTGTAAAAACATGCACTTACTTTGTTGGCAAATATCAGCTGTAGCATTTATCTTATGGGACTTTTGTAAAAGGAAATGATCCAGGACTAGATTTCTGAGGCCAGATCCAGTGTGATTGAGTTTATGAAAAACTGATCCTCCTCACTGGAAAGATAAAGAAAAATGCTATAGCTTCATAGATATATTAGTGTTAGGGGTTAAATCTGCCCACCTATAAACACATGACATGTGGACCCAGTCCGACCTTGGGACCGAACTTACTAATAATGAAACAAGGGTAATGAAGTCTTTTTGCAATCCCTTGACTAACACCTCTGCTCAAATGGGAGAGCACCTAAAGGACATCGAGCCTCTACAGGTCAACTTTTCTAAAAGCACGGATATACAAAGAAACCGAGTTCGATAAGGAAACTCGAGGATTGTTCAGATAAACATGGAAACCGACTCCAGAAAAATCTCCAAGAAAGGCAAGCTTCCTAAGTTGCCAAGGACTCCAACTCTATAAAAGGACCCCTATATTATAGTTAAGTAAGCTAAGCACTCATACTCCTTGTGTTACTCTGCTCCTTTGTTGCTCGCACATATGTATGAGGAAATGGTATTTCAACCCCTCTTTTTAGCATTTCCACTCCCTTTTATTTGCCTACCGTAAAGATGACAAGTTTTCCATTATCTCATTTTTAGGAAAAGAGCAACAATTTTGGGTGGAAATGCTAAACATTGTTTGATTGAATAGCCTTGCATGCCTGCGATGTAGGGTCACAGGTACAAAACACACGCGCTGGGTCGTGATTTGGTTCGGGCGTGACATATACTATCCAATATGTGTGAAAATGGTATTTCCTATTATTAGTAAGCTAGTTGGCACCCATAAATTCAGGCACTTCCATATAAGTTAGATTTCATTATTTGATATAGGGAAATGATGTTTCAACCCCCGTTTTTAGTATTTCCACTCCCTGTTATTTGCCTACACTAAAAATTACAGGTTTTCCATTATCTCATTTTTGGTACACAACCTATCCATGTAAGGGCCTTCCAAATGAATGCTTTTGATCCCCCAAAAAATGTGGGGCCATTATTTTAGGGTAGGCAAGAACCCATTATTTCATTTTTGGTACACACCCAAGAGCCCATTATTTTACACCCATGCATCCAAAAATGCTAATATATGTAGAAATGATATACCCACACCCTATTAAAAGATATCACTGAGCTTCAAGGGTATTTTATGTTTTTTTACAAGGTAATTTTGGTCTTTTTTATGAGAGAGAGGAAATACAGATCATCAAAAGAGCCTATTGATCTTTCCAAAAAAAGTGGTCCCCACGGACCCCACCTCCACATGTGAGGGTACGCAAGCACTAATTGTCTTGTACAGAGTTTTTATACAGTGGCCTACCGTCCAAATTACAAGGGCAAGGTGTCAAAACCCTGCTCATTGATAAAAAAAATCAATGGGCAGGGTTTTGACACCCTCCCGTTGTAATTTGGACTGTCGGCCACCATATAAGTTCTCGGCATGTACACACATTGCTTCTCCTTCGGTATATAAATATCATTTCCTCGTGGTGCACACACTGTAAATAAATGTTATTTCCACATGCTAGAACGTGTCTTTTATAACAAAAACCTGTTGCCCCATACTAGCCTTCTAAGTCAACCAAATATTATTTCCTCTACCAACTTCGGACAATGAAAAAATACCCATACTAGCCTTGCAACTCACCATATTCCACAACTCCGGCATATGTTTCGGGATGTCGATCGATACCCCATGCTGACGTGGTTCTAGCCATGTTCGTGCTGGCTCGGGCCGGCCTCAAGAGACTATGGCAGTGGGTCTTGACCCGAGTTGAACCGAGTTGGAAGCCATCCAATTACTCGTTATTCAAGGTAAATTACGTGTATGTATGGATTTTCCTGGGATTTACCTAGTCATAATTTAACAAATTTCGCGATTAAAGATACAATGGTCACCATCTCACGCACAACATGATAATCGATCTCAGTATGTTTTGTTCGGACACTCATTGGAGTAGAAATAGATTTGCAAGCTAGCCATCGTGTGAGCACATGCTAGGATATCCCGAGCATACATAAATTGAGACAAAAAAGACCTTTTGGATATATTGAGTGGCATTAGTAAAACTATAATCATTGTCAATGGAATTAATACCGTAACAAATTTTTATACATATACAACTCTTAATAATATGTGATGTACATATTTAGTGCTGGGAGGTTCTATTCGGTTAAGTGACCTTTTTTTTTTGTTTTTTTGTTTTTTTTTTATGGGTAAGCTGGGGTTAGGCAAGACCCCTACCAGGTTCATAGATGAATAAATAAGAACATTAGGAGGGCATTAAGAGCCAAAACAGAGGGAGGAAAATCCCAAAACAAGAACAAATGACATTTGCAACCGATGCTTACAATCTTAAAAACAGAGTTCCATTTCGGTCTTCGTCAACGGCCGAGAGAAGAAGGGGGGGAGCAAACAGCACTTGGGGGGGCAACCTTTCCATAGGAATGATCTTTGGGAAAGGAGGTCAGCAGTAGAGTTACCTTCTCGCCATATATGGGTGATGCGTCATTCATTGAAATGCGAAAGGAGGTCCCGGATATGAATAATCACATCCGGTTAAGTGACTTTTGGCCTCTCAATAAGTGCATGTTCTTGCAAAATAAGTCTGTTCTTCGAAAAACAACATTAAACATTGGTCTTTCCTACAGAACAACAATAAGGTTGTGGATATCAAAACCAAAAGTTGATAATTAAGTTCAAATCACGAGACCCCCCTCAAAGAGAGAAGCAAACTGAAGCATTTTATGCCTTGCTAAAGCCAACCCAATCTCAACCCCCTTCTTTGTCTCTGCTCTTTGCGAGTGACATTGCACCCGTTCCCTCTATCGATATCACCTCCACCTTCTTCGCCCTACCCCATCCGAAATCGGTCTCGTAGACACAAAATCTCGGTGAACCGGCCACGGATACGGCCAATTCGCCCGACAAAGCAAAACACTTTGGAATCCAAAGCTCAGCACCTATCAAAACATTTTTCTCTATTCCATGAATCGCTCTTCAAATCGCCTCCGATCCCACCACCAACCCGTTCTCTCCACCCAAATTGCTTGGATTTACCTCGGCGAAACAAATTCCTATACAGTTCCCAAAATATGCAAGGGGCAGGGGTGGGTCCAAGCGGGCCCTGCAATCCACAGCAAAAGCAAAATGGACTCTTTTGTCCCCGACGACCATACAAACTTTTACTAGGCAAATCCACACATAAGCACAGGTTAGCACGAATGAGGAGTAATGGGAGGGTTCCCAACTCGGTCCATGACCCGCTGCCGGAGACTTTTTAGGTCGGCTCGAGCTAGCACGAATGTAGCTCGAACCACATCTGGGTCCTCAGTCTTTTCCACTTTCAATTCCCCCATATTCTCATCAACATTCACTTTTTCCATTTCCATGTAGATCTTTCTCTTGATCTCTTCGAAACTTGCATCAAAGGTCCTGTCAATGATCGGGAGCGATGTAATAAGGTAGAGGCCTCCTCCGGCCCTACAAATGGACGCCCAAGATTTCATGAAATGGATAGAGCTGCTCCCATCAGCCGCTACGTGGTTTATAGACATCCCAATACAGATGCCAGAGTTGGGGAATAGGGTGACTTGCAAGCAGGGGCGATGCCAGAAATTTTGCACAAGGGGGGCAAAAATTATAGTAATTTTTTTATCTATCTTAAAATTAAGATAGAAAAAATTTCTATCTGAAATTTTGCACGAGAGGGCAAAAATTATAGTAAATTTTGCACAAAAAAGGGAGATAAAAATGGTAAAATTAAAATTTTAAACTTATTTTCTATCTTAGGGAGGATTGGAAAGGGGGGCAAATTTTTTAAAAAAGGGGGTAAAGATAAAAAAATATTAAAACATAAAGGTATTTTTTTTTTCCAAAATACTAAGGGGGGCAATTGTCCCCCTTTCCTCTCATGTGGCATCGCCCCTGCTTGCAAGGCTAGTATGGGCATTTTTTCCGCCTCGGACATGGATAGATGGGGGACTAGATGATGGAATTCGGTTACTTTTCGGGCTAGGTTTGTGGTGAGTAGATGGAAATCGGCATCCGACTCAGCAATGGTTAATGGGACCGAATCACCATTCATGTAACTGATCTCGCGATCACCTGTTTTCAGAGAGTAAGTTATGTGCCCAGCGAGAGGATAGAAGAGTTGGAGAGAGAGTGAGAGGGAGTGTTTAAGGTTAGGAAGGTGGGTGTGTAGGAAGTGAGTAGTGGGGTGGGGATATTGATAAAAGAAGAGTCGTTGGACAGGGGTTAGGGCTAATTTTAGCCATTGGACGTCGAAGAAGGTGAGAAGGACCGAGTTATCAGTGACCGAGCCGGGTGGGGGAGACACTTGAATCTGCTCGAGCACTTGCATTGTGTGAGTTGGAGCCATGGAGAGAGGACTAAGTCAGAAAAATAGGCAAAAGGTGTGGAGGCTTTTCTATTACCAAAACCTAAGCACGACCAAATACTATTTATATACTATGGAGGGGGGTAGGGCTGCAACACGGTCGGGTTGGGTCGGGTTTTTCAAAACCCTAGCCCAACCCTGAATCCCATTTTCAAAACCCTAGCACTTCTGTCTTATCTGGCAATTGACCGTCAGAAACTCTTATCCCTCCTCCAAAGGGAAGAAACCCCTTCTCCAACCCTACATTGCTTTCCCCACCATTCCCCCAAAACCTCTCGGGCCAAAAACTATAGGGCTCCTCCCACAACTTGGGGTCATGGTGCACTGCATAAATGTTCGCCATCACTTCCGTGCCGACCCTCACCGTCTCTCCCATCAACTTTGTGTCCTTCGCCACCATGTGAGGCATAGCCAATGGCGCTATCGGTTTCATCCTCATTGTCTCCTTCACCACGGCTTGTAGATAGTGCAACTTACTCATGTTGGGTATATAGTATAACCTAAATATGTTCTAATATGAGCCCAATAAGATAATGGACCGGTGTAGTGGGCCTACATGGGCTAGAATCCAATAACCAGTCAATAACCCTAGTGTATCTCTATATATAGGGGCTGGAGGCAACAAACTAGTTATTCCAAACTAGATACCTAGGGTGTAATGCTTCAAGCAACCTTGCTTGACTCTAACAACTCATCTCTTCAATCCTCACCACCCCCTCGTGGTTGCTAAGCAATTTTGGGGAAACCCACTTGGCGGCTCACTTTTTGCGGGAGAGAAAATCCACCTTAGATGAATTCAAATGAATTAGACAAAATCTACTTAAAAATGATTCTGTGTGGCTGTTCTATCCTTGTTTAATTGACCAATTGTAGAAGGGTTTAATTTAAAAAAGGAGGGTTTCTAGTTCAAAACATTCTAGACTTTAGTTTAGTGAATTGCTACGCAATTTCATGGAAAGTCATTTCCCGGCTCACTTTTTAGCAGATTTTGTCTTGTTCATTTAATTCGAGGAAAGTTATTAGAGCTTAAGCAACTGTTGTTGATTTAGGATTTAATGAAAAGAATGATTACGCAAAAAGTTACTTCTAATATCAATGGTCTAAGGATGTTTTGGGTCCCACAAGGGGGCATGATGACCATTGATCCTGTGGAAGATAAATAAGATATTGGTCATATCCTAAACAGACATCCCTTGCGTAAGATAATGGACTACATAATCCTTTCTTGGTTGAACCCTAAATGGTATTTGTTGGATCAAGGGCCTAGGCCATCCGATCAAGTTGTTCTCAATGGCATTTTGGCCCTACTTATGCCTGTAGTTAAGATCAACGGATTAGATCATATACAAGAAGCTGAGGTGGGCCCATGGGTATCTTTTATGAAGGTTGGTAACAATTGCGGCAACAACATTTTTTTTTATTGCAGGACATTTACCGACGGTCCCTAAAATGTGTTGGTATGATTTTTACCAGCGGATTTTATGGACTGCCGGTATATATTCGCTGGTAAAAAAAAAGTGGGTTTATACCGATGGTCCCTAAAACCAGGTGGTATATAGTGTTTTTACAGGCAGACAATAAGAGCCACCGGTATATGTCCCCGGAAAATACTACAAGAAAAAAGCATAGAAATTTAGTAATTTTATTCACTGGAGATCTATTTATGAGTAATTTCAATTACCGGCAGTCTATTTTGTGTGTGTGAGAGAGAGAGAGAGACTAGTTGTACCAATGTAGTACCGGTCAACAACTGGCAAATGTGAGGGATCAATTTATCCTGGAAGGGGCGAATTTATCACAGCCCTAAAAATATTTTAAAAATATTATAAGCGTATATCAAAATTCGTTCCTAAAATTATAATTTTTGGTATATTAAAATATTTTAGAAATATTGTTAGTGGCGGATTTCTAAATCCATCCCTAAAAATGTAATTTTTGTATATTAAAAATATTATAAAAATATAAAAATATATTGTTAGCGACGTCGCTAATACTATATTTTTTGTGACAGATTTCAAAAGCCGTCCCTAGATGTCTACTAATGGAGACAGTACTAATTTCCTACACAGTAAATCTTTTAGGGACATGATAAATGTGTCCCTTTTCATCACCAGGGACACCCAGCAACAGTGTATCAATGACTGCAAAGGGGCTAATGTACTTCATGTCAGAGGATTCAATGGATTTGATTTCCACGTACACTGCAGTTAGGTATCCCTGGTGATGAAAAGGGGTGCATTTATCATTTCCCATCTTTTATTGTGATTGATTTTGGGGGAAGGTTATAAATCCGTCCCTAAAACGGGTTCAAGGGTTTTTCTTTTAGTGGTTAGATTTTCCTTCAGAATCAAGCCAAGAGAAAAACAAACGAAAAGTAAAGGGCAGTTTTTACTCTCACTCTTTTTTTTTTTGCTCGGTATAGGCTACTGATATTGGCACTACCCTATTTTAATAATTGCACAAGCTCAGCTTGTCTTTTCTTCTTTAAAATAGCTGTCAATTCCCAAAAAGCTTTCAAAAGCGAATTTAAAAAGAAAAGACAATCTGACTGTCTCCCATTATTAAAACATGGTACTGCCAATCATGGTTTTAACATGATTTGACGTCAAAAAGCATTAAGTTGCCCACTGTTCACATTTTAAGGGGCGTGAATGCGTACTCCAGGGAGAGTGAAAATATCATTGCCCTTTATTTATTACAAAATTTTGGCCGAAATTTTAGTCATTTCGAAATTTCAGTAATTTCGGTTGAAATTTTGGGGAAATAATAAAAAATAAAAAGAGAGATTTTTTTTGTTGAATTTCCTAAAATTTCCTAAAATTTTTGATAAAGTACTATTTCGGGTATGTTTGATTTTGGTTTCGGTTCGACCGTAACCCGACCAAAACTGGAAATTTCGGACTAAAATTTCAGATTTCGGTCGAAACTTAAAACCATCGTGCTAATATCAATAGCCTTCTTTAAATTATGTCATTTAACTTATAGCTACATCTACTCAACTTTCATCCAAACGGAGTAGTTGTTAGTTATCACCTAATGACTCCCATGTTGGAAACAATCCATATTCTGGAAAAATTTGTTGCTATATTTATTAATGTTAAATGAAAAACTAAAAGGGACATGTTTCCACTATGTCATGAGTACAAGATTAGAACTTTCTCTCATCACCCTTTCTCTCTCCTAATACCAATTCATATCTAACTAAATCAATCTAAACAATAATTGGAATACATTAATTTGTAAATATCTTCTGATGTTCTTCAAGTACCTTCGATGTTCCCTTCTGTCGCTTCGGCTCATGATTCTGACCATTAGGAACCTGTTCATTGCCAAGGGATATAAAGAAAGAGATGGGATCTCTAGAAGGATCCATCAGTACAAGTATATATGTAATAAACTGAATCAAAAGAATAAAACAAGATTAAATGATAACATGAAAATGTCTTGAAGCAAATAGTGCCATTTACTAAACAAAAGATGCATGAAAGCACCCTCTACGAATCATCCACAAGCGATTCACCTGCTCCGCTGACTTTGGAAGAGCTTGTATAGGCGTCGCCGGTGAGATACGCAGGAGAGGATCAGAAGTCTTCTGCAATCCTCAACTTCAAAGCACTTGAGTGTCTCTCCAAAGCTTGGACACCAAGTATTCCTACGAAGCTCTAAGGAATAAGAGACCTGACTTGCTTGAGAAAACTAAAAGAAATCTTTTGAAAAACTTTAATTGGGATCATTCAAGAGAACTTAGAAAGAGAACCAACGAGAGCACATAAGAGAATACCAAATGAGGCTTGGGGGTGTGCTATTTATAGAGTTCCAAATATATCTCTTGAGTTAAGAAATAATGAATGTTAGTTAAGGGTGAGTTATCTTCACACGGGTTAATGGTGAGTTTAATGATAGAGAAAATGAACCATGCACATGTCCATTCGTGTAATAATTACGTTGAACAAAAATCGAACATGTGCTTTACATATGCATATATGCAATAAGTGCATACATTGAACATAAAATATAATCCCCGGTTTACATGTGCACAATGCTCTCTAAATAAATACCATTAACCAATTACCTTTTAACCCTTAATTTTTGTCATTTATGCCCCTTCTCTTGATTCCAATTCCCAAGTTTGTCCTTCATTAATTTTTGACAAATTCAAACATGTTTGACTTTAAGAATATTAAATTATATAAGTTCTTATTTATATACTTTATATATATATATATATATATATATATATATATATATATATAATCTTTCATATGAGGGCAAACTTAGGATAAAATAAACATTTTTGAAACCAAATATTTGTTACAAAAAACATGGCTTTAATAACCAAGGCTCCGGGACTTTCTCAAGCTTGTTAGGTCATATCCCAAAGTTCTTCACTATGTCTTGCTCATAGCGTGCTCAGAGGTGCATTAGAAGTATGACAGCATCCTGATTCACACATGGGCTGCACTGGCCTGTCACTAGCAACTAAGGGAGTTAATCTTATCACTCCCATAAGCCTGAGCTCATTTTGGACATACCTAATGTGTCCACACTTTACCCTAGGATCTCTATCCCAGTGTGGTAGGTGGTCCATAGGTAAGTAGCATGCACACTTGCTACTAACGGCTCTATTGTCATCAAGTATTTTCATGCTTGGTTAGAACATGTTCTTTAAATATCACAAATATTGAATTACCAAAATACTATTTTATTAATAAGAGCAAGTAAGGCGACTAAATCTTACATCCCACCCACCAATAGTTTTTATAGTTTATTTATATTTATATTGAAAATGGCATTTCCACCACTTTCTCAACATTTTAGCCCCTCTTTCTTACTAAGCTTAAAAGCCTTTGGGGGTGACCACATCATGTTCAGTTGTTTCGAGGCAAGATGGGGGCTACTAGCGGGGTCTTCATCACCACAACAAAGTTTAGAACCTCGGTCATATTTGGCAGTTGACCGTCAACAGCTCTTAACCAGCTAAAAGCGTTGACCAAATTAGCAACGACAAAGGGAACTTGAAGCTTAGCCAACTCCATTCCTGCACAAACTCTCATCCCTCCTCCAAAGGGAAGAAACCCCTTCTCCAATCCTCCCTTACTCTCTCGTCCATTACCCCAAAACCTCTCGGGCCAAAAACGGTAGGGCTCCTCCCACAACTTGGGGTCATGGTGTACCGCGTAAATGTTCACCATCACATCTGTGCCGACCCCCACCGTCTCTCCCATCAACTTCGTCTCCTTCGCTACCTTGTGAGGCACCCCCAATGGCGCTATCAGTTTCATCCTCATTGTCTCCTTCACCACGGCTTGTAGATAGTGCAACTTACTCATATCTTCAATCCTCACCACCCTCTCTTGGTTGCAGCTTTCGTTGTTTATATTTGTAATCTCTTTGTAGAGCTTATCTTGGATTTGCGGATTGTGAATTAGGAATGCGAGTGCCCATAGAGTAGTGGAAGCGGTGCTATCCACGCCAAGAAGGAACAGTTCAAACAAGCTGAAGATCGTGACTTGTTCCGGAAAGTTTTTTGACAGGAGGAAGTGCAGGTAGGAATTCGGAGGTGGCGAGGAGAGGTGTGGGCGTATCAGTTTTTCAATGTTTAGCTTCACTTCGGTGAGCTGTTTGGAGGCTCGGTTGAGAAAAGGGATGTGCCGAGCGATCGGAAATGCATCCACGATATGACCATGGCTGCTTAATCCGATAACATCTTCCACTGCTTTATCCTTCCCAACCAAGAATGATTCATCTTTGAAATCAGATCCAAAACAAAGGCGACTCAGTAGTCAGACCGACGTTAGCCTTATATGATGGAACGACTTGACGATGCCGGAATTCCTGTTGGCTTTCTCTTTCATGTTCTGAATCATGAGGCGTATGTCGCTTTCTTGCAACTAGGTTTGGGATGAGATGTTGAGAGGGCCAAGAGGGCCGTTTTGAAGGCCTCGTCGAAGTGCCTGCCAATGAGAGCCGGCATCGGAGGAAGAAATTGTGTTCCCATTTGCAGTGAGAAGTCTAATGGTGAATGGAATGCTACGAGCTGCATAGTCACCCGATTTGTTGACTAGCACTTCCCAAGCGAGCTCGATATCGCTTACTATGATCATCGGCCACCAACTTCCTAACCAAATTGTCATCACATCGCCATGGATTTTAGCTAGTTTGGCCAGTGTGACATGGATCAAATCTCCACCATTGGATAGCTGGTGCATATTTCCGATTATCGGCAGTTTCTTCGGTCCTCCCGGCCATTTCATTGTGTTTCTTGCCGGCGATCTGAACAGTAATCTTGTCAATAAGAGGGAGATTGCCACAGTTGTTGTTAGGACTCCAATCCATTTCTCCATGTCTTCTTGGTTTCTTGATCTTTCGCTAGATCATCTCCTTACAACTTTCTTTTATATTACGTAAGCTTACCTAACATGTTGTCCAGACATCAAACTTTTGCTAGGCAATTTTGGGGAAAGCTTACCTAACATGTTATTCAGATGAATTCAAATGAACAAGACAAAATCTACCTAAAAATGACTGTGTGGCTGTTCTCTCCTTCTTTTAAATGAGCAATTGTAGAATATTTTAATTTAAAAAGGGATATTTTAAAAATCTATATTAGCAACCGTCCTTTTTTAAATGACCAATTGTAGAATATTTTAATTTAAAAAAATTATTTTAAAAATCTATATTACAACCCTCCTTTTTTAGATGACCAATTGTAGAATATTTTAATTTAAAAAAGGAGGGGGTTGTAATGTCAAAACATTGGAGACTTTAGGGTAGGGTCGGGCCGGGTTAGGGTACCCGAGGCATTAACCCAGAACCCGACCCGATCTGAGTCAGGGTCTAAAAAAATGAACCCCGACCCACCCTCAGGGTTGGAAAATCCAGCCCTGACCCTGTTCGGGCTCAGGGCGGGTTAGGACTGACAGAGCCAAACTTGCACCCCTAGTGGGGGATCCTTGCACCCCTAGTGTCTTGTACAGAGTTTTTATACGGTGGTCTACCGTCCAAATGACAAGGGAAAGGTGTCAAAACCCTGCCCGTTGATCAAATATCAATGGGCAGGGTTTTGACACCCTCCCCTTGTAATTTGGACTGTCGGCCACCATATAAATTCTCGGCATGTGCACACATTGCATCTCCTTCGTATATAAATATCATTTCCTCGTGGTGCACACACTGTAAATAAATGTTATTTCCACATGCTAGAACGTGTCTTCTATAACAAAAACCTGTTGCCCCATACTAGCCTTCTAAGTCAACCAAATATTATTTCCTCTACCAACTTCGGACAATGAAAAAATACCCATACTAGCCTTGCAAGTCACCATATTCCACAACTCCGGCATATGTTTCGGGATGTCGATCGATACCCCAGCTGACGTGGTTCTAGCCATGTTCGTGCTGGCTCGGGCCGGCCTCAAGAGACTATGGCAGTGGGTCTTGACCCGAGTTGGAAGCCGTCCAATTACTCGTTATTCAAGGTAAATTACGTGTATGTATGGATTTTCCTAGGATTTACCTAAATTGAGACAACAGATTCTAGCATGTGGGCCTTAAGAACATACATAAATTGAGACAAGCTAGAATATCCCGAGCATACATAAATTGAGACAAAAAAGACCTTTTGGATATATTGAGTGGCATTAGTAAAACTATAATCATTGTCAATGGAATTAATACCGTAACAAATTTTTATACATATACAACTCTTAATAATATATGATGTACTTATTTAGTGCTGGGAGGTTCTATTCGGTTAAGTGACCTTTTTTTTTTTTTTCCTTGTTTTTTTTTATGGGTAAGCTGGGGTTAGGCAAGACCCCTACCGGGTTCATAGATGAATAAATAAGAACATCAGGAGGGCCTTAAGAGCCAAAACAGAGGGAGGAAAATCCCAAAACAAGAACAAATGAAACTTGCAACCGATGCTTACAATCTTAAAAACAGAGTTCCATTTCGGTCTTCGTCAACGGCCGAGAGAAGAAGGGGGGGAGCAAACAACACTTGGGAGGGGCAACCTTTCCATGGGAATGATCTTTGGGAAAGGAGGTCAGCAGTAGAGTTACCTTCTCGCCATATATGGGTGATGCGCCATTCATTGAAATGCGAAAGGAGGTCCCGGATATGAATAATCACATCCGGTTAAGTGACTTTTGGCCTCTCAACAAGTGCATGTTCTTGCAAAATAAGTCTGTTCTTCGAAAAACAACATTAAACATTGGTCTTTCCTACCGAACAACAAGAAGGTTGTGGATATCAAAACCAAAAGTTGATAATTAAGTTCAAATCACGAGACACCCCTCAAAGAGAGAAGCAAACTGAAGCATTTCATGCCTTGCTAAAGCCAACCCAATCTCAACCCCTTCTTGTCTCTGCTCTCTGCAAGTGACATTGCACCCGTTCCCTCTATCGATATCACCTCCACCTTCTTCCCCTACCCCATCCGAAATCGGTTCGTAGACACGAAATCTCGGTGAACCGGCCACGGATACGGCCAATTCGCCCGACAAAGCAAAACACTTTGGAATCCAAAGCTCGGCACCTATCAAAACATTTTTCTCCATTCCATGAATCGCTCTTGGAATCGCCTCCGATCCCACCACCAACCCGTTTTCTCCACCCAAATTGCTTGCATGTGCCTTGGCGAAACAAATTCCTATACAGTTCCCAAAATATGCAAGGGGCAGGGGTGGGTCCAAGCGGGCCCTGCAATCCACAGCAAAAGCAAAATGGACTCTTTTGCCCCGACGACCTTACGAACTTTTACTAGGCAAATCCACACATAAGCACAGGTTAGCACGAATGAGGAGTAATGGGAGGGTTCCCAACTCAGTTCGACTCGGTCCATGACCCGCTGCCGGAGACTTTTTAGGTCGGCTCGAGCTAGCACGAATGTAGCTCGAACCACGTCTGGGTCCTCAGTCTTTTCCACTTTCAATTCCCCCATATTCTCATCGACATTCACTTTTTCCATTTCCATGTAGATCTTTCTCTTGATCCCTTCGAAACTTGCATCGAAGGTCCTGTCAATGATCAGGAGCGATGTAATAAGGGAGAGGCCTCCTCCGGCCCTACAAATGGATGCCCAAGATTTCATGAAATGGATAGAGCTGCTCCCATCAGCCGCTACGTGGTTTATAGACATCCCAATACAGATGCCAGAGTTGGGGAATAGGGTGACTTGCAAGGCTAGTATGGGCATTTTTTCCGCATCGGACATGGATAGAGGGGGGACTAGATGATGGAATTCGGTTACTTTTCGGGCTAGGTTTGTGGTGAGTAGATGGAAATCGGCATCCGACTCAGCAAGGTTAATGGGACCGAGTCACCATTCATGTAACTGATCTAGTGGTCACCTGTTTTCAGAGAGTGAGTTATGTGCCCCGCGAGAGGATAGAAGAGTTGGAGAGAGAGTGAGAGGGAGTGTTTAAGGTTAGGAAGGTGGGTGTGTAGGAAGTGACTAGTGGGGTGGGGATATTGATAAAAGAAGAGCCGTTGGACAGGGGCTAGGGCGAATTTTAGCCATTGGACGTCGAAGAAGGTGAGAAGGACCGAGTTATCAGTGACCGAGCCGGGTGGGGGAGACACTTGAATCTGCTCGAGCACTTGCATTGTGTGAGTTGGAGCCATGGAGAGAGGACTAAGTCAGAAAAATAGGCAAAAGGTATGGAAGCTTTTCTATTACCAAAACCTAAGCACGACCAAATACTATTTATATACTATGGTGGGGGGTAGGGCTGCAACACAGTCGGGTTGGGTCGGGTTTTTCAAAACCCTAGCCCAACCCTAGATCCCATTATCTCGGCCCTGACCCGCTCTGACCCTAAGTCAGGGCCGAAAAACCTCAACCCATTGCCCGCCCTACAGGGCTCAATGCTGGCCCGGCCCGCCCTGACTGGCCCTGATTGGGCAGGGCCGGCCCGGCCGTAATTGACCCCAGTGCAAATACCTGTTAAGAGTGCCAAAAGTAAAGCAACCACTTATCATATAGAACAAAATGATCAATAAACAGAGAAAGGGAACAAAATAAGACAATATTAATTCAACAACATGACGGGCAACCGAGACAATTAATAATAATAATCTAAAGAAACATCAATCCAAGATAATAGAAAACGTTAGCAAAAGAAACATGCACAGATGGTTCAATTCTATAATAGAAAACATAAGGTCGGGCCGGGTTAGGGTACCCGAGGCATTAACCCAGAACCCGACCCGATCTGAGCAGGGTCTAAAAAAATGAACACCAACCCGCTCTCAGGGTTGGAAAATCTAGCTCTAACCCTGTTCGGGCTCAAGGCGGGTCAGGGCTGACAGGGCCAAACTTGCACCCTAAGTGGGGGATCCTTGCACCCCTAGTGGGGGGATCCGATGGATGCACATAAAAGCAAACTATAAAAAGATTAAAATAATCTAGCATACATCCCTCCACACTAGAACTCTATGATCAAAATAAACAACAAGAGATCATATCTTTCCAACCGTTTCTAAACAAGAAATAGGGATTGTTTTTTCACTAGTTTTTAAGGATTTTTTTATGGTTGCCAAATATACCAATTGGGCCCAAGAGTATACCAAGGAATAACTTTTCATGGTTGCCAAAGCTAGGGCTGTTCACTATACGGTTAAACCCGGTTAAACCCGAAATAACCGATCGAACCGAATTTGGTCGGTTATTTCGGTTCAGTTATGTGATGCTTCAGTTAGGATCACCCCCCAATGGCCCCACGCCCCTGGTTCTATGCTCAAGTGCGGCTAAGCCGTGACCAAGGCGGTCATGAAGGCAAACAAGAGAGAGAAAAGGCGGAAGAAGCAATTACAAAGAGACCTTAAGGGGGGAAGAAAATCGAAAACCACTAGCTACTCATGCTCGAGCAAGATGGTCCGCTCTCCATTTGCTGATTTCCTAACATATTGCTTCCTCACTGACACCGAAATTCAGGTCAAAATTTCGAAATTTGGGACGAAATATGACGAAATCAACATAACGCCTATTTTATCTTGTATAGAATTTCGGCCGAAATTTTGAGAAGATATTAAATAATTATAAAAAAAAATTAGACTTTCAGGTGAAATCCCTTAAATTTCGGGATAAGCAAAATTTGTATCCTGAAATTACTTCCCATTCTATGTTACTTCCCATTCTATTCTACATTTTTTTGTCTTTACCTAAAATTCATCAATAAAATATTCCTATCTTATCAGTTTTCACCAGACGAATATTTTGATAATTTCCTATGAGATACTAGTACTTTCATTATTTTTTATAAGATAAGTATATGTTAATAATTTCTTACAAATATGAGAAACATTTTTTGTGGCATTATTTATTTATTTTTTTCAATTTTTTTCCTATTTTTTTCAATATTTTCAAATTTTCCTCAAATTGGACGTAGATAGACAAATTTACCAATGATACACAAACATCAAAACCCTACTTCGCTTGCAGGGAAAGGAACCAACACTACATGAGGCTTCTCTACTGCCAAAGAAGCCATGTTTTGTTTTTGGCTTCACTTTGGTTTCGTTTTAGGTGGGTCTTATGTATGGTTTGGAAGAATGGGTAGAGACTCTTTGGTTTGGGTGATGGGCTCCTTTAAAGAAGTGACTTTGGACAACTTTTTTCAACCTAAGAACTTTCACCTAATTGGAAAATCACAATCCAAGATCAATTGTAAAAATATTTTAGGTTCTAAACTTAGAGGTTGCACTTTAGGTTCCCCAATAGAATCTTAGAGCCCAAACTTCACAAATATACTGAAAATGCAACTTAGGTCCATTGCATTAGATCTAGGTTCATATAGCATAGGTCATTTTAAGTCAAATCAATTAATCAAATTCAACTTAAATTAAATCTCATCAAATCTCATCAAATGTCAAATCACTCATATAGGCATCTAAGCATTCTAGCTAGGCATTTAGGATCATCACTCCTGGCCCGCATGAGTCTAAACTGTGAACGGCCAAATCATTAGTAATATTTAGACTTTTCAAATAAAACTCACAATTACCCCCTTTAGTTAAAACTTAAACAACTAAGGTATTTAAAAGGTAAAGTCTGACTTTCGTCAAGCAAGATCGGTGATGTACACTTCGTGCGGTATACCTTCCGACCTCGTAACCAGGTAACTTACCCAGAACTCAAAACGTAGACCAAATTAACAGAGTTAATCATGGGTCCTAGATCCTTAATCTAGGTGGCAACTCTGGTCAGTTGCTTCTTTCGTGAAGTTAGGATTTTTAACCTAAATTTATGGAAAAAGCAACCATATTCAAATCCAATGGACAAAAGCGCTATCATCATAAAAATACACACCCTCGTGGGACCGACCTCCGGGATGGGATCCACACAATAGCCTTCTTTAAATTATGTCATTTAACTTATAGCTACATCTACTCAACTTTCATCCAAACGGAGTAGTTGTTAGTTATCACCTAATGACTCCCATGTTGGAAACAATCCATATTCTGGAAAAATTTGTTGCTATATTTATTAATGTTAAATGAAAAACTAAAAGGGACATGTTTCCACTATGTCATGAGTACAAGATTACAACTCTCTCTCATCACCCTTTCTCTCTCCTAATACCAATTCATATCTAACTAAATCAATCTAAACAATAATTGGAATACATCAATTTGTAAATATCTTCTGATGTTCTTCAAGTACCTTCAATGTTCCCTTCTGTCGCTTCGGCTCATGATTCTGACCATTAGGAACCTGTTCATTGCCAAGGGATATAAAGGATCTCTAGAGGGATCCATTAGCATAAGTATATATATGTAATAAACTGAATCAAAAGAATAAAACAAGATTAAATGATAACATGAAAATGTCTTGAATCAAATAGAGCCATTTACTAAACAAAAGATGCATGAAAGCACCCTCTACGAATCATCCACAAGCGATTCACCTGCTCCGCTGACTTTGGAAGAGCTTGTATAGGCGTCGCCGGTGAGATACACAGGAGAGGATCAGAAGTCTTCTGCAATCCTCAACTTCAAAGCACTTGAGTGTCTCTCCAAAGCTTGGACACCAAGTATTCCTACGAAGCTCTAAGGAATAAGAGACCTGACTTGCTTGAGAAAACTAAAAGAAATCTTTTGAAAAACTTTAATTAGAATCATTCAAGAGAACTTCGAAAGAGAACCAACGAGAGCACATAAGAGAATAACAAATGAGGCTTGGGGGTATGCTATTTATAGAATTCCAAATATGTCTCTTGAGTTAAGAAACAATGAATGTTAGTTAAGGGTGAGTTATCTTCACACGGGTTAATGGTGAGTTTATTGATAGAGAAAATGAACCATGCACATGTCCATTCGTGTAATAATTACGTTGAACAAAAATCCAACATGTGCTTTACATATACATAAATGCAATAAGTGCATACATTGAAAATAAAATATAATCCGTGGTTTACATGTGCACAATGCTCTCTAAATAAATACCATTAACCAATTACCTTTTAACCCTTAATTTTTGTCATTTATGCCCCTTCTCTTGATTCCAATTCCAAAGTTTGACCTTCATTAATTTTTGACAAATTCAAACATGTTTGACTTTAAGAATATTAAATTATATAAGTTCTTATATATATATATATATATATATATATATATATATATATATATATATATATATATATATATATATAATCTTTTATATGAGGGCAAACTTAGGATAAAATAAACATTTTTGAAACCAAATATTTGTTACAAAAAACATGGCTTTAATAACCAAGGCTCCGGGACTTTCTCAAGCTTGTTAGGTCATATCCCAAAGTTCTTCACTATGTCTTGCACATAGCGTGCACAGATGTGCATTAGAAGTATGACAGCATCCTGATTCACACATGGGCTGCACTGGCCTGTCACTAGCCACTAAGGCAGTTAATCCTATCACTCCCATAAGCCTGAGCTCATTTTGGACATACCTAATGTGTCCACACTTTACCCTAGGATCTCTATCCCAATGTGGTAGATGGTCCATGGGTAAGTAGCATGCACACTTGCTACTAACGGCTTTATTGTCATCAAGTATTTTCATGCTCGGTTAGAACATGTTCTTTAAATATCACAAATATTGAATTACCAAAATATTATTTTATTAATAAGAGCAAGTAACGCGACTAAATCTTACATCCCACCCACCAATAGTTTTTATAGTTTATTTATATTTATATTGAAAATGGCATTTCCACCACTTTCTCAACATTTTAGCCCCTCTTTCGTACTAAGCTTAAAAGCCTTTGGGGGTGAGCACATCATGTTTAGTTGTTTCGAGGCAAGATGTGGGCTACTAGCGGGGTCTTCATCACCACAACAAAGTTTAGAACCTCGGTCATATCTGGCAGTTGACCGTCAACAGCTCTTAACCAGCTAAAAGCGTTGACCAAATTAGCAACGACAAAGGGAACTTGAAGCTTAGCCAACTCCATTCCTGCACAAACTCTCATCCCTCCTCCAAAGGGAAGAAACCCCTTCTCCAATCCTCCTTTACTCTCTCGTCCATTACCCCAAAACCTCTCGGGCCAAAAACGGTAGGGCTCCTCCCACAACTTGGGGTCATGGTGTACCGCGTAAATGTTCACCATCACATCTTTGCCGACCCCCACCGTCTCTCCCATCAACTTCGTCTCCTTCGCTACCTTGTGAGGCACCCCCAATGGCGCTATCGGTTTCATCCTCATTGTCTCCTTCACCACGGCTTGTAGATAGTGCAACTTACTCATATCTTCAATCCTCACCACCCTCTCTTGGTTGCAGCTTTCGTTGTTTATATTTGTAATCTCTTTGTAGAGCTTGTCTTGGATTTGCGGATTGTGAATTAGGAATGCGAGTGCCCATAGAGTAGTGGAAGCGGTGCTATCCACGCCAAGAAGGAACAGTTCAAACAAGCTGAAGATCGTAACTTGTTCCGGAAAGTTTTTGACAGGAGGAAGTGCAGGTAGGAATTCGGAGGTGGCGAGGAGAGGTGTGGGCGTATCAGTTTTTCAATGTTTAGCTTCACTTCGGTGAGCTGTTTGGAGGCTCGGTTGAGAAAAGGGATGTGCCGAGCGATCGGAAATGCATCCACGATATGACCATGGCTGCTTAATCCGATAACATCTTCCACTGCTTTATCCATCCCAACCAAGAATGATTCATCTTTGAAATCAGATCCAAAACAAAGGCGACTCAGTAGTCGGACCGACGTTAGCCTTATATGATGGAACGGCTTGATGATGCCGGAATTCCGGTTGGCTTCCTCTTTCATGTTCTGGATCATGAGGCGTACGTCGCTTTCTTGCAATTGGGTTTGTGATGAGATGTTGAGAGGGCCAAGAGGGCCGTTTTGAAGGCCTCGTCGGAGTGCCTGCCAATGAGAGCCGGCGTCGGAGGAAGAAATTGTGTTCCCATTTGCACTGAGAAGTCTAATGGTGAATGGAATGCTACGAGCTGCATAGTCACCCGATTTGTTGACTAGCACTTCCCAAGCGAGCTCGATATCGCTTACTATGATCATCGGCCACCAACTTCCTAACCAAATTGTCATCACATCGCCATGGATTTTAGCTAGTTTGGCCAGTGTGACATGGATCAAATCTCCACCATTGGATAGCTGGTGCATATTTCCGATTATCGGCAGTTTCTTCGGCCCTCCCGGCCATTTCATTGCGTTTCTTGCCGGCGATCTGAACAGTAATCTTGTCAACAAGAGGGCGATTGCCACAGTTGTTGTTAGGACTCCAATCCATTTCTCCATGTCTTCTTGCTTTCTTGATCTTTCGCTAGATCATCTCCTTACAACTTTCTTTTATATTACGTAAGCTTACCTAACATGTTGTCCAGACATCAAACTTTTGCTAGGCAATTTTGGGGAAAGCTTACCTAACATGTTGTTAAGATGAATTCAAATGAACAAAACAAAATCTCTCTTTTGACTGTGGGTTCCCTCCCTGGGGGGGGGGGGGGGATCCTTGCACCCCTAGTGGGGGGGATCCGATTCATGCACATAAATACATAATATCAGCTTATCCAATTACGGGATGTCTATGGATCCGTGCAGTGAACAAGGAAATTGACTGTGGGTTCCCTCCCATGTGCACTTTGCATTGGGAAAAAGCTTTATGTCCTTTTCCCAATGTGGTTGCAATAAACACCAAATCCTTCTCTATTTGTTTTCTTTTGATTTTTGTAGCTGGAATGAACTTATAATACATAATAGTCAACTAACTCTGACGGCGTGTTATAAAAAGCAAACTATAAAAAGATTAAAATAATCTACCATACATCCCTCCACACTAGAACTCTATGATCAAAATAAACAACAAGAGATCATATCTTTCCAACCGTTTCTAAACAAGAAACAGGGATTGTTTTTTCACTAGTTTTTAAGGATTTTTTTATGGTTGCCAAATATACCAATTGGACCCAAGAGTATACCAAGGAATAAATTTTCATGGTTGCCAAATATAGCTAGGGCTGTTCACTGTACGGTTAAACCCGAAATAACCCATCGAACCGAATTTGGTCGGTTATTTCGGTTCAGTTATGTGATGCTTCGGTTAGGATCACCCCCCAATGGCCCCACGCCCCTGGCTCTATGCTCGAGCACGGCTAAGCCGTGAACAAGGCGGTCATGAAAGCAAACAAGAGAGAGAAAAGGCGGAAGAAGCAATTACAAAGAGACCTTAAGGGGGGAAGAAGATCGAAAACCACTAGCTACTCATGCTCGAGCAAGATGGTCCGCCTCTCTATTTGCTGACTTCCTAACATATTGCTTCCTCACTGAAATCGAAATTCAGGTTGAAATTTCGAAATTTGGGACGAAATATGACGAAATCAACATAACGCCTATTTTATCTTGTATAGAATTTCGGCCGAAATTTTGAGAAGATATTAAATAATTATAAAAAAAAATTAGACTTTCAGGTGAAATCCCTCAAATTTCAGGATAAGCAAAATTTGTATCCTGAAATTACTTCCCATTCTATGTTACTTCCCATTCTATTCTACATTTTTTTGTCTTTATCTAAAATTCATCAATAAAATATTCCTATCTTATCAGTTTTCATGAGACGAATATTTTGACAATTTCCTATGAGATACTGGTACTTTTATTTTTTTTTATAAGATTAGTATATGTTAATAATTTCTTATAAATATGAGAAACATTTTTTGTGGCATTTTTTATTTATTTTTTTCAAATTTTTTCCTATTTTTTTTCAATATTTTCAAATTTTCTTCAAGTTGGACGTAGATAGACAAATTTACCAATGATACACAAACATCAAAACCCTACTTCGCTTGCAGGGAAAGGAACCAACACTACATGAGGCTTCTCGACTGCCAAAGAAGCCATGTTTTGTTTTTGGCTTCACTTTGGTTTCGTTTAAGGTGGGTCTTATGTATGGTTTGGAAGAATGGGTAGAGACTCTTTGGTTAGGGTGATGGGCTCCTTTAAAGAAGTGACTTTGGACAACTTTTTTCAAGTGTTAGCTGCCCTTGAATTGTTTGATGCTGCACATATTTCCCTTACATCTTACTCATCTTCGCATTAAAAGCGTTTCGTAACTGGCCATATCCCATTTTTTGGGCTTTGCCTTTGTCTTCTTGCGCTTGTGTTATGATTTGGGCTTTATTTTCCAATGAAATCCCTTTTTAAGCAGCCCTCATTAAAATATAAGATAAGATTAATTAGTTCCTCTTAGAAAACTCTACACAAATAAAATAGAGAAATTATATGATGCCTGACCGTCAAGTCACGTGAAGGTGATACTTCCAAAGTAGCACCCTTGATATTTGATCCAACAGCAGCATCTTAAAAAGTGGGCTGGGAGATATTGAGATCCCCTCTTCTCTTTTTTAGGCTCTATTCACTTCTTTTCCCTGGTGCTGTTTTCCTTGGAAAACAGCCTTTTTTTTCCCTGGCAAGACCTTGACAAGACAGAATTTCTGTGTTCACTTCTTTTCGAAGGAAAAATATTATCAGATGTGGAATTCCATATTTAATTGCTAAAAATGACGTGGAAATTGACTTTTTCCCTGTTACTCGAGATTTGGTTTCAAATTAAATATATCGGAAATAGGCTTTCCAAGGAAAACAAAACATTTTCCTTGACAGTTTTCCTAGATTCCTTTTCCTTCTGCCATGTCACCTGGAAAGGAAAGGAAAACGAAATCCTTTCATTTCCTTTTCGGGGAAGAAAAGAAGTGAACAGAGCCTTAGGGAAATAAGAGAGAGAAAGAGTAACTCCCCTTATTCATTTTATTTTGTAAAATAAAGGTTAGAAACTACCTAGTCAACTAAAAATTTCCCCCATACTTTTTCAAACCATCTCTTTTGGAAAATATCATTTCCCTGGGCTCTGTTCACTTCTTTTCCCCGGAAAGGAAAGGAAAGGATTTCATTTTCCTTTCCTTTCCAGGTGACATGGCAGAAGGAAAAAGAATACAGAGGAAAATGCTTCGTTTTGCCTGGAAAGCCTCTTTCCGATATATTTAATCGGAAAGCAAATCTCAAGTAACAAGGAAAAAGTCAATTTCCACATCATTTTTTAACTTTTAAATAAGAAATTCCACATCTGATAATAGTTTTACCTGGAAAAGAAGTGAGCACAAAAATTCTATCTTGTCAAGGTCTTGTCAGGAAAAAAAAGCCTGTTTTCGAGGGAAAACAACACCAGAGAAAAGAAGTGAACAGAGTATAAAACCCTGTAATTGGATATGCAGATTGGGAAGTGATATTATATTCTCCCTTTTTTTTTATAAGGAACATCCCACGTGGTGGAATAGAATTGTAACAAATACAATAGACGGATTCACACTTAGAAATGAGTGTACCCAAATAGCGCCTACCGCAGCCTATAAATTTTATTTCCTCCTGTTGCACGTCCCTTCAATAAAGACACCTCTTGCTTGGGTTTAAGTACTATAAAACCCTCACCCCTCCTTATTTTTTTTCAAGCCCTCTCTCTCTCTCTCTCTCTCTCTCTCTCTCTCTCTCTCACACACACACACACACACAGACAATGAAAGTGCTCGAGCAGATTCGAATTTCTCCACCACCTAACTCGGTGAGTGACAAATCGGTCCTCCTCACCTTTTTGGACATGTTTTGATACTGGGTACCCCCTGTCCAACGCCTCTTCTTTTACCAATATCCCCACCCAACAACTTGTTAATGATTTTGCATTTTTAAAATCATGTATATTACATGTTTTAGTGTTTTGGAAAATGTTTTATCAAAAGCGTTTGGGAAAAAGAAAAAGTTTTCTTGGAAATATTTGCTTTTACAAAAGGATGTAGAAGTGTAGTTGAAAAAGATAGTTCCACATCGGATGAGAGAAAAGAAAGAGAAGGGCTTATAAAGCACTACCTTTTCTAACTCTTGTTGATTGCACATTGGGTTGAACCCATGGTTGGACCCGCGGGACGGTGCAACGCACCGTTCGCACACGCGCACGCGCACGCGCGCGCGCGGCGTGGGCAATGGGCTATAGGGCGCATAGTGGCGCTTTATTGGCGCTTTTTTAGGCGCACTTTGCACTTTGCACGTACGCAACGTCGCGAGGAGCGATTGGAGCCTTTAATTTTTCCAGATTTGATCTGCACCGTTGGATCAAGATGAAGATGGACCGGTCGGATGGGTGGGTCAAATGGTTCGCAGGCCCATCAAGCCGAATGGTTCAGTTGGGTTGGGCTTCGGTTCGGGCCTAACGGTGGGCCCGTTTCGGTTCGGGCCTAACGGTCGGCCCAACGGGCCCATGACTCCAACGGTCAAAGGGTGTGATCAAATGGGTTGTGTCCCTTTCCCCAACGGTCATGTGCCAAGGGGGTGCGATCCACACCATAGATGATTGATCTAACGATGACTGGGTTGGAAAGAGGATTTTACTCAAGCCAACAGTCACATCTAGGATCGATCAGGACCGTTCAATATCAATGGGTGCGATCTAACGGTCAGATTTCAAACATTCTGGAAAGGTGCCCTGTAGAGGTGTTTTTCACACTGAAAAGACACCAGATGGTCTATAAAAATGTGCAAACTTCAGTCATTTGAAATAGAAATCGAATTGGCAATTCTGACTGACTTTACACTCTCTTCTACACTCCTACTAAAATCCCCAAGTATTTCTACATACTGTTTTTCTTTTGTTTACTGTTCTAGATACTGTTTTTCTGCAGAAACAGAATCTAGAGATTTCTCTAAGGCTTGAAATTTCGGAAGGGCATTTCGGGTTTGATTCCGCTAGTGCTACGCGTCATCAAACATTAGTAGGGCTTCCCTACTAGGCTTCATTGTATCTTAGAGGCAATTCGCGGATCCCCTTTGCACACTACTAGTGGGGGCGAATCTTGTCTTAAGGAAAGTGATATCACGCCTTGAAGCAACAAGTTTCTGTTTTCTATCATCAACAGTACCCTCAACAAATTTTCCAACAATCTTAAGACAATATTTACTACTGTTGTTTCAATGGCACTTTATTCAGTTCGTCAAATGACCCAAGACTTTGTCAAACTCGAACGTTTCGACAAAGGAAATTTCAAGCGCTGGCAGAAAAAGTTGCACTTCATTTTGACATCACTCAAAGTGGTCCATGTTCTCACCACTCTAAAGCCGTCAGCAAATGAAAATGAAACTTTGGCGGAGGCTCGTGCAAGGATGAAGTGGGAACAGGATGACTACATTTGCAAAGGGCATATCCTTAATGCTATGTCAGATACACTATTTGACATATATCAAGGCATGGGATCAGCAAGTGAAATCTGGAATGCACTTGAAGCCAAATACTTGGCGGAAGATGCCAGTAGCAAGAAATTCACTGTGAGTCAATTTTTAAATTTTAAAATGGTAGATGATAAGTCTGTTATTGATCAATTACATGAAATACAACATGTAATTAATCAAATTCATTTGCAAGGCATCCTTCTTGATGATTCCTTCATTGTCCCGTCAATTATTGACAAACTTCCACCAAATTGGAAAGACTTTAGAAAAAGTCTAAAACACAAGAAAGAGGAAATGTCTATTGAAGACTTGGCTCAATGCCTCAGGATTGAGGAAGAGTCAAGAATCAGAGACAAGAAAGAAAATGAAACTGTATCCTCTAAGATCCATTTGGTGGAAAATGTCAAGAATTCGAACCAACAAAGAAAAGGCAATTGGAAGAGAAACAAACACCCTGAAAAGAATACTAATAAGAATAAGAAAAGAAAGGGTGCTTGTTTCAACTGTGGCAAACCAGGCCATTACAAGAGTGAGTGCCGACTTCTTAAGGATAAGAAGTCGGGTGCACCAACAGACAAAGAAAAGTTTGTCGCCATGATTTCAGAGGCAAATATGCTTGAAGATGGCAATGATTGGTGGATTGACTCTGGTGCGACGATGCATGTCTGTAAAGACAGGAACCTGTTTTCAACTTATGAAACAGTTGAAGATGGAAGCGTGTTATACATGGGAAATTCGTCGACAGCAGAAGTCAAAGGGAAGGGCAAGGTGGAACTTGAGTTCACATCCGGCAAGCGACTCACTCTAACCGGTGTCTACCATGTACCAGAAGTTAGAAAGAACTTAGTGTCTGGAAGCATTCTCAACAAGAATGGCTTCAAACTTGTATTTGAATCTGACAAGTTCATTCTTTCTAAGGGGGGTACTTTTGTTGGGAAGGGATATATGTATGAAGGGATGTTCAAACTTAATATCAATAAAGTGAATGTCTTTGCTTATGTTTTGGATTCTTCTTTATCTTTATGGCATAATCGTTTAGGACATGTAAATACTAGGAAAATGAATGATATGGTTAAGTTAACCTTAATTCCTAAATATGAAAATGACTTAGTAGATAGATGTAAAACATGCATGCAAACCAAGATAATTACTAAGTCATTTCCTAAAGTAGATAGAACTTCTAACTTGTTAGATTTAATTCATAGTGATGTATGTGACATTCATAGTGTTCCCACAAAGGGAGGTAAAAAGTACTTTGTTACATTTATTGATGATTATTCTAAGTACTGTTATGTTTATCTACTTAGTCATAAAGATGAGGTTTTAGAAAAATTTAAGATTTATAAAACTGAAGTAGAAAACCAATGTATAACAAGCATTAAATGTCTCAGATCAGATAGAGGTGGTGAATATCACTTTCCTCATTTCTGTGAATCAGTAGGCATAGTCCATGAAACTTCTGCCCCTTATACACCACAACAAAATGGTGTAGCAGAAAGGAAGAATAGGACACTTACTGAAATGATTAATGCTATGCTTGTTAATTCTGGTTTAAATAAAAGTTTTTGGGGTGAAGCCTTACTTACAGCTTGTCACATTTTGAATAGGGTACCAAGTAAGAAATCTAATATAACCCCTTATGAATTGTGGAAGAAAAGGAAACCAAACTTAAGTTACCTTAAAGTTTGGGGTTGTAGATCTATAGTTAAAGTCCCTAAACCTAAGTTAAGGAAATTAGGTGAAAAGGGTATTGAGTGTATCTTTTTGGGATATGCTAGTCACAGTAAGGCCTATAGGTTCTTAGTTATAGAACCCAATGATTTTATAGATGTCAATACCATAATTGAATCTAGAGATGCCTTTTTCTATGAAAATAGGTTCACTTCAATTCCTAAAGAAATTGAACCTACAACTTCTGTAGATCATCATTTAGAATCACAAACAGAAGTTGGTGAACCTAGTGTACAACCTAGTAAAATAAGAAGAAGTTCAAGAGATAGAAGGGATAGGAGTTTTGGCCCTGACTTTGTAACCTACCTGGTAGAAGGGACAAGGGAAAAACTCCAAGGTTCTATCTTGTTAAACTTTAGCATAGAAAGTGACCCTCAAACCTATGGAGAAGCCATAAAGTCACAAGATGCTGCTTTTTGGAAAGAAGCAATTAATGACGAAATGGATTCTATCATGGGTAATAAAACTTGGATTTTGGTTGATCTACCACCTGGGTCTAAACCTATAGGATGTAAATGGATCTTCAAGAAGAAGATCAATGTAGATGGGACCATAGAAAAGTTTAAGGCAAGGTTAGTTGCCAAAGGGTTTACTCAAAAACCCGGTATTGATTACTTTGATACATATGCACCTGTTGCTAGGATTTCTACCATTAGAGTGTTGATTGCCCTTGCTTCCATATACAAACTTCACATTCACCAGATGGATGTTAAAACCGCATTCTTAAATGGTGAACTTGATGAAGAAGTGTATATGGAACAACCTGAGGGATTTATTCTGCCAGGCCAAGAGCATAAAGTATGTAAGCTTATCAAATCTTTGTATGGGCTTAAGCAAGCCCCTAAACAATGGCATGAAAGATTTGATAAAGTCTTAGTGTCAAATGGTTATAAGATACATGAATCAGATAAATGTATATACAGTAAATTTAAGGGCAGCAAAGGTGTTGTTATTTGTTTATATGTTGATGACATGTTAATTTTTGGTACTGATATTGCAAGCATTCAAAGTACTAAATCATATCTTTCTCAAAACTTTGATATGAAAGATATGGGTGAAGCTGATGTGATTTTGGGTATTAGAATCATAAGACAGGACAATGGTCTTATTCTAACACAATCACATTATATTGAGAAAGTTCTTAAAAAGTTTAACCATTTTGAATGTTCACCCATTTCAACACCTTTTGACCCAAATATAAAGTTGTATCTTAATACTGGCAGGACTATCTCTCAACTAGGGTATGCTAGTGTAATTGGTAGTCTTATGTATGCTATGACTTGTACTAGGCCAGACATAGCATATGCTGTAGGTAAACTTAGTAGGTTTACCAGTAATCCTAGTTTTTCTCATTGGAATGCAGTCTATAGAGTTTTAAAATATTTAAAGAAAACTATAGACTATGGTTTATGTTATAGTGGGTATCCAACTGTAATAGAAGGATACTCTGATGCTAGTTGGATAACTGAGCGTATAGACCATTTATCAACCAGTGGGTGGATTTTCACCCTTGGTGGGGGAGCAGTCTCCTGGGCCTCTAAGAAACAGACATGCATAACAACTTCAACTATGGAAGCAGAGTTTATAGCTCTGGCAGCATGCTGTAAAGAGGCGGAATGGCTTCGGAATTTGTTATTGGAAATTCCGTTATGGTCTAAACCAATGCCATCGATTTATGTCCATTGTGATAGTCAGGCCACACTATCAAGGGCATATAATCATGTTTATAATGGTAAGTCCAGACATATAGGACTTAGACATAGTGCTATAAGAGAGTTACTTACTAATGGAGTAGTAACTATTGATTTTGTGAGATCGAGCCAAAACTTGGCCGATCCATTCACTAAAGCTCTTGCAAGAGATCTGGTGTGTAAAACATCATTAGGGATGGGGTTAAAGCCATTAACCAATAGTCACCAATGATGGAACATCAACTCAACACTTGAATAAACATCAAGTCTTGAGTTCAATGAGTCCAAGTACATCATATGGAGTGACTGCAAGCACTATAATCTGTATTATTTGCCATCCCAAGGTAAAGTGCTTGGTACCTGTAATGTTTAAAAGGAGAAGGCTGAGTATTTAAACTCTTAATAGGCTTATAACATAGTGTTGGAGTGTTTTAGTTACAGGGGCACTCTTGATAAGCCTACCTATGTGAGTGTGGAAGTGGTGCCGCTTCCTATGAGACCTGGCTAGTCTCTAGAGCGCTCATGAAACCAAGATATAGACACAAGGCCAGTACATGTGTCGGTTTTAGAAATTGCCCAAAGAGGTGAAATCTTGTGTGTGAGACGTATCCGGTTAACCAAATAGAATAGCTAGTTCAAAGATACGTCTACTATGCAATTCTGGTTAACTTTGATATGTCCTCACTAAGTGAAGGTTCAAATCGAGAGATACCTTCATCTATGCATAAGATTTCCAAGCCTGATGAGAAAATTTTCTTTGATTTTGAAAATGGTGGGGGATTGTTAATGATTTTGCATTTTTAAAATCATGTATATTACATGTTTTAGTGTTTTGGAAAATGTTTTATCAAAAGCGTTTGGGAAAAAGAAAAAGTTTTCTTGGAAATATTTGCTTTTACAAAAGGATGTAGAAGTGTAGTTGAAAAAGATAGTTCCACATCGGATGAGAGAAAAGAAAGAGAAGGGCTTATAAAGCACTACCTTTTCTAACTCTTGTTGATTGCACATTGGGTTGAACCCATGGTTGGACCCGCGGGACGGTGCAACGCACCGTTCGCACACGCGCACGCGCACGCGCGCGCGCGGCGTGGGCAATGGGCTATAGGGCGCATAGTGGCGCTTTATTGGCGCTTTTTTAGGCGCACTTTGCACTTTGCACGTACGCAACGTCGCGAGGAGCGATTGGAGCCTTTAATTTTTCCAGATTTGATCTGCACCGTTGGATCAAGATGAAGATGGACCGGTCGGATGGGTGGGTCAAATGGTTCGCAGGCCCATCAAGCCGAATGGTTCAGTTGGGTTGGGCTTCGGTTCGGGCCTAACGGTGGGCCCGTTTCGGTTCGGGCCTAACGGTCGGCCCAACGGGCCCATGACTCCAACGGTCAAAGGGTGTGATCAAATGGGTTGTGTCCCTTTCCCCAACGGTCATGTGCCAAGGGGGTGCGATCCACACCATAGATGATTGATCTAACGATGACTGGGTTGGAAAGAGGATTTTACTCAAGCCAACAGTCACATCTAGGATCGATCAGGACCGTTCAATATCAATGGGTGCGATCTAACGGTCAGATTTCAAACATTCTGGAAAGGTGCCCTGTAGAGGTGTTTTTCACACTGAAAAGACACCAGATGGTCTATAAAAATGTGCAAACTTCAGTCATTTGAAATAGAAATCGAATTGGCAATTCTGACTGACTTTACACTCTCTTCTACACTCCTACTAAAATCCCCAAGTATTTCTACATACTGTTTTTCTTTTGTTTACTGTTCTAGATACTGTTTTTCTGCAGAAACAGAATCTAGAGATTTCTCTAAGGCTTGAAATTTCGGAAGGGCATTTCGGGTTTGATTCCGCTAGTGCTACGCGTCATCAAACATTAGTAGGGCTTCCCTACTAGGCTTCATTGTATCTTAGAGGCAATTCGCGGATCCCCTTTGCACACTACTAGTGGGGGCGAATCTTGTCTTAAGGAAAGTGATATCACGCCTTGAAGCAACAAGTTTCTGTTTTCTATCATCAACAGTACCCTCAACAAATTTTCCAACAATCTTAAGACAATATTTACTACTGTTGTTTCAATGGCACTTTATTCAGTTCGTCAAATGACCCAAGACTTTGTCAAACTCGAACGTTTCGACAAAGGAAATTTCAAGCGCTGGCAGAAAAAGTTGCACTTCATTTTGACATCACTCAAAGTGGTCCATGTTCTCACCACTCTAAAGCCGTCAGCAAATGAAAATGAAACTTTGGCGGAGGCTCGTGCAAGGATGAAGTGGGAACAGGATGACTACATTTGCAAAGGGCATATCCTTAATGCTATGTCAGATACACTATTTGACATATATCAAGGCATGGGATCAGCAAGTGAAATCTGGAATGCACTTGAAGCCAAATACTTGGCGGAAGATGCCAGTAGCAAGAAATTCACTGTGAGTCAATTTTTAAATTTTAAAATGGTAGATGATAAGTCTGTTATTGATCAATTACATGAAATACAACATGTAATTAATCAAATTCATTTGCAAGGCATCCTTCTTGATGATTCCTTCATTGTCCCGTCAATTATTGACAAACTTCCACCAAATTGGAAAGACTTTAGAAAAAGTCTAAAACACAAGAAAGAGGAAATGTCTATTGAAGACTTGGCTCAATGCCTCAGGATTGAGGAAGAGTCAAGAATCAGAGACAAGAAAGAAAATGAAACTGTATCCTCTAAGATCCATTTGGTGGAAAATGTCAAGAATTCGAACCAACAAAGAAAAGGCAATTGGAAGAGAAACAAACACCCTGAAAAGAATACTAATAAGAATAAGAAAAGAAAGGGTGCTTGTTTCAACTGTGGCAAACCAGGCCATTACAAGAGTGAGTGCCGACTTCTTAAGGATAAGAAGTCGGGTGCACCAACAGACAAAGAAAAGTTTGTCGCCATGATTTCAGAGGCAAATATGCTTGAAGATGGCAATGATTGGTGGATTGACTCTGGTGCGACGATGCATGTCTGTAAAGACAGGAACCTGTTTTCAACTTATGAAACAGTTGAAGATGGAAGCGTGTTATACATGGGAAATTCGTCGACAGCAGAAGTCAAAGGGAAGGGCAAGGTGGAACTTGAGTTCACATCCGGCAAGCGACTCACTCTAACCGGTGTCTACCATGTACCAGAAGTTAGAAAGAACTTAGTGTCTGGAAGCATTCTCAACAAGAATGGCTTCAAACTTGTATTTGAATCTGACAAGTTCATTCTTTCTAAGGGGGGTACTTTTGTTGGGAAGGGATATATGTATGAAGGGATGTTCAAACTTAATATCAATAAAGTGAATGTCTTTGCTTATGTTTTGGATTCTTCTTTATCTTTATGGCATAATCGTTTAGGACATGTAAATACTAGGAAAATGAATGATATGGTTAAGTTAACCTTAATTCCTAAATATGAAAATGACTTAGTAGATAGATGTAAAACATGCATGCAAACCAAGATAATTACTAAGTCATTTCCTAAAGTAGATAGAACTTCTAACTTGTTAGATTTAATTCATAGTGATGTATGTGACATTCATAGTGTTCCCACAAAGGGAGGTAAAAAGTACTTTGTTACATTTATTGATGATTATTCTAAGTACTGTTATGTTTATCTACTTAGTCATAAAGATGAGGTTTTAGAAAAATTTAAGATTTATAAAACTGAAGTAGAAAACCAATGTATAACAAGCATTAAATGTCTCAGATCAGATAGAGGTGGTGAATATCACTTTCCTCATTTCTGTGAATCAGTAGGCATAGTCCATGAAACTTCTGCCCCTTATACACCACAACAAAATGGTGTAGCAGAAAGGAAGAATAGGACACTTACTGAAATGATTAATGCTATGCTTGTTAATTCTGGTTTAAATAAAAGTTTTTGGGGTGAAGCCTTACTTACAGCTTGTCACATTTTGAATAGGGTACCAAGTAAGAAATCTAATATAACCCCTTATGAATTGTGGAAGAAAAGGAAACCAAACTTAAGTTACCTTAAAGTTTGGGGTTGTAGATCTATAGTTAAAGTCCCTAAACCTAAGTTAAGGAAATTAGGTGAAAAGGGTATTGAGTGTATCTTTTTGGGATATGCTAGTCACAGTAAGGCCTATAGGTTCTTAGTTATAGAACCCAATGATTTTATAGATGTCAATACCATAATTGAATCTAGAGATGCCTTTTTCTATGAAAATAGGTTCACTTCAATTCCTAAAGAAATTGAACCTACAACTTCTGTAGATCATCATTTAGAATCACAAACAGAAGTTGGTGAACCTAGTGTACAACCTAGTAAAATAAGAAGAAGTTCAAGAGATAGAAGGGATAGGAGTTTTGGCCCTGACTTTGTAACCTACCTGGTAGAAGGGACAAGGGAAAAACTCCAAGGTTCTATCTTGTTAAACTTTAGCATAGAAAGTGACCCTCAAACCTATGGAGAAGCCATAAAGTCACAAGATGCTGCTTTTTGGAAAGAAGCAATTAATGACGAAATGGATTCTATCATGGGTAATAAAACTTGGATTTTGGTTGATCTACCACCTGGGTCTAAACCTATAGGATGTAAATGGATCTTCAAGAAGAAGATCAATGTAGATGGGACCATAGAAAAGTTTAAGGCAAGGTTAGTTGCCAAAGGGTTTACTCAAAAACCCGGTATTGATTACTTTGATACATATGCACCTGTTGCTAGGATTTCTACCATTAGAGTGTTGATTGCCCTTGCTTCCATATACAAACTTCACATTCACCAGATGGATGTTAAAACCGCATTCTTAAATGGTGAACTTGATGAAGAAGTGTATATGGAACAACCTGAGGGATTTATTCTGCCAGGCCAAGAGCATAAAGTATGTAAGCTTATCAAATCTTTGTATGGGCTTAAGCAAGCCCCTAAACAATGGCATGAAAGATTTGATAAAGTCTTAGTGTCAAATGGTTATAAGATACATGAATCAGATAAATGTATATACAGTAAATTTAAGGGCAGCAAAGGTGTTGTTATTTGTTTATATGTTGATGACATGTTAATTTTTGGTACTGATATTGCAAGCATTCAAAGTACTAAATCATATCTTTCTCAAAACTTTGATATGAAAGATATGGGTGAAGCTGATGTGATTTTGGGTATTAGAATCATAAGACAGGACAATGGTCTTATTCTAACACAATCACATTATATTGAGAAAGTTCTTAAAAAGTTTAACCATTTTGAATGTTCACCCATTTCAACACCTTTTGACCCAAATATAAAGTTGTATCTTAATACTGGCAGGACTATCTCTCAACTAGGGTATGCTAGTGTAATTGGTAGTCTTATGTATGCTATGACTTGTACTAGGCCAGACATAGCATATGCTGTAGGTAAACTTAGTAGGTTTACCAGTAATCCTAGTTTTTCTCATTGGAATGCAGTCTATAGAGTTTTAAAATATTTAAAGAAAACTATAGACTATGGTTTATGTTATAGTGGGTATCCAACTGTAATAGAAGGATACTCTGATGCTAGTTGGATAACTGAGCGTATAGACCATTTATCAACCAGTGGGTGGATTTTCACCCTTGGTGGGGGAGCAGTCTCCTGGGCCTCTAAGAAACAGACATGCATAACAACTTCAACTATGGAAGCAGAGTTTATAGCTCTGGCAGCATGCTGTAAAGAGGCGGAATGGCTTCGGAATTTGTTATTGGAAATTCCGTTATGGTCTAAACCAATGCCATCGATTTATGTCCATTGTGATAGTCAGGCCACACTATCAAGGGCATATAATCATGTTTATAATGGTAAGTCCAGACATATAGGACTTAGACATAGTGCTATAAGAGAGTTACTTACTAATGGAGTAGTAACTATTGATTTTGTGAGATCGAGCCAAAACTTGGCCGATCCATTCACTAAAGCTCTTGCAAGAGATCTGGTGTGTAAAACATCATTAGGGATGGGGTTAAAGCCATTAACCAATAGTCACCAATGATGGAACATCAACTCAACACTTGAATAAACATCAAGTCTTGAGTTCAATGAGTCCAAGTACATCATATGGAGTGACTGCAAGCACTATAATCTGTATTATTTGCCATCCCAAGGTAAAGTGCTTGGTACCTGTAATGTTTAAAAGGAGAAGGCTGAGTATTTAAACTCTTAATAGGCTTATAACATAGTGTTGGAGTGTTTTAGTTACAGGGGCACTCTTGATAAGCCTACCTATGTGAGTGTGGAAGTGGTGCCGCTTCCTATGAGACCTGGCTAGTCTCTAGAGCGCTCATGAAACCAAGATATAGACACAAGGCCAGTACATGTGTCGGTTTTAGAAATTGCCCAAAGAGGTGAAATCTTGTGTGTGAGACGTATCCGGTTAACCAAATAGAATAGCTAGTTCAAAGATACGTCTACTATGCAATTCTGGTTAACTTTGATATGTCCTCACTAAGTGAAGGTTCAAATCGAGAGATACCTTCATCTATGCATAAGATTTCCAAGCCTGATGAGAAAATTTTCTTTGATTTTGAAAATGGTGGGGGATTGTTAATGATTTTGCATTTTTAAAATCATGTATATTACATGTTTTAGTGTTTTGGAAAATGTTTTATCAAAAGCGTTTGGGAAAAAGAAAAAGTTTTCTTGGAAATATTTGCTTTTACAAAAGGATGTAGAAGTGTAGTTGAAAAAGATAGTTCCACATCGGATGAGAGAAAAGAAAGAGAAGGGCTTATAAAGCACTACCTTTTCTAACTCTTGTTGATTGCACATTGGGTTGAACCCATGGTTGGACCCGCGGGACGGTGCAACGCACCGTTCGCACACGCGCACGCGCACGCGCGCGCGCGGCGTGGGCAATGGGCTATAGGGCGCATAGTGGCGCTTTATTGGCGCTTTTTTAGGCGCACTTTGCACTTCGCACGTACGCAACGTCGCGAGGAGCGATTGGAGCCTTTAATTTTTCCAGATTTGATCTGCACCGTTGGATCAAGATGAAGATGGACCGGTCGGATGGGTGGGTCAAATGGTTCGCAGGCCCATCAAGCCGAATGGTTCAGTTGGGTTGGGCTTCGGTTCGGGCCTAACGGTGGGCCCGTTTCGGTTCGGGCCTAACGGTCGGCCCAACGGGCCCATGACTCCAACGGTCAAAGGGTGTGATCAAATGGGTTGTGTCCCTTTCCCCAACGGTCATGTGCCAAGGGGGTGCGATCCACACCATAGATGATTGATCTAACGATGACTGGGTTGGAAAGAGGATTTTACTCAAGCCAACAGTCACATCTAGGATCGATCAGGACCGTTCAATATCAATGGGTGCGATCTAACGGTCAGATTTCAAACATTCTGGAAAGGTGCCCTGTAGAGGTGTTTTTCACACTGAAAAGACACCAGATGGTCTATAAAAATGTGCAAACTTCAGTCATTTGAAATAGAAATCGAATTGGCAATTCTGACTGACTTTACACTCTCTTCTACACTCCTACTAAAATCCCCAAGTATTTCTACATACTGTTTTTCTTTTGTTTACTGTTCTAGATACTGTTTTTCTGCAGAAACAGAATCTAGAGATTTCTCTAAGGCTTGAAATTTCGGAAGGGCATTTCGGGTTTGATTCCGCTAGTGCTACGCGTCATCAAACATTAGTAGGGCTTCCCTACTAGGCTTCATTGTATCTTAGAGGCAATTCGCGGATCCCCTTTGCACACTACTAGTGGGGGCGAATCTTGTCTTAAGGAAAGTGATATCACGCCTTGAAGCAACAAGTTTCTGTTTTCTATCATCAACAGTACCCTCAACAAATTTTCCAACAATCTTAAGACAATATTTACTACTGTTGTTTCAATGGCACTTTATTCAGTTCGTCAAATGACCCAAGACTTTGTCAAACTCGAACGTTTCGACAAAGGAAATTTCAAGCGCTGGCAGAAAAAGTTGCACTTCATTTTGACATCACTCAAAGTGGTCCATGTTCTCACCACTCTAAAGCCGTCAGCAAATGAAAATGAAACTTTGGCGGAGGCTCGTGCAAGGATGAAGTGGGAACAGGATGACTACATTTGCAAAGGGCATATCCTTAATGCTATGTCAGATACACTATTTGACATATATCAAGGCATGGGATCAGCAAGTGAAATCTGGAATGCACTTGAAGCCAAATACTTGGCGGAAGATGCCAGTAGCAAGAAATTCACTGTGAGTCAATTTTTAAATTTTAAAATGGTAGATGATAAGTCTGTTATTGATCAATTACATGAAATACAACATGTAATTAATCAAATTCATTTGCAAGGCATCCTTCTTGATGATTCCTTCATTGTCCCGTCAATTATTGACAAACTTCCACCAAATTGGAAAGACTTTAGAAAAAGTCTAAAACACAAGAAAGAGGAAATGTCTATTGAAGACTTGGCTCAATGCCTCAGGATTGAGGAAGAGTCAAGAATCAGAGACAAGAAAGAAAATGAAACTGTATCCTCTAAGATCCATTTGGTAGAAAATGTCAAGAATTCGAACCAACAAAGAAAAGGCAATTGGAAGAGAAACAAACACCCTGAAAAGAATACTAATAAGAATAAGAAAAGAAAGGGTGCTTGTTTCAACTGTGGCAAACCAGGCCATTACAAGAGTGAGTGCCGACTTCTTAAGGATAAGAAGTCGGGTGCACCAACAGACAAAGAAAAGTTTGTCGCCATGATTTCAGAGGCAAATATGCTTGAAGATGGCAATGATTGGTGGATTGACTCTGGTGCGACGATGCATGTCTGTAAAGACAGGAACCTGTTTTCAACTTATGAAACAGTTGAAGATGGAAGCGTGTTATACATGGGAAATTCGTCGACAGCAGAAGTCAAAGGGAAGGGCAAGGTGGAACTTGAGTTCACATCCGGCAAGCGACTCACTCTAACCGGTGTCTACCATGTACCAGAAGTTAGAAAGAACTTAGTGTCTGGAAGCATTCTCAACAAGAATGGCTTCAAACTTGTATTTGAATCTGACAAGTTCATTCTTTCTAAGGGGGGTACTTTTGTTGGGAAGGGATATATGTATGAAGGGATGTTCAAACTTAATATCAATAAAGTGAATGTCTTTGCTTATGTTTTGGATTCTTCTTTATCTTTATGGCATAATCGTTTAGGACATGTAAATACTAGGAAAATGAATGATATGGTTAAGTTAACCTTAATTCCTAAATATGAAAATGACTTAGTAGATAGATGTAAAACATGCATGCAAACCAAGATAATTACTAAGTCATTTCCTAAAGTAGATAGAACTTCTAACTTGTTAGATTTAATTCATAGTGATGTATGTGACATTCATAGTGTTCCCACAAAGGGAGGTAAAAAGTACTTTGTTACATTTATTGATGATTATTCTAAGTACTGTTATGTTTATCTACTTAGTCATAAAGATGAGGTTTTAGAAAAATTTAAGATTTATAAAACTGAAGTAGAAAACCAATGTATAACAAGCATTAAATGTCTCAGATCAGATAGAGGTGGTGAATATCACTTTCCTCATTTCTGTGAATCAGTAGGCATAGTCCATGAAACTTCTGCCCCTTATACACCACAACAAAATGGTGTAGCAGAAAGGAAGAATAGGACACTTACTGAAATGATTAATGCTATGCTTGTTAATTCTGGTTTAAATAAAAGTTTTTGGGGTGAAGCCTTACTTACAGCTTGTCACATTTTGAATAGGGTACCAAGTAAGAAATCTAATATAACCCCTTATGAATTGTGGAAGAAAAGGAAACCAAACTTAAGTTACCTTAAAGTTTGGGGTTGTAGATCTATAGTTAAAGTCCCTAAACCTAAGTTAAGGAAATTAGGTGAAAAGGGTATTGAGTGTATCTTTTTGGGATATGCTAGTCACAGTAAGGCCTATAGGTTCTTAGTTATAGAACCCAATGATTTTATAGATGTCAATACCATAATTGAATCTAGAGATGCCTTTTTCTATGAAAATAGGTTCACTTCAATTCCTAAAGAAATTGAACCTACAACTTCTGTAGATCATCATTTAGAATCACAAACAGAAGTTGGTGAACCTAGTGTACAACCTAGTAAAATAAGAAGAAGTTCAAGAGATAGAAGGGATAGGAGTTTTGGCCCTGACTTTGTAACCTACCTGGTAGAAGGGACAAGGGAAAAACTCCAAGGTTCTATCTTGTTAAACTTTAGCATAGAAAGTGACCCTCAAACCTATGGAGAAGCCATAAAGTCACAAGATGCTGCTTTTTGGAAAGAAGCAATTAATGACGAAATGGATTCTATCATGGGTAATAAAACTTGGATTTTGGTTGATCTACCACCTGGGTCTAAACCTATAGGATGTAAATGGATCTTCAAGAAGAAGATCAATGTAGATGGGACCATAGAAAAGTTTAAGGCAAGGTTAGTTGCCAAAGGGTTTACTCAAAAACCCGGTATTGATTACTTTGATACATATGCACCTGTTGCTAGGATTTCTACCATTAGAGTGTTGATTGCCCTTGCTTCCATATACAAACTTCACATTCACCAGATGGATGTTAAAACCGCATTCTTAAATGGTGAACTTGATGAAGAAGTGTATATGGAACAACCTGAGGGATTTATTCTGCCAGGCCAAGAGCATAAAGTATGTAAGCTTATCAAATCTTTGTATGGGCTTAAGCAAGCCCCTAAACAATGGCATGAAAGATTTGATAAAGTCTTAGTGTCAAATGGTTATAAGATACATGAATCAGATAAATGTATATACAGTAAATTTAAGGGCAGCAAAGGTGTTGTTATTTGTTTATATGTTGATGACATGTTAATTTTTGGTACTGATATTGCAAGCATTCAAAGTACTAAATCATATCTTTCTCAAAACTTTGATATGAAAGATATGGGTGAAGCTGATGTGATTTTGGGTATTAGAATCATAAGACAGGACAATGGTCTTATTCTAACACAATCACATTATATTGAGAAAGTTCTTAAAAAGTTTAACCATTTTGAATGTTCACCCATTTCAACACCTTTTGACCCAAATATAAAGTTGTATCTTAATACTGGCAGGACTATCTCTCAACTAGGGTATGCTAGTGTAATTGGTAGTCTTATGTATGCTATGACTTGTACTAGGCCAGACATAGCATATGCTGTAGGTAAACTTAGTAGGTTTACCAGTAATCCTAGTTTTTCTCATTGGAATGCAGTCTATAGAGTTTTAAAATATTTAAAGAAAACTATAGACTATGGTTTATGTTATAGTGGGTATCCAACTGTAATAGAAGGATACTCTGATGCTAGTTGGATAACTGAGCGTATAGACCATTTATCAACCAGTGGGTGGATTTTCACCCTTGGTGGGGGAGCAGTCTCCTGGGCCTCTAAGAAACAGACATGCATAACAACTTCAACTATGGAAGCAGAGTTTATAGCTCTGGCAGCATGCTGTAAAGAGGCGGAATGGCTTCGGAATTTGTTATTGGAAATTCCGTTATGGTCTAAACCAATGCCATCGATTTATGTCCATTGTGATAGTCAGGCCACACTATCAAGGGCATATAATCATGTTTATAATGGTAAGTCCAGACATATAGGACTTAGACATAGTGCTATAAGAGAGTTACTTACTAATGGAGTAGTAACTATTGATTTTGTGAGATCGAGCCAAAACTTGGCCGATCCATTCACTAAAGCTCTTGCAAGAGATCTGGTGTGTAAAACATCATTAGGGATGGGGTTAAAGCCATTAACCAATAGTCACCAATGATGGAACATCAACTCAACACTTGAATAAACATCAAGTCTTGAGTTCAATGAGTCCAAGTACATCATATGGAGTGACTGCAAGCACTATAATCTGTATTATTTGCCATCCCAAGGTAAAGTGCTTGGTACCTGTAATGTTTAAAAGGAGAAGGCTGAGTATTTAAACTCTTAATAGGCTTATAACATAGTGTTGGAGTGTTTTAGTTACAGGGGCACTCTTGATAAGCCTACCTATGTGAGTGTGGAAGTGGTGCCGCTTCCTATGAGACCTGGCTAGTCTCTAGAGCGCTCATGAAACCAAGATATAGACACAAGGCCAGTACATGTGTCGGTTTTAGAAATTGCCCAAAGAGGTGAAATCTTGTGTGTGAGACGTATCCGGTTAACCAAATAGAATAGCTAGTTCAAAGATACGTCTACTATGCAATTCTGGTTAACTTTGATATGTCCTCACTAAGTGAAGGTTCAAATCGAGAGATACCTTCATCTATGCATAAGATTTCCAAGCCTGATGAGAAAATTTTCTTTGATTTTGAAAATGGTGGGGGATTGTTAATGATTTTGCATTTTTAAAATCATGTATATTACATGTTTTAGTGTTTTGGAAAATGTTTTATCAAAAGCGTTTGGGAAAAAGAAAAAGTTTTCTTGGAAATATTTGCTTTTACAAAAGGATGTAGAAGTGTAGTTGAAAAAGATAGTTCCACATCGGATGAGAGAAAAGAAAGAGAAGGGCTTATAAAGCACTACCTTTTCTAACTCTTGTTGATTGCACATTGGGTTGAACCCATGGTTGGACCCGCGGGACGGTGCAACGCACCGTTCGCACACGCGCACGCGCACGCGCGCGCGCGGCGTGGGCAATGGGCTATAGGGCGCATAGTGGCGCTTTATTGGCGCTTTTTTAGGCGCACTTTGCACTTCGCACGTACGCAACGTCGCGAGGAGCGATTGGAGCCTTTAATTTTTCCAGATTTGATCTGCACCGTTGGATCAAGATGAAGATGGACCGGTCGGATGGGTGGGTCAAATGGTTCGCAGGCCCATCAAGCCGAATGGTTCAGTTGGGTTGGGCTTCGGTTCGGGCCTAACGGTGGGCCCGTTTCGGTTCGGGCCTAACGGTCGGCCCAACGGGCCCATGACTCCAACGGTCAAAGGGTGTGATCAAATGGGTTGTGTCCCTTTCCCCAACGGTCATGTGCCAAGGGGGTGCGATCCACACCATAGATGATTGATCTAACGATGACTGGGTTGGAAAGAGGATTTTACTCAAGCCAACAGTCACATCTAGGATCGATCAGGACCGTTCAATATCAATGGGTGCGATCTAACGGTCAGATTTCAAACATTCTGGAAAGGTGCCCTGTAGAGGTGTTTTTCACACTGAAAAGACACCAGATGGTCTATAAAAATGTGCAAACTTCAGTCATTTGAAATAGAAATCGAATTGGCAATTCTGACTGACTTTACACTCTCTTCTACACTCCTACTAAAATCCCCAAGTATTTCTACATACTGTTTTTCTTTTGTTTACTGTTCTAGATACTGTTTTTCTGCAGAAACAGAATCTAGAGATTTCTCTAAGGCTTGAAATTTCGGAAGGGCATTTCGGGTTTGATTCCGCTAGTGCTACGCGTCATCAAACATTAGTAGGGCTTCCCTACTAGGCTTCATTGTATCTTAGAGGCAATTCGCGGATCCCCTTTGCACACTACTAGTGGGGGCGAATCTTGTCTTAAGGAAAGTGATATCACGCCTTGAAGCAACAAGTTTCTGTTTTCTATCATCAACAGTACCCTCAACAAATTTTCCAACAATCTTAAGACAATATTTACTACTGTTGTTTCAATGGCACTTTATTCAGTTCGTCAAATGACCCAAGACTTTGTCAAACTCGAACGTTTCGACAAAGGAAATTTCAAGCGCTGGCAGAAAAAGTTGCACTTCATTTTGACATCACTCAAAGTGGTCCATGTTCTCACCACTCTAAAGCCGTCAGCAAATGAAAATGAAACTTTGGCGGAGGCTCGTGCAAGGATGAAGTGGGAACAGGATGACTACATTTGCAAAGGGCATATCCTTAATGCTATGTCAGATACACTATTTGACATATATCAAGGCATGGGATCAGCAAGTGAAATCTGGAATGCACTTGAAGCCAAATACTTGGCGGAAGATGCCAGTAGCAAGAAATTCACTGTGAGTCAATTTTTAAATTTTAAAATGGTAGATGATAAGTCTGTTATTGATCAATTACATGAAATACAACATGTAATTAATCAAATTCATTTGCAAGGCATCCTTCTTGATGATTCCTTCATTGTCCCGTCAATTATTGACAAACTTCCACCAAATTGGAAAGACTTTAGAAAAAGTCTAAAACACAAGAAAGAGGAAATGTCTATTGAAGACTTGGCTCAATGCCTCAGGATTGAGGAAGAGTCAAGAATCAGAGACAAGAAAGAAAATGAAACTGTATCCTCTAAGATCCATTTGGTGGAAAATGTCAAGAATTCGAACCAACAAAGAAAAGGCAATTGGAAGAGAAACAAACACCCTGAAAAGAATACTAATAAGAATAAGAAAAGAAAGGGTGCTTGTTTCAACTGTGGCAAACCAGGCCATTACAAGAGTGAGTGCCGACTTCTTAAGGATAAGAAGTCGGGTGCACCAACAGACAAAGAAAAGTTTGTCGCCATGATTTCAGAGGCAAATATGCTTGAAGATGGCAATGATTGGTGGATTGACTCTGGTGCGACGATGCATGTCTGTAAAGACAGGAACCTGTTTTCAACTTATGAAACAGTTGAAGATGGAAGCGTGTTATACATGGGAAATTCGTCGACAGCAGAAGTCAAAGGGAAGGGCAAGGTGGAACTTGAGTTCACATCCGGCAAGCGACTCACTCTAACCGGTGTCTACCATGTACCAGAAGTTAGAAAGAACTTAGTGTCTGGAAGCATTCTCAACAAGAATGGCTTCAAACTTGTATTTGAATCTGACAAGTTCATTCTTTCTAAGGGGGGTACTTTTGTTGGGAAGGGATATATGTATGAAGGGATGTTCAAACTTAATATCAATAAAGTGAATGTCTTTGCTTATGTTTTGGATTCTTCTTTATCTTTATGGCATAATCGTTTAGGACATGTAAATACTAGGAAAATGAATGATATGGTTAAGTTAACCTTAATTCCTAAATATGAAAATGACTTAGTAGATAGATGTAAAACATGCATGCAAACCAAGATAATTACTAAGTCATTTCCTAAAGTAGATAGAACTTCTAACTTGTTAGATTTAATTCATAGTGATGTATGTGACATTCATAGTGTTCCCACAAAGGGAGGTAAAAAGTACTTTGTTACATTTATTGATGATTATTCTAAGTACTGTTATGTTTATCTACTTAGTCATAAAGATGAGGTTTTAGAAAAATTTAAGATTTATAAAACTGAAGTAGAAAACCAATGTATAACAAGCATTAAATGTCTCAGATCAGATAGAGGTGGTGAATATCACTTTCCTCATTTCTGTGAATCAGTAGGCATAGTCCATGAAACTTCTGCCCCTTATACACCACAACAAAATGGTGTAGCAGAAAGGAAGAATAGGACACTTACTGAAATGATTAATGCTATGCTTGTTAATTCTGGTTTAAATAAAAGTTTTTGGGGTGAAGCCTTACTTACAGCTTGTCACATTTTGAATAGGGTACCAAGTAAGAAATCTAATATAACCCCTTATGAATTGTGGAAGAAAAGGAAACCAAACTTAAGTTACCTTAAAGTTTGGGGTTGTAGATCTATAGTTAAAGTCCCTAAACCTAAGTTAAGGAAATTAGGTGAAAAGGGTATTGAGTGTATCTTTTTGGGATATGCTAGTCACAGTAAGGCCTATAGGTTCTTAGTTATAGAACCCAATGATTTTATAGATGTCAATACCATAATTGAATCTAGAGATGCCTTTTTCTATGAAAATAGGTTCACTTCAATTCCTAAAGAAATTGAACCTACAACTTCTGTAGATCATCATTTAGAATCACAAACAGAAGTTGGTGAACCTAGTGTACAACCTAGTAAAATAAGAAGAAGTTCAAGAGATAGAAGGGATAGGAGTTTTGGCCCTGACTTTGTAACCTACCTGGTAGAAGGGACAAGGGAAAAACTCCAAGGTTCTATCTTGTTAAACTTTAGCATAGAAAGTGACCCTCAAACCTATGGAGAAGCCATAAAGTCACAAGATGCTGCTTTTTGGAAAGAAGCAATTAATGACGAAATGGATTCTATCATGGGTAATAAAACTTGGATTTTGGTTGATCTACCACCTGGGTCTAAACCTATAGGATGTAAATGGATCTTCAAGAAGAAGATCAATGTAGATGGGACCATAGAAAAGTTTAAGGCAAGGTTAGTTGCCAAAGGGTTTACTCAAAAACCCGGTATTGATTACTTTGATACATATGCACCTGTTGCTAGGATTTCTACCATTAGAGTGTTGATTGCCCTTGCTTCCATATACAAACTTCACATTCACCAGATGGATGTTAAAACCGCATTCTTAAATGGTGAACTTGATGAAGAAGTGTATATGGAACAACCTGAGGGATTTATTCTGCCAGGCCAAGAGCATAAAGTATGTAAGCTTATCAAATCTTTGTATGGGCTTAAGCAAGCCCCTAAACAATGGCATGAAAGATTTGAT